>NC_032019.1:10472507-10513921 GCF_001865875.1 Lupinus angustifolius | reverse complement strand
ACCTTCGCTCTAGTTGCTAGACTTGAAGCTATTAGGCTATTACTTACATATGATTGTTCTCTTAATTTTCAGTTATATCAAATGGATGTCAAGAGCGCTTTTCTCAACGGCTACATTCAAGAAGAAGTGTTTGTAGAACAACCTCCTGGTTTTGAAGATTACAAAAATCCTTCTCAAGTCTACAAGATAAAGAAATCCCTCTATGGTCTAAAGCAAGCTCCAGGAGCGTGGTACAATTGTCTAACAACTTTTCTAACAGAAATAGGTTTTACCAAAGGAAAACTCGGCACTATTATATTTATAAAGAAAATAAATCATCATACTTTACTAGCTCAAATTTATATAGATGATATTACTTTTGGTTCTACTAATGAAAGTTTGTATAGTGACTTTGGCAAAATGATGCAAGGAGAATTTGAAATGTCTATGATGAGAAAGTTGAATTACTTCCTTGGACTACAAATCAAACAACTTGATAATGGTATTTTTGTAAGTCAATCCAAGTATTGCAGGGATTTGATGAAAAGATTTGATATGAATGACTGCAAGCCAATAGCTACTCCTATGGGATCTAGAACATACATTGATACTGATGAAAGTGGAAAAAGTATTGAAATATCAAAGTATCGAGGTATGATCAAATCTCTTTTATATTTGACTGCCAGTAGACCTGATATCATGTTTAGTGTATGTGTGTGTATGCTATCAATCTCAACCAAAAGAATCACACTTAGTTGTTGTTAAGAGAATTATGAAACATCTTAAAGGTATAATTGAAGTTGGATTGTGGTATCCAAAATGAAGTATATGTGAATTGCTTGGTTATTCAGATTCAGATTTTGCTGGATGTAAATTTGAAAGGAAAAGTACAAGTGGTACTTGTCACATTTTAGACAATGCTTTAGTCTATTGGTCTTACAAGAAACAAGCATGTGTTGTGCTAAGCACTGTTGAGGCTAAATATATAGCAGCAGGTAGTTGTTGTGCCCAAGTGTTGTGGCTTAAGCAACAATTACGAGATTATGGCTTAGACTTAGGCTGCACTTCGCTTAGAAGCACACACACACACACACACACACACACACACACACACACACACACACACACACACACACACACACACACACACACACACACACACACACACACACACACACACACACACACACACACACACACACACACACACACACACACACACACACACACACACACACACACACACACACACACACACACACACACACACACACACACACACACACACACACACACACACACACACACACACACACACACACACACACACACACACACACACACACACACACACACACACACACACACACATATATATATATAAGGCATCACTTCCTAAGGGGCCATGTTCAAAAGAAAGATGTATCCGTAGAATTTGTTGATACTCATAACCAACTTGCAGATATTTTTACTAAGCCCTTGGCAAAAGAACCTTTTTACAAAAACTTGCTTCATATTTTCATTATGTTTATCTCATGCCTACTTGATCTTAAATATATTTATTTGTGTTCAAAAACTTCAATTTTTGGGTTAAAAATCATTTTCAGTGCATCAGTATGATTAAAATAAATTTTTTCTGGGGTCAGTTACCGACTACAGAAAATGAGTAACCGATTACTCTGAGTTGCTGTCTGAAAAATTTTAAAATTTCAATTTGAGTAACCAATTACTCAAAGTAGCGTAATCGATTACTCTGTGCGTATAAATAGGTTTTTCTGCATTTTTTTTCTTCATATTTCATCTTCTTCCTTCTACTCTCTCACTCATGCATACCCCTCTCTTACTCTAAAATATTCATTTCTAAACCGTTTTGGGTGATTTTTGTGTCCGTTCCTATCACATTTTTGACTCTAAACACTTCTAACCATTCATTTTCGTGATTAGTGACTTGAATCAAAAACCCCAAATCTCCAAAATCCAAAAACCTAATATTTCAAAATCCCAAATTCATGGCTTCTTCTTCTAGATCAAAGAAACAACGTACCAATACATCTCAAAGGAGTCCAGGAACAACATCTTTGGAGTCTAACCCTCTGGATTTGACAAGACTTCTTGCTAATGATGAGCAACACAAGATATTCGAGGAACACTTCCATGGTCACACTATTTTTACTCCCAATCACATCGGGTGGGTACACACGGGTTCAGTTTTTATTGCCATCCCTAAATACAATAGCGTTATCATTATTATACAATGTTAAATGGTTACAACTGTTTAAATATCTAAAACATGAATAGTTTCCTCTACGCTCTCAAACTTAGTAAAAAAGAAATCCTCACACTCTCACCAAACCCTCATACTCTCATAAACCATTATACTCTCATAAACTGAAAAAATTTCATCAATGGCTTCCCAAAGTGGCGATCATGTATCTCATAGTGGTGACGAAGCTACACCGACTCTACAAGACCAACAAATCGTTTCTCAAAAACGACCTCCACGAGGAATGACTTCCATGAAGAATGTCATTCGGTTAAGAAACAAGGATGTGAAAATAGAAGTCCAATGGAACTCTAAAGGCCAACCATTATACAAGAATGGTGAAAACGCATTGGTAAGCTACATTGGTGTTGTTGTTAGGCAGAATCTGAAGCTAACAATCAACAAATCGAGTGATGTAGAGAATACCGCGAATGAGCATATTTGGAATGAAATAACAGTAAGTTTATTTTTTCAGTTTTTATGTTTTCATAAAATGTATGTATATGTGTTATGTTTTTATGCAATGTACGTATATACATACAATATATAATGTATATGTATTTTTATTTTAGGCAACTTTTGATGTTGGTGAGGAGCATATGGATTAGATCCTTAAATCGGCTAGCTAGGCTCTCCGACAATTCCGAACTGATAGCGGAAAATTACTCAGAGATGCTGATGGCAATGTCAACCTAAAACCTTCAACTAAATATGCAAATATCATTGATGAAAAGGATTGAAAGACTTTTGTCACCATATGTACACAAGACAAGTCTTTCTTGGTAAAATCATATTCTTTGTATTGACTTTTGTATATATGTTTTTGTATATGATTATTGATATTAATGTTGTTTATTGTTTTAGAAATCTACTATCTCTTTAAGAATTGAAAGGGCTTATGGTATTACAAAAAAAGCCTTCCTCAAATACTGACACTTGGATTATAAGAGGGTAAAAATGTAAAAAACTTGAATAAAAAATTCAAAGCAAAAAAAAAACGTTTGTCATTTCAGTTTATGAGTGTCATTATTTCTCTATGTATCACACGTGTACTCCACTTTATTTCTTCTTTCATTCACCTCTTCATTTCACATCTTCAGATTATCACACGTGTACTCCACTTCATTTCACCTCATCATTTCACCTCCTCATTTCTTCTTCTCCTCCACTAAGCTAAGCTATTTCAGCCTTCTTCATATGCTTAAGGTAACTTAGGCTATTTATTGTTCATCACTGAAAATTAATTTCTTAAAAATGTCACATTTTGAAGATGATAAATGGGTTTCCATTCAATTTTTTTACAGATCTGAGAATAAGAGAGTTCAAAGCCATTTTTGTTACTGATTATAGCCTAAGCTATTTAGTTCAAAGTTTTCACCTTTAGTTTTCACTGTGAACTATGGTTCACAAACCTTTTATTGTTCATCACTGAAAATTTATTTCTTAAAAATGCTGCATTTTGAAGATGATAAATGGGTTTCCATTCAAATTTTTTTACAGATCTGATAATAAGAGAGTTCAAAGCCATTTTTGTTACTGATGATATACTAAGCTATTTAGTTCAAAGTTTTCACCTTTAGTTTTCATTGTTGAAAACGTCAATGGTTCATTTTTTCTCTTAATAATGCTCATCACTGTGAAATGAACTATGGTTCGCAAACCTTTTATTGTTCATCACTGAAAATTTATTTCTTAAAAATGTAGCATTTTGAAGATGATAAATGGGTTTCTAGTTCAAAAATTTATAGATATGAGAATAAGATAACCTAAGCTATTTTTGTTACCGATGATAGTCTAAGCTATTTAGTTCAAAGTTTTCACCTTTAGTTGTCATTGTTGAAAACATCAATGGTTCATGTTTCATCACTTCACTCATTTTTTTCTCTTAACATTGTTCATCACTGTGAACTATATGGTTCACAAACATTTTATTGTTCATTACTGAAAACTTATTTCTTAAAATGTCGCATTTTGAAGATGATAAAAAGTTTATATTATCTCATACAGTTTGGCATTTTTGGGTCTCTGCATGACTATAATCACTTTGTTAAATAATAGGTCTCCTTTGGTACTTTGTTTGAATTTTCATTCCCGTATAGATTTTGTTTGGGAGTCAAAGTTTACATTTTTGTTGTTTCTAATATGTATCTAATGACTTCTTTAGCTTATGTCGTTGATAAATTTTACACTTTTAAAAAGTTTACATTGTCTCACACAGTTTGACATTTCTGAGTTGTCTGCATGACTACAATAGAAAGATAGATCTGTTGCTGTTATATGACATTAACTTTTAAACCATTTTTGTTAGTGATTACGTTCAGTCCTTCCATCTTAATGTCTCATTAGGGTATATAAGTTATGAAGTTGACTCTCTGCATGTCCATGGTACCTTGATGTTCATTTTTTCAAATTATAATTTTTGAACTAAGTACTCATAACAATTATAATATTCTGCCATTACCAAATTCACTGTAATATTTGTAATGGATGTTAAAATCATATGTTTAATAGACATCTTTAATGATATATTTTCTATGTAATTTTATAATGTATTGATATATGTAATTTACTGTTATTTCTTTAATATTGTAATTTTATATGTTTCATGTTTGATTATCACACTCTTGAATATCTTGGTGATGGACAAAGTTGAGTCTTATACAGAGAGACATGTCTTATATAATAGCAAGGTCTGTATAATATGTGGTAGCATACTTATATGCTCACCTCTGAAAAAATGACCTTAACATTTTTTACATTACTATAATATCATTGTTTCAATATCATACTTAAAATGTTGTTTATCCTTTATATTATTATTATTATAATTTAGTCTGTGATGTATTAATGTCAATATGACGTCCGTTCGAGTTTATAAAGGATTTGAATGATTCAAAGCACCAGTGGAAGATTGGTGTTAGAATTACTGAAATTTGGTATGTGCAACTTCCACCCAAACCAGGACATCTTGAAAGGATATAGATGGATTGTAAGGTAATAATATGTCATATCTATTTTCAATATATTTGATTGTTTAATAATGTTTAATTCTTTTAATTAATTTAGGGAGATAAGATCCAAGTCACTGTTAAGAAGGATGAGTTCATCCAATGGAGAGAACATTTGGTTGAAAATAAGACGTATGTCATGCATAATTTCAATGTGATTCAAAATGATCTCCAATTTAAGGCATGTGATCATGCCTATAGAATGCAGTTTAGTTCTGGAACAACTCTGAAGGAAATGGACTTTCCTGATATTGATCTATTTCAATATAATTTTAAAAACTTTGGTGAAATTCTTGCTGGGAACTTTCAAACTTATTTGTTAGTAGGTAAGTTTTTGGTTAAAAAATATGTATTATTTCTGCTCAGCTATTTATTTAATTTATTCTATCTTAATACTTTTTTTTATCTTGGTAGACATCATTGGAGCTGTTGATAAGATGATTTACTCTCAAACTGAAGCAAATTTAAAGAAGGTTATTATGAATCTTAGAGATTCTACGTAAGTATAAATGCTATTTTGTTTTTTCTTACTTATTTACTTTTTTTTATTTCATTCAAAGTTTTTACTTATAACTTTCAATCAATGGTGATATCATCACCTGTACTCTATGGGAATCACATGCTATGAAGTTTTTTAACTCTTATAGTTGCCAAACAATCGGTGAACCTATGATCATTCTATTGACACATGCAAGAGTCAAGGAAGGACAAGGTATTATTTATTGTTATAGATCTTCTAATTTTTCTATAAGAATTCATTAATTGACTAATACTTAACTTGACTTTGTTGTAGGTAAGTACCCACCCGGTGTGAGCAATTCATGGTGTGGATCTAAATTTTTTATTAATGATGAAATTCCAGATTTTCAGAACTACGTACAATGTAATTATATCTATATTCAAATTTTTAGTATTTATTTAATGTATCATATTCATATCCTTCTATTTTTTATGTAGGTTTTCTACTCTCAGTTTGTCCTGTGACACATTGAGCCAAGGTAACAACCAACTATTACAGTATTCTAATTTATCTAATGATGACTGATTTATGTACAAGGCCGAGGTTAAGACTATCTCCGAAATTGCTGCCTTAACATCAAGTGAGATAAATTTATGTTGTAGTTACTATTTTTCTTATGAGTGATCTCCTAACTAATGTTTTTAATGTGCAGGAAATTACTTGTGTTGTTGTTGGAACAACAACAATGTTTATTGTTGGGAAACAAGGATGGTATTATGATGGGTGTATAAAATGCACTTAGAAGGCTGAGGTTAAGGATGGTCCCTTCACCTGCAAGTGTGGAACATATAATCTGAGTTCTACGCAAAGGTAAAACTTTTTCATTATATAACTTTCATTTAGAAATTGAAATTTTTTAATCTTTTACGCATTATAATATTTTTTTCTTTGAAGGTATAAATTGGACATTAAGGTTATTCACCAAAATAGAAGTCGAAGGTTTGTCTTTTGGGATCGCCAATGCGCTGAAATAATTGGAATATCTGCATGCGAGCTTAGAAATCAGATTGTTGCAGTAAGCCTTTGAGATATCTTCATTTATTTTCAGTAATAGATAATGACATGTTAGTTGACCAATACATTTATTCAATATATTATTTTTGTATTTATGAAGGGGAAGATGATCCAAAAGCATTCCCTCTAAATCTTGACATGCTCCTTGCAAGGACAATGGCCTTAAGGGTCAAAGTGCAGACTATAAGTTAAAATATATAATGTTCTATCCATGTTTGAATAAAAAAAAGATTCTTCTAAATTGATAATAATTATTTTTTACCTATTATTTACAAAGTTTCGAACTATGATGAACACAAAGGAAA
Organism: Lupinus angustifolius; assembly: GCF_001865875.1. Taxonomy (NCBI): domain Eukaryota; kingdom Viridiplantae; phylum Streptophyta; class Magnoliopsida; order Fabales; family Fabaceae; genus Lupinus; species Lupinus angustifolius. The sequence continues at coordinate 10,506,832 of NC_032019.1, read as the reverse complement.
GTGTCATGTCAATGACATTTCTAAACATGAATATGTGAGTGGAATCCATCCCTTTTTACAATGTTTATGGTTCAAAGTTAATAACACTAATAAGTGTGATATATTGTGAATTTTGAAACTTGCATGGGTAGTCTATATCTATCACTATTGACCATGATTCAAACAACCTTCAAGTTGTAACTCCAGCCAAGAGAATGTCGGCTGACCTATATATGGACCTCCTACAAAGCCCATTCTATAAATCCACTCAGTTGTCATCCTTCAAGGTGGCAAAACATATCAAGACTGAATGAGTCATTCGACTATGAAATATATGTATGACCTTTTTTTGAGAACTAAACTCTGATGCATCATAGTTTGATGTATATTTTGTGACCTTATCCTCAAGTACCCACAGTCTGACTAACATTGAAACACAAATTTACTATATGTATATTTTGTGAACTTATCGTCAAGTACCCACAAACTGACTGAAATTGTAATACTAATTTCCTATGTATATTATGTGACTATATCTAAATATTAGAATTTCATAACCAAGAATCTCTAAAAATATAAGTAACACGTGAGGGACATGACATTTAGTAAATTTGAAAAACTGAGCTTTTTGGCTAGGTAGATATAAACTAACATGATTGGGTAATCACCTTAATTTAATTGTCTCTTTTGGGGTATAGATTCAACAACCACATTAACCATAGGTTATTTCACTAACATCATTATTGGTTTTTAACACTTGATATAACATTGTATATGACCGTCTCTCTATGATGTGCATTTTTTTAAAAGAGATCACGACTCATCACTAATGATTTATGCCTTATATTTTTTCAAACATGGGTTTGCAATGATAATCATCTGATTATAATAATCTATTTGCATTTTCATTTGATATAAGTAAATTCTAATGTTAATATATTTCTTAAAAAAAATAGAAATTTAGTTCCATATAATGTACGATATATTCATGTAATGATGTACGATATACAAAATATTTTTATTGAACATGCATTTAAAAAATATAAAAACATCAAATGTTTATAATTTTGTTAAATCTTGACATGTTAGGTAATAAATATAGATGAATTAATCATGTAATTATATAGTAAATAGAATGGTACTCCCATTAATAGAAAGATATTATACATAGCTTTATAATTAGTATGAGTATTTGAGAAATATCAAATACATTTATACACCAAAACATGTGCATCAGTATTTATATATCCTCTTTGATTTATTTTTTATTATTTTGTAGATCATCCACCATTCTAACGAGGAGAATATCTCTAAAAGACTAATTTTTCTTTCACTATTTTTTCTGTAAATAAAATAATTCTTTGTAATAGTAATTTTTTTATAGTCTTTTGAATTTGCAGGTGACTTGACATACTATCATGAGCATAACATTGGTAAACACAATGACTAATGAAAAAACTCAATACAGTGACTATTCTCAGCCAAAAGGTAATGTTGTAACCTGTTTACTTTTCAAAGTCACTTACATGACAAACTTTTACTTGTAATTAAAAAAAAAAATTTGTCTCCAGCTAAACACCTTCAACCTTAAATGACAAAAACTAATCCAACAATTCTTCTATAATATATCTCCTCTGCCTTCAACAACTCTCCTTTTTCAAAACTACACAGAGTCCACGTTAGGTTTTCCTGCACATTTAAGCTCAACTCATGGTCTTTGTTTCCCGATCTTATTGAAGCACTCAAGTAACAATCGACTCCTTCATCTCATCATTTCCTGTTCTTTTTAGCTTTCTCTTTTTGTTTACAAATCATTTTTCCTTCATCTTTGTTTTTAACTATTACCTTTGCATTTAGGAATCAAAAAAGAAGTATAGTTGTCAAAAGACATCCAAAGCCTTATTTCTGGAATAAGGTAATGTTACTGTCTCTGAATGATTTGATTTCTTTATCACAATGTCATAAAAATTATAAAAAGTAGTTGTGTGCGATATTATTCTTATATTTTGTTGAATGAATAGTTATTATAGTAGTTTCCTTTTTGTTATACTTTGTCTTACACTTATACTATCAAGACTTTGCATTGTTGTTGATGATTTTCTGCTGTATCATATTATGTTAATAAGTTAGTGTTTTTATTTCCTTTTCACAATGCTGTAGAAATTATAAAAAATAATAGTGGCTGATATTATTTAAAGATTTTGTTCATTGAAGAGTTAATATAACATACTTTGCTTTTGTTGTACTCTGTCTTACACATATACTATAAAGATTTTACATTGTTTTTGATGTTTTTCTATAATAAAAAAGTACAAAAAACCACAACCATAGAAATTTTTTACTGTTTAATAAGTGTGGTTTGAATTTGGTTATCTATTTATAAATATTGTCTATGTTATTAATTGATTATCTCCTTCTGAATAGTGTCATAAAATTATAGAAAGTAGTACTATCAAAAGTGTCTAGAATGAAGTTTCCCTTCCTTATACTCCGTAACATGTTCAATAAGTAAGTGGATGCATTTTTTAGTATACTCTTCCACGTATCAAAAGTGACTGGAATAAAATTTCCCTTCCTTATACTCTATAAAATGCTCAATAAGTAATTGTATGCAGTGTTGATTGTGCTTTTATACACATTATGACTATACTCTTTTAAGAGCAATCTGAAATACATGATTAATATATACAATATTTTGTTCAATAAGTAACTGTATGCATTGTTGATTATGTTTTTTCTCATAATTGCTTATGTATGATTTAAGATTCTATGGAATGTTAAGGACTGTTATGTGGACATTTTTCTCATAATTGCTTATGTACCTTCTACATTAAGTACACTGTATCTTCTACAACATAAATATATAGTGATAACTTGCAATTCGTACCAATGGTAATCAAATATATAAACATACACTTGGATGTATAAATTTCTAAAACAGAAGTTCAATACCTTATTCATGACTGCAGTTTAATTCATTATTCATTAGTTATTGCTATTTTTTCTCATAATTGCTTATGTATGATTTAAGATTCTATGGAATGTTAAGGACTGTTATGTAGACATTTTTCTCAGAATTATGATTAATATAGAATGTGTACCTACTACATTAAGTACATTGTATCTTCTACAACATGAATATATAGTGATAACATGCAATTCGTACCAATGGTAATCAAATATAAAAACATACACTTGGATGTATAAATTTCTAAAACAGGAGTTCATTTGCTGAATGCATATCTATTTATCTTGATATCATATGGATCGTAATATTCCAAACATTTGTCCGTCAATTGCGAGAAATAAGAGAAAGTCCGCTTTGAGGGATAAGGGCATAAATTATTCAAGATCAAACCCGCAACTACTTTTATCGGTGACATGCCAACATCAACACTCAACACCAATGCAAATCAGTAGAACTCCTCTATCACAAATAGATTTAAATTCTATAAAGTAGAAGGACATTTATGGGTTCCTGAATACCAATGGTTGTTCAAGTTCTACATCCCATACCCAACCATCACTAATCCATGAACAAACTAGGAAAAGAAGATTTATCAACCAAGAATCTTTAGGAGTAAATCTTATAGCTAAATATGGTAGCATATTCGATGATGAAAACTTCAACACTTTGACACCACAAAAAGAATATGTGTTTCCTTTCTCATCAACTCAAACTTATAGTGACCAAGGAAATCAACATACAACTGAAGATAATGACAATTCAGATATTGACATATAAGGTACATTAAATATTTCAGCATATTAGTAATCATTGAAAAAGACAATTTGTTGCTTTTATGTTAGACTAATATTGTTTATTATTTACAAAATGAAGATGTGAATATTGAATGCTCTTCAGAGGATGAAGATCAAGTTGATAATTCCTTTACGACCTCAATGTTTGAAAAAACAACAAGGTTATTTACTAAAATACATAAATTTTATTTTATAATACAACAAAACAACACTAACCTTAAAAATTTTGGTTTAGGATATTCTGATATTGGTGATCCTGTTATTGAATGTGATTATTGTGGAGCATGCATGTGGTATCAAGAGAGAAAGCATAAACATAGAAATACTACAACATCTAAATATGAACTTTGTTGTGGTGATGGAAAAGTACAAATATCGTTATTGAAAACACCTCATCCCTTCCTTCAATATCTCCTTTTTGATAAGCACTACAGTGATAGTATCAATTATCAAAATAATATTCTACTATACAACATGATGTTTTCATTCACATCTGCAGTGGCAAAGTTTGATAGATCTATCAACAATGGTAGAGGTCCTCCAACTATTAGGATTCAAGATCAACCATGTCATCACATTGGTAGCATGATGCCAATGCCTGGACAATGCCCAAAGTTTGCCCAACTCTACATTTATGATACAAACATGAAATTGAAAATAGGATGAATGGAATAAGGTAGATGATAATCAATTACTATACAATATAATGTTAAATTTCTTTCAATTCATACAATCATTATTTATTTATTGTTCAATTGATAAATGTAGGAACATCAAGGTTGATTCAAATGTAGTTAGGCAATTATCACAAATGTTGGATGAAAATAATGTCCATGCAAAGTCTTTTAGAATGGCAAGGGAAAGATTACAAGATGGTGTTATTCCAAACTTGAAATTGAAGCTAATTTCCGAAAGAAATTCTGATGGTAGAGTAAATAACTTACCAACAGTTTCTGAAGTGGTTGCTATAATAGTTGGAGATATTGACTCAACATCACAAAGAGATATAATTATGGAAACACAAAGTGGCTATTTGAAGAGAATTAACGAATTACATGCAAGCTACTTGGCTTTTCAATACCCATTGTTGTTTCCTTTTGGGGAGGATGGCTATAGACATAATATAAGTCATAGGGTTAGAGTTGATTCTCATAATAGAAAACGAAATCATCTAACTGTTAGAGAATGGATGTCCTTTAGATTGCAAACAAGGAAGAATGAGGCTAAAACTTTGTTGAGGTCAAGAAGGCTATTTCATCAATTTTTAGTTGCTGCTTATACTATGGTGGAGTCTGAACGATTGTCTTTTATCAAAAGAAATCAGTCAAAACTAAGGGTTGATAAATACAGAAATTTGAAGAGAAACACAAAATCGTCTAACTGTTTGAAGAGAATTAACGAATTACATGCAAGCTACTTGGCTTTTCAATACCCATTGTTGTTTCCTTTTGGGGAGGATGGCTATAGACATGATATAAGTCATAGAGTTAGAGTTGATTCTAATAATAGAAAACGAAATCGTCTAACTGTTAGAGAATGGATGTCCTTTAGATTGCAAACAAGGAAGAATGAGGCTCAAACTTTGTTGAGGTCAAGAAGGCTATTTCATCAATTGGAGTCTGAAAGATTGTCTTTTATCAAAAGAAATCAGTCAAAGCTAAGGGTTGATAAATACAGAAATTTGAATCAATCTCAATCAAATGACCAAAGTCAAGGATCAAATATTGGGAAAAGAGTGATATTACCTTCAAGTTTTGTTGGTAGTCGTAGATACATGGATCAATTATACTTTGATGGGATGGCAATTTGTAGTTCATTGGAATTTCCTGATTTGTTTCTGACCATGACATTCAATCCTAATTGGCTTGAAATTGTTAGATTTCTTAACCCTATGGGTTTGAAGCCTCATGATAGACCAGATATCATCTCAAGAGTGTTCAGAATGAAGTTTTTCAAAATGAAGTTTGAAGAGTTACTTCAAGATTTAAAAAAGCGGCATGTGTTGGGTAAAGTAATTGCGTGTGAGTATGTTTTTTACAAAATTTATTCTATTATCTCATATGTTACTATTTAAATAAATTTGGATACTTATTATTCATTTTCTATTTAATGTTTCAGATATGTACACCATTGAATTTCAAAAAAGAGGTTTAACTCATACACACTTGCTTATATTTCTGGATCCATCTAGCAAATATCCATCTCCAAATGACATTGATATAATTATCTCTGCTGAAATTCCAATCAGAATGATGATTCTGAATTGTACAACTTGGTCAAGTCACATATGATTCATGGTCCATGTGGTTTTTGCAATATGTCTTCTCAATGTGTCTTGTTTATTAACCTGAAACAACATAACACACCTAATCTAATAATAACTGAAATTTAAACTAGGTTATCGGGAGTAACACACAATTTATATCATTTCATACACTAAGTGCCCCAAAATTCATGTATATTTCATTAAAAATTTGGCACTTAACAGTTATGTTGTCCCTTACAAACAAAGGCTATGATAGGATCACAGTTGTTATTAATATTTAGTGGTGTAACCAAAGTACCTATGTTAAGTACTTATTCAAGTATATAAACAAAGGCTATGATAGGATCACAGCTGTTATTGAACCAACAGATGATGGTTGGTCGCAGCCTCAAGGGAACATTGATGAGGTTAAACAATATCTTGATTGTAGATATGTATCACCATCAGAAGCATGCTGGAGAGTTTTTAAATTTCCAATTCATGGGAGACAACCAATTGTTGAAAGATTATATTTTCACCTTCCAGGAGAACAACCTGTTTACTTTAATGATCATGAAGACATCGACAATATTCTTTCAAGACCAACAATATCAGAATCTATGTTTACATCGTGGATGGAAGCTAATAAACAATTTGCAGAAGGTAGAACTTTGGGTTATGCTCAATATGTGTCAAAATTTGTTTATGTCAAGAAACATAGGTGTTGGAAGCCAAGGAAGTCAGGTTATAAAATTGGTAGATTAATTTGGGTTCCTCCATGCACTGGTGAGTTGTACTATCTTAGAATGTTGTTGACAGTTGTTAAAGGACCAACATGTTATGAAGACATTAGAACTGTTTCAAATATTCGTTATACAACATTCAAGGATGCATATTTTGCTATAGGCTTACTTAAGGATGATAGAGAATATATTGAAGCTTTAAAAGAAGCAAATGATTGGGGTTATGGATTGTACTTGAGGAAATTATTTGTCACAATGCTTCTATCATCATCTATGAATAGGCTAGATCATGTTTGGGAAGAGACATGGTAATGGTTATCTGATGGAATTCTTTACAATTAAAGGAATATCTCCAATAATCAAGGTATCCAAGAAATTAAATTACACTTTATTATTGAAATTTTATATAATGTAAATATATTATGTAATATAAGACTTTATTTACACTTTATAGGTTTGATGCTTACTAATGAACAACTACAAAATTTGACCTTATTGGAGATTGAAAAAGTATTTGAAGGAAATCGAAGAAGTTTGAAAGACTATCCTTCAATGCCATACCCAAATGGGTATATAACAAGTCAATTAGGCAACAAACTAATATATGATGAGCTTAATTATGATACAGGTGAATTAAAGAACAATTTCACTACTCTTTTCAACTCTCTCACAGGTACTTACATGAGGTTAAGAGTTTATGTATTTAACTTTATTCTCATTTAATCTATTTCTAATAAAAAGATGATTTTTACATATTAAATTCATATTATACAGAAGAACAATGTAAGATATTTCATACTATAATGCAAGTCGTTAACCATCAACAGGGTCGCATGTTTCTCCTATATGGTAATGGAGGAACTGGAAAAACACATATGTGGCGAACTTTAACATATGCATTGAGATCTCAAAAACATATTGTATTAGCAGTTGCTTCAAGTGGTATAGCTTCTTTATTATTACCTGGGGGTAGGACAACACACTCTAAATTCAAAATACATGTACCAACTTTTGACAACTCTGTTTGCAACATTCATCAGGGGTCTGAACTTGTAGAGTTATAGAAACAAACAAAGTTAATTATATGAGATGAAGCTCCAATGACACATAAATTTTTCTTTGAGGCACTTGATAAAAGTCTTGGTGACATAATGGGAACAACAAATGGGTCAATTTTGTTTGGAGGAAAGGTTGTAGTATTTGGAGGTGATTTTAGACAAATCTTACCCGTGATTCCAAGAGGGTGTCATTTAGATATTGTACATGCTACAATTAATGCATCTTATCTTTGACATCAATGTACAATTATAACTCTTACAAAGAACATGCATCTACAAAATCATGATAATGCAACAGATCAGCAGATATCAGAGAATTCTCTGAATGGATACTAAAAATGGGAAATGGAAAATTATCTGAGCCTAAAGATGGTTGTGCTGAAATTGATATACCGGAAGAACTTCTAATTTTAGATTATGATAACCCAATTGATGCCATTGTCTCTAGCACATATCCAAACTTACAAGATCATTACAAGGACGAAGAATTTCTTCAATTTAAAGCAATACTTACATCAACAATTGATATTGTTGATCAACTCAATGACTATGTCTTGAGTAAAATTCCAGGTGAGTTATATTCAATTGTCTTTAAATATTCATTATGTTAAATGTGTCACATTTATTATACTTATATTAATAAACATTGTAATGTATAATTGTAGGAGATGAAAAGGAATATCTGAGTTCAGATGAAGTTGATATGTCTGATGCTAATGAAAGTGAAGCATTCAACATAATAACTCCTGAATTTTTAAATTCACTTTCAACATCTAGCCTTCCAAATCATAAGATCAAACTGAAAGTGGGTACTCTGATTATGCTATTGAGGAATTTAGATCAGTCTGAAGGATTATGTAACGGTACAAGATTAGTTGTTACTAAGATGGCTAATCATGTACTTGAGGCAAAAATTATGTCTGGAAAAAACATTGGAAACATCATTTATATTCCTCGATTATCAATGTCACCATCCCAAGCTCCATGGCCTTTCACGCTTATCAGAAGATAGTTCCCTATAATTGTTTCATATGCAATGACAATCAATAAAGCACAAGGTCAATCATTAGAAAGTGTGGGGTTGTATTTACCCAGACCAGTATTCAATCATGGTCAATTGTATGTAGATGTTTCAAGAGTTCAAAGCAAAAAATAATTAAAGATATTGATACATGACAAGGATGGTAAACCAATAAAGACAACAACAAATGTGGTTTATAAAGAAGTTTTCCAAAATCTTTAACATGTATTCTACAACTTATGTTACGTTATGTTTCAAATATTTCTTTGTAACTAATATTTTTTTAATAACAAATTCAATATCATCTCATTCTTGAACAACTCTACATGAAGGATCAAATGCATATAAACCAAACTTTATAAGGTAATCTTTAATGACATTGTTACTATCAAATTAGCATGTTGTTTTTTAATTAAATTCATCCAATACACATTACTACATGTGCGAATGCACGGGTCTCCTACTAGTTAAGTAATGAAAATCGCAAGAGGGCATCCAATCCTTTATATCCATATCAAGCTTCTCGAGCGGAGTATAGAGGAATCAAGGACAAAATTGTAAGTATTATTAATTTGTACATTATTGGTTATGTTTTGTATGCATATATATATGATTACATTATTATTGGTTATGTTTTGTTAGTTGGAGAACAAAAGCGATACACCTATGACTCCACATGGAGTAGAACTCGATGTTGTATTGGTGGGTGCCCGTAAGAACAAGGATGGTTTCATCAACAATGAGGAAGTTCAAGAAGCGGCAAGACGTGTTATAACTGCTCATATTTTTTAATTATACTTAGTTTCCATACTTTATTTATCAAAAAGTTATTAATAAACATTATGTTTTTTCTTGATTTGTCATGTTGCCCTAAAAGAAAAGGAAGCAAACTCGGATAGTCGCATAATACTTTACAATGCACTAGAATTGCATACCTACCCTGGCCGTATCCAAGGTGTAGGATTTGGGGTTAGCCAACGGACATTTGTACCCCATCCAAAGCGTACAACCAAAGTCCAAATGAGCCAGGTTCAAAATCAACTAGATGGTCTCATGCGACTGTTCAATGAATTTGAGCAATCAATGAAGGCTTAGGAAGCTGAGTGGCAACATCTAGCAAGTAATGATGTCACTATTTCTTCAACCGTCAATGAGAGTTGCAGTACACCTGGACCTTACAACATTCTCATTCGGATTCCCATTCTTGGGGTAATTTAGTTAACTTATTTTAATTTAGGTGCAAGTGTTGTATGTATATATGAGGTAAATTATGTTTTCTTAACTTGTTCTCTAATCTGGTTGATTTGGTCATCTGTATATGATTCGCCAACAAACTTGATTTACTGGAAAATCATATACAGATGACCAAATCAACCAGATTAGAGAACAAGTTAAGAAAACACAATTTGCCTCATATATATATACAACACTTGCACCTATACAATCACGTTTATATACATCTCGGACTTTACTCATTCCAACGTATTCATCAATATTATCCATGTAGAATTCCTTGAGAATTGATGTAATTATCATATCATCTCACATCTTATTTACATGCTCCATCAGCTGACATCCCTAGTAGATGGCTTTGAGTTTACATCCCCATAAGATGGCTTAGACTTTTGGGTGCTACTGGGGGTGGAATGTACATTTTCCTAAAAATTTCAATAAAAAACATATCAATTAAAGATCAATATATATATATATATATAATATGAGTGAGCATAAGGTGAAAAAGCATACCTTAGGAGGAATTACTTGAACAATGTTTACTGGTCAAGCCATAAAACTGCTTATAGCCCCTCCAATTGTGAAGATATCCTCATCGAAAGGAATTGGCAGCAATGCATTATCATCGATTGCAATGTCAATCAAGACCTTCACATGATGATGTGGGATACATGCATTATGCAACATAGCATCCACCAACTTGTGCACTTTCCCAACACTCACTACTCGACTAGTTGGGGTATCCAGGAAAAGTTTGCAAGAACTGATTCTCTATACGTAAATTAAAACATATAATTAGTTAACGACTAAATTAAAATAAGTTAACTAAATTACCTCACGAATTGGAATCGGAATGAGAATATTGTAAGGTGCAGGTGTAGTCCAACTCTCATTGGCGGTTGAGGAATAGTGTCAGCATTACTAGCTAGTCGTTGTCACTCAGCTTCTTTCGCCTTCATTGATTGCTCAAATTCGTTGAACCATTGCATGAGGTCATCTAGTTGATTTTGAACCTAGCTCATTTGGGCTTTGGTTGCACGCTTTGGATGGGGTACAAATATTCGCTGACTAACCCCAAATCCTGCTCCTTGGATACGGCCGGGGTAGATAGGCAGTCATAGTGCCTTGTTAAGTTTTATGCGGTTATCCAGGTTTGCCTTCTTTTCTTTTAGGGCAACTTGACAAATCAAGAAAAAACATAATGTTATATAATCACATTTTGATAATTAAAGTATTGAAATTAATTAAAAAATATGAGCAATTACAACACGTCTTGCCGCTTCTTGAACTTCATCATTGTCGATGACGCCATCATTGTTCTTACGAGCACCCACCCATAGAACATCGAGTTCTACTCCATTTGGAGTCATAGGTGTGTTGCTTTTGTTCTCCAACTAACAAAACATAACCAATAATAATGTAATTAGATATATATGCATACAAAACATAACCAATAATGTACAAATTAACAATACTTACAATTCTTTCCTCGATTCCTCTATACCCCACTCGAGAAGCTCGATATGGATATTTCTTTTACCATGAAGGAAATCAATGAACTTAATGAATTGTTGCAGATATGAAGAAAAATAATTCGTTGATCATTTTCCTTTTATTTCCTTTCAATTGAAAGAGACCAAAAAATTGAAAGAGATCAATGAACTAAATCTTCATCATCTCACGCAAATTTGGTATGACAGCTAACTTTCTTCTGAAATCTGGGTCTTTTTTCAAAATCAAAACTTGTTAAAGACCTCCTTGACATGATTTTGAAACAGAAACAGAATTTTTTCTTCGACTCCTCTATACAAATCTGGGTATTTTTTCTTTTTTCCACTCTTTGGAGTATTGCTCTTTTTTTACTACTTTGTGTTTTCTTCCTCCTATCTTCATGAACATACTCTTATAGAAACACATACTTTTAGGCTCTTAACTTACTGATGAAATAGAACATTGAGTGAAGCACAATATTTATAGATGAGCAACCATTAATATTTCAACAAACGAAAAGACGTATAACAATCCAACCATTAAAATTTCAACAACTAAGAAATACATAACCACTCAACCATTAATATTTCGACAAACAAAGAGACACATAACTACTCCATCATTAATTTCTCAGGCGCTTAAAAATTCATAAAACATCAACAACACATAATTAAGCAAGCGCGATTACTATGTCATCTTCAACAACGCTTCCTTAAATATGTGTTGTTGCATATATTCACATCAATAGCGCTTTCTATCAAATGCGCTGTTAAAAATAAATAATTCAAGTCAGCACTAATGTTACTGATGTTCAACAACGCATTGTCAAGAATGCATTGTTGAAGTTACACAAATTGACAGCATCTGCTTTATTATGCATTGTTGATGTTCTTCCGCCTCATTTTCAACAGTGTCGTTCAAAATTGCGATGTTGAATGACCGTTGTTTATTACAATATCTAGTGTAGTGAGTTGTGGGAAAGGCATGACACATCAAAATGATTAGCACCCACGAAAAATATAGAGGCCAAGAATGCAAATAATTGAACCCTCATGGCAAATCATTTCATCATACAATAACAAAAAAGTTTGAGGGCATGCATAGTTCTTCATTGGCTTGTACTTCATGGTTTCCTCCTTGAAGGGGTGGTTTGGCATTTCCACGTGAAGTCATGTCTTTGAGATGCTCTATTAGATCGGGTACGAGAGGTAGATTGTGCTAATCTATGCGATGGAGTTGCCTTACTTGCAGGCTTAGAGAATCACCCTCGCCTTTGAACATAGATCAGATGTCATAGATCATATCTTATATGTTGTCTTACTCCAATGACACTAAAGTAAAAACAACAATAGTAATGAATGTTTAAAATTTTTAATCAATATGACATGTTTTTATTGACCCAAGATAACATACTAGACAGGATCTAAGAGACAACAAATCTTTGTTTCATGCCTTTTGCTATGGTGATATCATGTTCGCATGAGTTAGGATCATCTCCAGTATTGGAGATTTCTTTGTACTACTAAGGGTATTCTTTAACATTTTGATAAGAAACTAATCTCTTTCGGGGTGAGTGAATGTTCAGTTCAACAAGTGTCTCTCCCAGAAATCGAACCCTTAACTATTTGCTCGTTCTGAGAATCTAGCGGGACCTCACACCACTAGATCTACACTTTATGGTACTAGACCAATGCATTGGTGGTCGTTCTACAGATGCAAGTACATAAAAATAGAAGAGTGCCACATTTTTATCTTTTAGATATAATGATATTAATATAAGTGTGAAAATAGTAAATTGTCTCGCTATTAACGGAGATAATCTTGCATGTCATTCTTACTTAATTGGTTGATTTGGAGTAGGGATGTCAAAAAACCCTGTACATATGGGTACCTGTGGGTAAGACCTGTACGAATATGGATATAAGTCACAAATGAGTAGCTGTGGATTTTACAAACAGGTTTTTATAAACACTCGTACTACAAACAGACAACTATGGGTATTATGGTACCCATGCTTGTGGGTACCCATTATTTATATGATTACTATATTATCTTTAATTAAAATAAAAAGTACACTAGTTTAACCTTCATTACATTATGTACATCTTTTTCTTTTACTTTGCTTGTATTTTTTACCTTGTTTATATCTTTTATTGAATTTGGTGGTGAAAAATCCTACAAATATTATTAGATGTGTAGAAACACGCATATCTTGCAAAGAAATATTTACTTTTTGTTAAGTAAATTGGAACAACAAATCACACAAATAGAAAACATCAATAGATTTAGCATTTATGCCAAATATTCAATCAAAAAGCAAACAAATAATTAAGTTTTATCTCATTTGAAACATAATAGAAGTAGGAAATTATAAATTCATTTATAATATAGTAAACTCGTAGATACCCGTTATACTTGCGGGTACCCAAAAATACTCACAAAAAACCTGCACATAAGTATCAACACAGTACAGTCGGGTATATGTAATATTCTTCTACTTTGAAACAGGTAGCTACTACCGTGCCCGTTATTATCCCGAATTTGGACATGGAGTTTCCGATTGACTCGTCATCCTTTCCATTATTAACACTTCTCACAAGTTCTTAGATTATTGGAGGATAACCTTAGAGAGATCTTTGTTCCCTTGCTGGGGTCCAATCCTACTTGGACAACCACAGTCAAAGGGGGTCGCTGAAACTTTTGTAATTAGTTGACTTTGTACAACTGTTTTTTAATAATGATCAATGAAGTTGCCAAGTTTTAATATTACCCAAACTACTTATTATTTTCTTTCCATGTCTCTTAGATATTTTAGATTTGATGTTATTCAACTTTTTTAGTGTTTTAGAAAATCAATACATTTTTATATTTTATTTGATAATTATGACATTATTTCTTACTCTTATTTTTTATTATCAATATCTTTATTTTTTTAATTCATGTTCTAATTTGAATTAAATAATATTATTTTAGTCAAATTTTATATCATTTAATGATATTTTAGCCTATGTACGTAATCTTAAACATAAAAAATGTTAAATGGTATAATATATATTTGGGGATCTGAAAATTAAAAGTTTGACCAACAATGAAGTATCACGTAAGCATGTTTTTTGAAATCATTGATTCTCTCTAATTGAGAGTTTGTTTCCTAAGTAGATAAAACAAAAAAAGGAACATTGTTATACCTTATAGTATATGGCAAAAAATTATAATAAAAAGATAGAAATTAAATAAAAAATGAATATGTCCAACAAAATGTAGACAATCTGATTAGAATTTTTAAATGGGTATAATATCTTTATAATGACAGTGTAACAGTTTATGTAAAGTTTGTGCATACACAATTCATTTGTATTACTTTTAAGAATAAATGATTATTAAAAATGAATGGTGAATGATATAGTAATATTATAAAAACCTCTTTCACTTTTGATGAATAGATATTTCTCTCATAAATATGATGTATAAAATAAAATGGATCTATAAGCATGAATAAAAAGAAGAATTAAAATGTTATATAGAAAAGATTAAAATAGAGAATATGGCTCAAAAGGCATGCCAAGAATCAAATGTTAGACAACAAACCAACCCACCCATGCATAATGTGCAATGCACTTAGCTTGGCCACAAGGAAGGTGTGTGTACTGTTATTACTTTTGATGGCTGAAAAAGGAGTTGGTAGTGGCACCGTCACTAGTCTTTCCAGCCACCTTGCGCACAATAACATAGACTTCACTTGTCACTTCTAATTGTTTATTCAAAATCTTCTCCTTTTATTATTTTCAACGCTGTCATTGATTCGGGATTTGTCCTCTTATATATGTGTAGAGTTTGGTGAGGGAAATCACCTATATTCATTAGGAAAAATTGGAAATAATATTCTTGAAATATATTATTATAAAAGACTTAATCTTTTTTTATGATTACAGTAGAAGAGAGTGTCCAAAACTATATATCATATTTAAGTTTATCTTATATTTTATTTTAATTGGAAATACTTCATGAGTTTTGAGTCTTATATATTCAATCAAGCTAATATGTTATATATGCATATCAGTGGTTGTTAATTCTTATATTTAATAATATTTAATTCTATCTATCATTTCGTTAACAAATTTAGTTATATTATCATAATTGGTTTATTCTTGCCTCATGAGAATTTTGATAGATCACTTCGACTTCCACTGGTACCTTATTACAACTCAATTTCCGAATTTTGATGGATCTATCATTTCGTTAACAAATTTAGTTATATATCATAATTGGTTTATTCTTCATCCCCTCCTAACTCTCTTTTCTCCATTGTAATCTCTCTCCTCCATCCTTTACAAACATAAAAAGATTTTTTGTGTAGCACTATAACTTTGACACTACAATCTCTAAGGTACATATGTTTTGTTTTTTTATGGTGCCTTCGGGACTTTGTTGTATATTTAGAAAAATCCAATGATTTCAATTAGTGAGTAGATATAAATCATTAGATGTACATAAAATTGATGTTTATTATGAAGAGTAAATTTAAAAAACTTACTTTTGGAGTAAGTGGATCCCCACTCCATTTAAATTTAACCAGTTTGGTGAGACACTACCAAAATTAATCCAAGACCATCTTGCTATAATGGTTAAATTTTATTGTCAATTACTATTGTGAAAGCTTAAAGATGAATATTATGGATATTTCTCATTATTCATCGAGGCATGAAAAAGTTTTATTTATAGTACATGAATAGGTAAGAACTTAACAAACTTATCTAACTAACAATTTAATAAACACATGTTGTAAAATAATTTCAACATGTGTTAAATGTGTAAAACGTGTCAATTAAAAGAATTATTCAGTCAATGTTTCACTTTATTTTTTAACCATTTAATCGATTAACTATAGTGTTAATCGAGTAACACTTACCCAGTTAATCGATTAATTATTACAGTTAATCGAATAACTGTTATTGATGTTGTCTTGTTTCCATGACAGCTTTGTTTTTCAATAGTCCCCCTCAAGCTGAAGGGTAAATGTTAATGACTGCAGCTTGATAATTTGATTTGATAACAATATGATGGATTGAAATCTCGATCCTGATGTAATTGAGTTTTCTCAACCACTTGATTATTTTGTCTGGTGAGAAATCTTGACCATATTCCCATGGTTTTTCCATAGTTTTACATTGTTGAAGCTTTCTTGTTTGCTCCTGATCATAGTATTCACTTTCTTGGCGTGAATTTCATACATTTTCTTGACAACATTTTAATCTTCTCTTTACAAATCGGGTCTTGAAAACGAGTTATAACAATTTTTAAAGCATGATCACAGTCTTGCATGACACTAATCTATAGATGTGGAATATACTGAACAACACTTGTACTAGTGTGTAAGAATTGAAACAAAGACTTCAAGAGATGGAGCTACACACAACTACTCTTCTTTCACGTCATTTGAATATACATGAAGCCCAAGGATTTTCTTCATGTTTGATTGGAGCATGTAGTGAAGAATTAATGCAAAGCAACAAACAGTTACTTGTACCAAATCCATTCTTTGAAAGTGCAAAGAGTCAAGACCTGCATATTTAAGTCTAATCGAAGTTTTGACGAAGCAAACATATTTACAAGAAAGCTTGAAGATCATACAACAAACAATGAGCCGAAAACTCATAGGTTGCATCTATAGATTTAGGACTTTATTATATTTACTTGTAATTAGAAGTCTTAAGATGATTGCCTTAGTTTGAGTCTAGGTTAGGTAAACCTAGGTGGAAAGTCTCACAAGAACTAAAATAGATCAAAATTAAAAATGATACATAACATCTAGATATCTTATGATAAATAGGCGTATGCATACACATACATAGTTTTGTGCATTAAAGTTAATATATTTTGAAAAGTTATGTTAAGCATGTGCATATCATATAGGTAGTTTACCATACATTCCTTACATCAAAGAAAAACATTTTTAACTCAGTATAATCAATTAAGTAGTTAGTATAATCGATTATCTAAAATTCGGTTACTAACTGATTTGATATTGTTAGCACGTTAATTAATTAAGACACCATATAATCGATTAAGACGTAACTGAAAACTGATTTTTAATAGCATGTTAATCGATTAAATGGAAGGACAATCGATTAAATGGAAGGACAATCGATTAGTACCGGTATCAATAGGATTAGTATAAATTCTGTAATTCTTGCCAATGTGGCTGAACTTGCATATTCCGAAAATTGTTAGAGAGCATACATTTTCATAGATTACATTGCAGTGAGAATGTGCATTTAGAAAACCTAGGGTGTGAAAGCATTCTGATTTAGGCTTAAAGATTAATATCATTGCAACTAGTCTCTATTTTCTATGCATAAAATTCTTGCATCTAATTCTTGATTTCTTTGAGAGATTTGTGAGGAAAATCGTTTTCTGAAAAGAGTGTGAATCATTTCTTGAAAACCTAATGCATTAATTTCATTTAGAATTTGGTTCTTGTGGATTTTATGCTTTATGTTTTAGATTGAGTTTTCAAATGTTGAATCCGAGTATTAAGTACTCAAGTCAACTCAATACATTCTATTTTAACAAGTAAGTTGATCTCTTTGTGAATAGTTTCACTACGAGAGAGATCTTTATAATCTTCACATAGGCTAAGAGGTCTTAGTTCGAGCAATACAGAGGTTGAGGCCGATCGCAAAAGGATAGAAGATCCTAGTAGGAGATTTAGTTAGGTCAAACCTAGGTTGTCAAGCTCATAGGGGCTAAGTAAGACAATAAAATAGCGTGCTTAACAATTGCAATAGTTGAAGAAAAATCTCCCGAGATTAGAAGGGGACGCCTGGATGTAGTTTGCAGTGGACCGCAAATGAACCAAGATAAAATTTCTTGTGCACCTCCTTCTAATCCCTATTCTCTTTATTTTCCATCTTTACTTTGTTGATTAATTGTGTTAATATGAGTTGCATGCTACAATTTGTTTACTGTCTTTCTGTAATCTCATTAATCAATTAATTGTGTAAAGATTCGGTAACCAGTAACTTGCTTTGCAAGAAACCAAAGAATCAAGTTACACGAGTGCCAGGATAATCGATTATCCACAAACATAATCAATTATATCTAAGCATTGTTTAACCAATTAAAGTCCAAGCATAATCGATTCAACACCTATTCAACCCCCCTTCTAGGTGTATTCTGACCTGCTGATACCGAACAAGTGATATCAAAGCTAGTATGAAAGTGTTAGCTTGACCGTGTATTCGTTCGATCCTAGAGGATACTATGATGGGTTCCACAAACCCGTTTGGCGGTGCTGGCGCATCCAACAACCGCCCTCCAATTTTCAGTGGCGAGGGGTACGCCTACTAGAAGGTGTGCATGAAAATATTCATTGAAGATATTGACACAGGCATTTGGGAATATGTGGTCAATGGTCCTTTCTTTCCACTTCACGTAGTAGATGATGAACCTAAAGAAAAACCAAAATGTCTATGGATCGATGATTAGCACAAAAAGGTTCGGCATAACCTACGTTCCAAAAACATTATCATATCGATCCTATCATACGATGACTTCTTTAGGGTGTCACAATATTAAAACACTAAAGAAATGTGGGACACTTTACAAGCGACTCACGAAGGAACGAGCGAGGTTAAGCGCGCTAGGCTAAATGTGCTAACACGTGAATATGAGTTATTTCACATGTTATCAAATGAATCAATTAGTGAAATGCAAAAGTGATTTACTCACATTGTTAACCATTTAGTTGCCCTAGATAAAAAATTTGCTAAAGTAGAATTGAATAACAAAGTTTTGCGTTGCCTTGACAGGAAATGGAAGCTGAAAGTAACTGTGATCATGGAGTTGAAAGACTTAGATTTCATGCCTTTAGTGATTCTTTTTGGAAAACTCTAGGAACATGAGATGGAGTTAGGGCGTTTGACCATGAACGAATATTTAGACCGGAAGAAGAAAAACATCTCTCTCAAAGCAACCAGCTCGCAAGATCAAGAAGATGATGATGATTCCGATTCTGACCTAGACGAAGAAACCATGAATCTCTTAGTTTGCAAATTTGGCAAATTCCTGAAAAAGAAAGGGGGATTCAAGAGGTTTCAGAAGAAAGAAGCGTGTGACTCAACAAAAAATGACAAGATCCCAAAGGAGCGCTTCACTTGCCATAAATGTGGGAAGGTTGGACACATATGACTACAATGTCTAGTATACCTCAAGAAGGTTGAATCTGAAAAGAGCACTCCTCGAGATTTTAAATCAAAAAGAGCATACATCGTGTGGGATGCTCCCGAGGAGGAAACTACATCAAGCGCACCAGATGAGGACGAGTCTTCAAAATAGTGCCTTATGGTCAAAACATAAGAAGCTTGCAGCTAGTGGACAAGATGATGTAAATGTGGCATAATTTGATACTTCATCGCCTACTGATGATTCCTCGGCATATGATGAGTTATATATTGCATTTTTTGAATTACACGAAGAACTTAAAAGTTTGTAGGATTAACATTGATAAAAGTGAGTAATCCATCTGCATGAACAACAAATCATTAGAATGCAAAAAGAGTTAGACGAGTTAAAACTTGAAAATGAAACCATAGACTTAATCTACTCTTGTAGCTCATGTAATTACTCGAAAGATAACTTATGTCAACCTACTGTATGCAATACTTGCGAGACTTTGCAAATAGAAAATTCTAACTTAAAAGAAAAACTCACAAAGCTTACATACAGTAGATTTAACCTTGATACTTTACTTTCTGAATCTAGAAATTCGGGTAACCACATGGGATTAGGTTATAAACCCCAAACTAGCAAGAAAAGACCATATAGGAAACCTGTAGTCTATAATCGTAAAAACTATGCCTACTTGTTTCTATTGCGGCACTTATGACCATACTACTACTTCATGTTATATTAAAAAATATGGTGTGCCTAATGGTTCTTATATTTGGGTTATGAAGGGACAAAATACCATTTTTACTAACAAAAAGGGACCCTATATCAATTGGGTACCTAAACAAGTCAAGTAATTTGTTTTACAGGTATGCCTACGAACACATGGACATAATTGGTACTTAGATAGCGGGTGTTCGAGGTATATGACAGGTGACAGATCAAAATTCCTAGATCTATCACTCAAAGAAAAAGGATATGTCACGTATGGCAACAACAATCGAGGGAAAATACTTGGAGTTGGAACTATTGGCAATGCATCTGAAGCTGTGATAGAGAGCGTGCTATATGTGGAAGGCTTGGAGCACAACTTATTAAGCATCAGCCAATTATGTGATAAATGTGCTTTGGAAGAAGCATACTCTAAGGACTTGGAAAACTACAAAGAAGATAAGGATGATTAAGAAGTCAATGAGGACCATCATGACTTCCTAGAACGTGGAAAACCAAGAAAGACCATCCACTCGATAAATTATTAGGTGATATCTCTACGGGGGTAGTAACCCGTAGCTCTTTGCATAATATTTGCAATTGTTTTGCTTTCGTATCACAAATAGAGCATAAGACCATAAATGAGGTCATTGAGGATGTGAACTGAGGTATAACTATGCAAGAAGAGCTAAACTAGTTTGAGCGTAATAATGTGTGGGACTTGGTCTTTAGAAATAAACTTGATGAATCTGGCTTAATAATTCGAAACAAAGCATGCCTTGTGGCCAAGGGATACAACCAAGAGGAAGCTATCGATTACGATGAAACCTACGCCCATGTTGCAAGGTTGGAGGCCATAAGGATGTTATTGGAATTTGCATCAATTATAAATTTTAAGTTGTTTCAAATGGATGTTAAGAGCGTATTCTTGAATGGATGTATTCAAGAGGAGGTTTATGTTTAGCAACCGCATGACTTTGAAAAATATAAATTTCTGAACCATGTGTATAAGCTTAAAAATGCACTTTATGGCATAAAGCAAGTTCCTCGAGCTTGGAATGATAGACTGAGCACTTTTCTCTTAGAAAAGGGGTTTGTGAAGGGCAAAGTTGACACAACGCTCTTTATTCAAAAATCAGATAATCATGTTTTATTAGTTCAAATATATGTTGATGACATTATCTTTGGAGCTACTAATGACCTCTTTTGAAAGGAGTTTATTGATTTGATGTAGGGTGAATTTGAAATTTTAATAATGGGAGAGCATGCCTTCTTCCTGAGATAAGAAATCAAGTAAATGAACAGTGGCATATTTGTTCACTAATCAAAAAATACTACAAAGAATTGCTATGCAAATTCGAGATGGAAAAATCCTAAGACGCATTCAATCCTATGACATCCTCATGCTATTTAGACGATAATGATAAAGGGAAAGCGGTAGAGGTAACTAAATATCGTGGGATGATAGGCTCGTTATTATATTTAACTGTGAGTCGCCTTGATATTATGTTTAGTGTTTGCATGTGTGCTCGATATTAATGTATGCCTAAGGAATCGTACTTTACTGATGTTAAGCGTATCATGAGATATTTAAAGGAACCCTTAATATTGGACTATGGTATTCTAGGGATGTCTCACTATCCTTGGTAGGTTATTCCAGTTCTGCCTTCGTTGGGTGTAAACTAGATAGGAAAGGCACTAGTAGAACTTGCCACCTATTAGGCAGCTCCTTAGTGTCATGGCATAGCAAGAAGCAAGCTTGTGTTGCTTTATCCACTACCGAAGCGGAATACATTGGTGTTGGTGTGTGTTGCGCTCAAATCCTTTGGATGAAGCATCAACTTATGGATTTCGGTCTCTCTTTGGAAAAGATACCGATTAAATGCGACAATACAAGCGCTATAAACCTATCCAAGAATCACATCTTGTATTCTACAACTAAGTAGATAGTGATAAGGCATTACTTTTTGTATGATCATGTACAAAAAGGTGATTGTGTACTTGAATTTGTTGAAACCACTAAACAACTAGCTGATATTTTCACCAAGCCCCTTCCACGGGACTCGTTCTTTGTTCTTAGGAGAGAACTTGGAATTCTTGATGAAAAATATCTTAACTAGTATGTTTAATGGTGTTTTATGCCTCTTGTATGATAAAAGTGTTTATCTATATGTTGTATGTAAATGCGTGTTTTCCCTTTTGTGCTTAATAAATTGCATTCATGTTTACATGTTACAGTGTTAGATGTGCATAACTCTATACAGAATAGGTTCCTAGGTTAAAGAGTCTTAGCATACCAGTGTTAATCTCAAAAACATACTCAAATCTGCACATTTACTGATGTTAATCGATTACCATGTATAATAATCAATTAAACTGAGTTTCAATAGCTTAAACTTTTAAAATGTCTATCTTCAATCGATTAAGTATTGCTTTAATCAATTAACTGGGCTTAGTTGCATAAGATTTTAACAGGTTTTAATCGATTAACATAAGCCTTAATCGATTAACGATAGTAAAATATAACAGATTCAACGTGTATTTGGGAAAGTTTTTCAAACCCTAAAATCTCGATTCCTACCTTTTCTTTATCCAGTCGTGAAATTGATCTTTTCCTTCACTATAGTAATCCAAAACGAGTATCCTTATGTCTTGTTAGCCACCTATTAGCCCTCAATCCTCAATAAGTCCAAAAATCTAATTTTCCCCCAACCTAAAACCCTAACAAAAAATTACCCCAAATCGATTATAGTTTTCTAATCTCAGAACAATGGTTGATGGTAAATAAAATAGAGTCAAAACCACTGCTAAGCGTCCAAGAAGATCTGAAATCGGCTCTGGTTCCAGCCATGGTGATAGGAGGGATCGAGGTGACCCATACTATTCACTAATTTTGCAAGAAACTCGTCTAGCAAAGTTTCAAGGGAGGAAACCAACCTATATTCGATATGCGGATATGGCTTGGATGTTATCTCAAGGAATCAAGTTTCCACATGGATTGGAAGTTCAGGGAGTGACCCAGTTTCTCGAACTTAATAGTAAGGTATACTCTATGCTTATTAGGGAATTTTATGCAAACCTTACATACAAAGATGGAACTTATTGGTGTATGGTTTCAGGAAAACTATTTGAGTTAAATGAAAAACTATTTCTGGATGTGGGTGGATTAGCTAGTGATGGTTGCTGCCTTGGAGACTGCTCGAATGAGTTATAGAACTCATTCGATGCGACTGAAATTTACAAATCGTGTCTTAGGGGACCTCACATGTATGTGCAAGGTGAGCTAACTAAAGTTGGATCATTATATGTTGAGAATCGTCTTCTGCACTATATTGTAGTGTATGTTCTGTTTCAAAGGAACACTAACCATGCTCAGCCTACTATAAATGACCTGAAGTTCATGTTTTTTGTCCGAGAAAATATAAGGATCAAATGGCATGAGGAGATTCTAAAGGTTATGAATGGCATCTCAACCTCATCAAACAAGCTGCTTGGATATGGAATATTCATATCGCGTATCATTGACAATCTAGAAATAGATACGTCTGATACATTGATAATTACAACGAACTCTCGTGAGCACTTGATTGGAGATAATCTCATCGATAAAATGGGTATTTACAAGTATAACAATGCCTGAGAATACCAGGAGGATCATAACACAACCGTGGATTTGGACTTATCTGATGAAGATGTTCCTATGAATGAACCGGTTCTAGAGAATCAGGGGGAGGCTTCTACAATGCCTCAAGAACCTTTATTTGGGATAGCTCACTTATAAGCTATGGAATAGAGGCTCAATGCTCGTATTGAGACTCACTATGAGTCTCTAAGGAACATACTTCAATCCAGGATTGAGAAGCAAAATGATCACTTAAATGAAGAAATCAATCGTTTGGACTTCCTCATTCGAACCACTAATGACATAATGCTTCCTCAAGAAAGACGTCCTCCTTCACCATCTTAGGATTAGTATAGGAATGTCTAGCCTATAGGGTGTTAATTTTATCATCTAGTATTGTATTTCGGGTCATGTACTTCATGTTATTTTTTAGCATTGTGATCTTTTGGCTTGTAATATGATGTTAAACTCTATTTCGGTACTTGTTTTTTTAATTTCGCAAATATCATGCTTTGTTGAACAATTGTTGATTATGTCGAATGGTTTATGAATTTTGGTTTTATGAGTATCTTGTGTGTATGTCATATATATTTGATTAATACATGTTTAACTTGACTATATCAGAACTGTTAATAATTCCTGATGGAATATTTACATACTGGATGTGTCATATAAACCTGGTTCATATGATGTTTTTTGTCAGTTTAATCGATTAATCGCCCTCAATAATTGATTAAATCCAGAGATTTTGTGCATTTGTTCAATTTTTAAAAAAATGGTTAATCGAAGCTTGTAATTTCTGATTAATTACATTTTCTTATCACAAATTTTATATCTCTTCTTACTTTTGACCAACTATTATCACTTAATTGTCTACACTTTTTGATAATGTCAAAGGGGGGAGAAAAGTTGTTTTGTCGTTTGATGTGTTTCAGGTTGACGAGCTTACGTATGCAAGTTTGCTACCTTGTGCGTATTTCACCTCATAGCTTGGTTGAGGGGGAGAACAAAGTAAGGGGAGCAGCGCAACTTTGATATATAACCAACCTAAGCAAACACATGTTGATCAACATCAAGCTTATCAAACAAGAAATTGGTATAGTGTTTGTCATCATCAAAAAAAGGGAGCTTGAAAGTGCAAAGAGTCAAGACCTGCACATTTAATTCTAATCGAAGTTTTGATGAAGCAAACGCATATACAAGAAAGCTTAAAGATCATACAACAAACATCGAGTCCAAGACTCATAGGTTGCATCTATAGATTTAGGACTTTATTATATTTACTTGTAATTAGAAGTCTTAAGATGATTGCCTTAGTTTGAATCTAGGTTAGGTAAACCTAGGTGGAAAGTCTCACAAGAACTAAAATAGATCAAAATTAAAAATGATACATAACATCTAGATATCTTATGATAAATAGACTCATGCATACACATACATAGTTTCGTGCATTAAAGTTAATATATTTTGAAAAGCTATGTAAAGCATGTGGATATCATATAGGTAATTTACCATACATTCCTTACATCAAAGAAAAATATTTTTAACTCAGTATCACCGATTAAGTAGTTAGTATAATCGATTATCTAGAATTCAATTACTAACTGATCTGATATTATTAACAAGTTAATTGATTAAGACACCATATAATCGATTAGGACGTAACTAAAAACTGATTTTTAACAGCCTATTAATCGATTAAATGGAAGGATAATCGATTAGTATCAGTATCAGTAGCATTAGTATAAATTCTATCATTCTTACCAATGTGGCAGAACTTACATATTTCAAAAATTGTCAGAGAGCATACATTTTCATAGATTGCATTGCATTGAGAAAATGCATTTAGAAAACCTATGGAGTGAAAGCATTATGATTTAGGCTTAGAGATTAATATCATTGCATCTAGTCTCTAATTTTCTATGCATCAAATTCTTGCATCTAGTTCTTGATTTCTTTGAGAGATTTGTGAGGAAAAGCTTTTTCTGAAAAGAGTGTGAATCATTTCTTGAAAACCTAATGCATTAATTTCATTTAGAATTAGGTTCTTGTGGATTTTCTGCTTTATGTTTTAGATTGAGTTTTCAGTTATTGAATCTGAGTATTAAGTACTCAAGTCAATTCAATACATTCTGTTTGAACAAAGAAGTTGATCTCTTTGTGAGTAGTTTCACTACGAGAGAGATCTTTGTAATCTTCACATAGGTTAAGAGGTCTTAGTTCGAGCAATACTGAGGCTGGGCCGATCGTGAAAGGATAGGAGATCCTAGTAGGCGATTTACTTATGTCAAACCTAGGTTGTCAAGCTCATAGGGGCTAACTAAGGATTGACTTAGTTTTTATGATTTTGTAATTGGAAATATTTTTGTAAAACTCACAATTGCAATAGTTGAATAAAAATCTCTCGAGATCATAAGGGAATGCCTATATGTAGTTTAGAGCGGACCACAAACGAACCAGGATAAAATTCCTTGTGCACCTCTTTCTAATCCTTAATCTCTTTACTTTCTATCTTTACTTTGCTGATTAATTGTGTTATTATGAGTTGCATGCTATAATTTGTTTACTGTCTTTCTGCAATCTCATTAATCAATTAATTGTGTAAAGATTCGGTAACCGGTAACTTACTTTGCAAGAAGCCAAAGAATCAAGTTGCACGAGTGTCAGGATAATCGATTATCCACAAGCATAATCAATTATATCCGAACACTATTTAATCGATTAAAGTCCAAGCATAATCGATTACCTACAGTATGTTTTAGTTTTGCGCAAATATAGAAAAATGGGAACAAGTGATCCGTGACACCTATTCAACCCCCTTCTAGTTGTATTCTGACCTGCTGATACCCAACACTCCTCATTTCTGGCTAGTTGTTGTTGAAGTGGAACGATGGGTCTTGATGTCATTTCGAAGAATTTTTTTCTCTCTTGATTCACTCTGTGGTTCTCATAGTGAAGGATATGTTTTTTGTTTTGACTTCATTCCCTGCCATTGTGAAGGAACAATCGCAGAGATTATATTTCGAAAGTGATTTTGGGTTTACTCCCTTGTGCTGTGAAATTATGCATTGGTTCACCGGATTACATCTTGGAAGAGAAAGATAATAATTAATTGTAGAGAATGTGCAATGGTGGTAATCAAATCCTTTAGAACGAATGCTCTGATATCATATTGTGAAATGAAAATACAACTCATTCTCATTATTTATCAAAATTGATTGATTTACAAAGAAGGATATAAGTGTTATATATATTGAAGCACATTGCCTTGTGAAAATAAAAAAGTAACTAAATGGAAAACTAATTCTAACTAATTCTCCTAACAAACTAGTAAACTAATAAACATATGTTGTAAAACAATTTAACATGTGTTAAATGTGTAAAATGTACCAATTACAATAATTATTTAGTAAATGTTTCACTTGATTTTTTAATCAGATAATCGATTAACTACATTGTTAATCAATTAACATTTATGTAGTTAATCGATTAACACTTATCTAATTAATTGATTAACTATACAATTAATCGTTTAACTATTATTGTTGTTCTCTTGTTTCTATGGTAACCTTGTTTTTCAATAATTACCAACTTATGATATTATCAGTTTGACCTCACACTCCTCAAATATTTTCAAGAGTGTGTCACCGGATTTTCAAAACATGAGGAGATTTGAGGTTTGTGTAATAAATAAACTTTAAAAAAATCATAATTCGAACTACATTTAAAAATTTATTATAAATGCACAAAAAAAGATTAATATAAAAATTAAATTTGCTATTAATTTTAACAACATATGTTTACCCTAGTGGTAATGTTTGCATGCGAAACTTTTTTCTAGTACTATTAATAGTATCTCCTCACCTTATAGTAAGAATTAATTCATTTCAGAATTTGTAGTTAGTTCACTTAACAAATATCAGAAATTAAATTTTTAACATTTTGGTTATCCTGAAAATTTAGCGTTGTCTTATTCTACTAAACCAACGCATCGATGGTTGCATGCAAAACTTTTAAGTTTGAGTATAAAATCTACTCTTAATCTTCTTAAGTCAATTTAGATTAATGATGTGAAATTAATGAGATTGACCAAAACCTTATTGATTTTCTTATCGATTTCTGTTTCAGAATGTGGTCTATGCAAAAGGTAATATGCATAAATGGTCTCCATCTAAAGTTCTAAACTCAGACATCTAAGTACTGAAAGTACAATAGTTTATTTTGTATATTAAAAACAATAGTTAAATAGTTTAAAATTTGTGCACTAAAGTGTAAAGTTTTTTGCACTGTCATCCCATCATCCATCATTAAATTAATTTGTAATATTTTTGTTTGAAAGTCGACAATAGTTAATATATGAATGATGGGGATTTGTGATGGTATAAAAAATACTTACACGATCAGAGTATACATATTAAATTCATAGTTAAATGACACCTTACTAATTTTTGGATGCATTATACTAATTTTTAATTGTATACGATAATATTTAATCGTATATCTGTGTTATTTTTACTAGAATATTTATCAAAAATCATTTTTATTACTATGCGTACTTGATTTACTGAGTTGACTTTAATTACAACTTTTCAGTAGAGCTACCTTTGTTTCAACTTCTACAACAGTTAATGCATGACAGGAATTGGTACCATCTTATAAAACGGTGTTAGTGGAAAATGAAAATGTCACATAAAAGAGACAACACAATACTGTAACCCTTGTACGGCCTTACAGGTTCAGTACCCCACGATTATGATACTCCATGGGAAACCAGCCACACCAGATTTAATTACTTTAAGCTTGTGAATAATAACCTTGGGGAAAAATTATAAGGGTAGGAAATAGTTCAATATAATAATTTAAAAGAGGTTAGTATCATCCTATATATAGGAAATATTTGCTCAGAATATGCAATTGATATATGTCGCCTAGTTCTTTTTGTATCTCTAGTTTTACAACAGACACTATGCCAAACATGGTAATAAACATTGATTATTCAACAGCGTAATTTTGAACGACACTGTTTGAAAATGGGGCGGAAGAACATCAACAGCATATAATAAAATAGGCGTTGTTCAACAGCGCATTTTTGACAAAACGATATTAAACAGTAACGTTAGCGATGACTTGAATGATTTATGTTTAACAACGCATTTGTTAGAAAGTGTTGTTGATGTTAATACATGCAACAACGCATAATTAAGGAAGCATTGTTAAAGATAACATAGTAACCTCGCTTTCTTAATTATGCGTTGTTGATGTTTTACGACTTTTTAAACGTCTGAGATATCAATGGTGACAGTTATATGTGTCTCTTCGTTTCTTGAAATACTAATGGTTGAGTGGTTATGTATTTCTTGGTTGTTGAAATATTAATGGTTGAGTGATATGTTATGTGTCTTTTCGTTGTTGAAATACTAATAGTATTGTGGTTCACTCATCTATAAATAGTGTGGTCCACTCAATATTCTATTTCATCAATAAAAATATGTGTTTCTACAAGAGTATGTTCATGAAAATATGAGGAAGAAAATACAAAGTAGTAAAAAAAAAGCAATACTGCAGAGAGTGAAAAAGAGAAAAAAGATCCAAATTTATATAGATGAGTCGAGGAAAAAATTGTGTTTCTGTTTCAGAATCATGTCAATAAGGTCTTTCAGAAAAAAGGTGGTTGTCATACAAGATTTGCGTGACATGAATATTTAGTTCATTGATCTCTTTCAATTGAAAGGAAATAAAAAGAAAATAATAAATGAAGAATTTTTCTTCATCAGCAATTCATTAAGTTCATTGATTTCCTACATGACACTCAGATTTTAAAAGGAAATCAATGAACTGTTATACAAGATTTGTGTAGAGGAGTCGAAGAAAAAAATTTGGACAAGATTAATTTGTAAAGTATTGAGCTTAATTCATTGAGCTCTTTCAATTTTCAAAATGATTCCAGATTTCAGAAGGAAAGCGTTTGTTATACAAGATATGTGTGAGATGAAGATTTGCATAGAGGAGTAGAGGAAAAAATTATTTCCATCATTGATATCATTTTCATTGTATTCTTCATATGTCAAATCATTTAGTTCATTATATTCGCATGTACCAAATCATTTAGTTCATTATAATGTATTTTGACTCTCTGAATGAACAATAAAACAATTATTTTGGATGTTAATTTCTATTTTTTGTTAATTATTTGGATGGTTATTTTCTTTAATACTTTTGTTGTTCATTATTAATAAATTAAACGCAATAAACAAATTAACAATAATTAATAAATACAGAAACAAATTAACAAAATGTAACGTTTAATATTTTTCCAGTTTCGTATTAGTAACCACAATTATATAGTAATCTACTTCATGGCAACTTCATCTTAAATAACTTCAATTTATGATGTATAAATATTTTCCAATTATGTAAAATGTTAATTTAACAGCACACAACTATGAACACATTGTTAAATTGAAAAATAAGTTCAGTTTAACAGCGTATAATTAATATAGCGCTGTCAATTAGATTTTATTCAACAGAGCTACATATCGGTAGCGCTATTGAAGATGTGTTAATGAAAATAAGTAATAAATAGTTGGATACACAATAATAGCGCAATCTGTAATATAAGTTGTTGAAGATGACAATATAAAAGTGATGCTTTTAGTATGCGATGTTGAAGATGTTTATTCAACAACGCTACTGTTAATATGCGCTGTTAAATTCGTAATACAGTTTAAATATCTAAAACATGAATTATTCCCTCTACGCTCTCAAACTTAATCGAAAACAAACCCTCACACTCTCATAAAGGCCAACCATAAAATTCGAAGGGTGGCAACGCATTGGTAAGCTACATTGGTGTTGTTGTTGGGCAGAATCTGAAGCTAACATTCAAGAAATGAAGTGATGTAGGAAATACCATGAAGGAGCTTATTTGGAATGAAATAACAGTAAATTTATTTTTCAGTTTTTGTGTTTTCATGTAATGCACGTATATATGTTACGTTTTCATGCAATGTACGTATATGTGTTATGTTTACATGTCATGTACGTATATGCATGTGTTTTCATGCAATATATAATGTATATGTGCTTTTATTTCATACAACTTTTGATGTTGGTGAGTAGCATGAGGATTATATCCTTAAATTGGATGGCAAGGCTCTCCGACAATTTCGAACTGATGCCGGAAAATTACTTAGAGATGCTTATGACAATGTCAACCTAAAACCTCAAACTAAATATGTAGATATCGTTGATGAAGATGATTGGTTATGTTTTGTATGCATATATATATCTAATTACATAATTATTGGTTATGTTTTGTTAGTTGGAGAACAAAAGTTATACACCTATAACTCCACATGGAGTAGAACTCGATATTCTATGGGTGAGTGCCCGTAAGAAAAAGGTTGGTGTCATCGACAATGAGGAAGTTCAAGAAGCGGAAAGACGTGTTGTAAGTGCTCATTTTTTAATTATACTTGATTTCCATACTTTATATATCAAAATGTGATTAATAAACGTTATGTTTTTTTCTTGATTTGTCACGTTGCCCTAAAAGAAAATGAGGCAAACCCGGATAATCGCATAATACTTGACAAGGTACTAGGACTGCCTATCTATCCTGGCCGTATCCGAGGTGCAGGATTTGGGGTTAGCCAGCAGACATTTGTACCCCATCTAAAGCGTGCAACCAAAGCCCAAATGAGTCAGTTCAAAATCAATTAGATGGCATCATGCAACGATTCAACGAATTTGAGCATTCTCACACATTCATCAACAATCCCAACACTCATTTACTCAGCAGCGAAACACATTTACTCTCAAAATCGACCTCAAAAATCACTCAACCTCAAAATCATTCACTCATTCAACACTAAAAATCATTCACTCATTTTACACGAAAATCATTCAACACCGGTTTCGAAAATCCTTCACTCGTTTAACCTCAAAATCAGCATTTACGCATTCAACACTGAATTGAAAGTGAGTTTTTCATATAGTTATTTGCCTTTTTAATTACATTATATTTAGCTTGTATTGAGTTATAAACATTTTCCTTATAAATAAGTGAAAGTGATTTCACTCATTTAGCTTGTATTGAGCTGGGGTTTCCGAGTTCCGACTCATTTAGCTTACTTTATAAGTTAGGGTTCCCCATTTTTAATTACATAATAATGCATTTGTTCTGCTTGGTGAGCTTAACTCCAAGCTTTAGGGATTTATGCTCATTATATTTTGTTTCTTAATATGAAATGGATCGAAAATGGATGAGTACCAATCGATCGACGAATGAGTATGAAGAAATAGTGAAATCATTTTTTAGGTTTGCAATTAAGAATGTTGAAAACCCTAATAGAAGTGTATGTCCTTGCTTAAGATGTTGTTACTCAAACCGAATTACTCCAAATGAGTTAAAAGTTCATTTAGTGTGTTACGGTATTGATCAAAGTTACACATGATGGACAAGACATGGTGAGACGAGAGACGTTATGGATTGAGATGATGAGATACATAAGAAAGAAACCTACACAAATGCATATGAAGACAATCGTTTCTAGGAAATGACAAACATTATCGAAGAGGATCTTCAGGATTGTTCTGAGATGTTTCAGTGGTTGATAAGTGATGCTGAGAAACCATTATATGATGGTTGTACTAAATTCACAAGATTGGCAGTGGTGTCAAGGTTGTATAAGTTAAAATATGTTAATGGATGGACTGATAAGAGTTTCACCAACTTGCTTGCATTTCTGAAGGATATGTTGTCGGAAGATAATGTGCTCCCTTCTCGAACCTATGATGCGAAACAAATGTTACGCTCCATAGGCATAGACTACACTAGGATACATACTTGTGAAATAATTGCATCTTATTTTTTTTAATGAGTATGCTTCATTAAAGTTTTGTCCTAAATGTAATGTATTACGATATAAGAAGGAAAACTCAATTCTCAAAAAGGTTGTATGGTATTTTCCCATCAAAGCAAGATTGAAGAGTACGTTTAGTAATGCCAAAGATGCAAAGAAGTTAACATGGCATGATGAAGAAAGGATTAAAGATGACAAACTTTGGCATCCTGCAGATTCTCCTCAATGGAGAAAAATTGATCACGACTATCCTAGTTTTGGTTAATAATCAAGAAATCTACGCCATGCATTGTCAACGGATAGAATTAACCCACATAGTCTTCAAAGTTGCTCCCACAGTACATGGCCAGTGATGTTGGTGATATACAACCTACCTCATTCTCTATGCATGAAGCGCAACTATGTGATGGTATCTATGTTAATTTCTGGACCTAAACAACCAGGAAATGACATCGACATATATTTGGCTTCATTAATTGAAGACTTGAAGCAAATGTGGAAGACGGGCATAAATGCATATGATGCGTATAGGGAAGAAAGCTTCAACTTGAGGGCTTTGTTGTTCGGCACAATCAGTGATTTCTCTGCATATGGTAATTTTTCTGGATATAGTACAAAAGGACATTTTGCATGTCCTGTATGTGAAGACAATACTCATTCAATGAGGTTGGAAGACTATAAAAAGAATGTCTTCCTTGGCCATCGTAGATTTTTGCCTTTAGATCATCACTATCGACGATGGAGAAAAGTATTTGATGGAAATAATGAAGAAGGTGCTGCTCCTTTGTCGTGAACAGGTGACCAATTATTTCAAAAGCTAAAGGGTTTGAATACTAAATTTGGTAAACCTTTTGCAAAAGAAATTGTCACAAGTGGGTAGAAGAAAATGTCAATCTTCTTCAAATTGCCATATTGGGGTTCATTATATGTAAGACATTTCCTCGGAGTTATGCATATTGAAAAAAATGTGTTTGAAAGTCTCCTTGGTATCTTATCAATGTCCCTGGTAAGACCAAAGATGGCTTGAATACAAGGTTAGACTTGGTGAGTAAGGGAATAAGAGAGGAATTGGGGCCGATAATGAAGGGAAAACGTACATTTCTACCTCCAGCAGCTTATACTTTGTCGAGGAAGGAGAAAATGGAATTTTGTAAATTTATTCATGGTGTTAAAGTTCCAGAAGGGTACTCTTCCAACATTCCGAACCTCGAATCAATGAAAGATCTCAAGTTAAAAGGTCTTAATTCTCATGATTATCATGTACTTATGGAGCATTTCTTGCCTATTAGAATACAATCAATTCTACCTAAAAACGTTCGAGGAACCATAACTAGGTTATGCTTCCTCTTCAAGGCAATTTGTAGCAAAGTGATTGACCCTAAGAAATTACATGCATTGCAAAGTCAAATTATTTTGACTTTGTGTGA
>NC_032019.1:10420090-10472407 GCF_001865875.1 Lupinus angustifolius | reverse complement strand
CAATGACTTCCGAGTTGATGAGTTAGGGTTCATGCAAGTGTATCTTAATAGGCCAGGATATAAAGATGAGTCATTTATTCTAGCATCACAAGCTCAACAAGTATTCTATGTTAGTGACCCAACTGATATGAGATGGTCCATTGTTCGTTTAACTAACAAAATAATCATCAATAAATATGAAGATATTGATGAAGATGATCATTTTTTTAGGACATATCAGTCGTATGAGAGCGGACCAACTACGGGTGATGATTTATATACAAGAGATGATCACCATGAATGGTTTTGGGTAAATCAATGTGCTTCTTCAGACAAGGATGACCCTAAAAGACAAAAACAATCAAAGAAAAGGAAAAAATAGATGCAAATAGTCTTTGTATAATTTGATTATTTGTAATTTGTATAATATTGTTTCTTTATAATTTGTGCAAATTTTTTATTTGTAATTATGTACTCTGTCAAAACATAGTTGGCCTGATATTCATTGTTTGTATTTTGTATTGTGTTGATGTTTAATAAAACAAACTTTTGACCTGTATTAATGCGTCTGTGTTGTTGATAATGTATAAATGTCTGTGCTATTGAGAATGTTTGTTCTGCTAATAAATATATATGCATGTATTAATTTATACAAATCAACAGCGAATTTCAGGGGAAGCCCTGACATGCGTTGTTGTAAAGGATAACTACAACAACGTGTTTTATAGAAAGTGTTGTTGTACATTATTAATACAACAGCGCTATGTGTGTGATGCGCTGTTGTATTAAGGTGTTGTTTGAGAAAATTTATGAATAATGCAAAAACGCTTTTCTGTTATTACGTTGTTAAATATATGAACTTCAACAGCAGAACATAAGCGTTGTTAATAAGACTTATAAAATGCATTGTTTATGTAAGACTATACGACAACGTTTTTTTGTGTTGCGTTGTGGTATATAATCAATACAATAGCGTTAGTGAAATGTTGTTAGTGATGACCATATACTACTGCAGTAAAAAAGAAAGCGCCAAAAAGCACTATTATATATCTAAAATAAGCGTTGTTGAACAACAACTTTTACATAGTGAGACTTGGGTTCTATATTACATTTAATGTCATTTCACTTTTTCTCCTGCCCAATTTGTCTACCACTATAAAATAAGCACAAAATTTCTAGCTAGGAATAGTTAAGACTTCATAATAAGAAGGGGTAAAAGTAGGAAGACAAAATGATCATGTAAGCACATTTTTGTTTGTAAAACACTACTAGCATACACGTGCAGCACAGGTCACTCAAATTTAGCTCCATGTAAGTAAATATAGTAGAATAGAAAGATATATAAAAACTCATGATCAATCATTTGAAGTGATAACTTGTTAATGTATCCATTGTTAATGTATCCAATTTAAAGTTATTAACCATATTATATAGTCAACCATACAATTGGTAGAAGTATAAACTAAAAAATTAAGAATATAAGTTTAACTAAAGTATATAAAGATATTATAAAAATAGTATTTTAGTCATATTTTAAAGTCTACAAAAATAACTTAAACATGAGCAAATAATTGATATTTGTTTTTATTGATTTGTCTACACTAAAATTGCATGAAGTATAAAGAGACTTTTGCGTATTTGATATTTTTTGCAATGCATTGAGTTAGCTAACTATACAATAGATATACTAGAAGTACAAAATAAAAAATCAATAATATAAGCATGGCGAAATATGTCTTAATGTGCTCTAGTTAGTATTTTCTTTAAACAAATTTCACTCATTCATTAGTATTTTTAGTTAGAAATCAAAGCAACGACATATACAACAATCTCAAGCATCAAGTTGGCAATAACAATGACAACACCATATAGGAAAAAAACTACTCTCTTTCTTTCTCCAAATCCCCAAGAAAAATATCATAATATATTTAAATAAATGATAAGGTTTTTAGCGTAAAACCAATAAACTATACACAAAAATAGATCTTAATATTCTTGGTCCAAAATATGATTTTATCACCCTTGAATTATACTTGATATTTTTCATTGGAATTGTATCACCAATTTTAGGTAGGCTATAAAAACTATAGTATCATGCCAACGAGGAAACTTGAGAATATGTCTTTAAAAACCTTGGAGAATTAGGTGAAATTTCTATGTAAGTTTTAGTCCATCTTTATTAAGTATTGATGTGACAGAGACCAAATTCAAAAATTAAAGTAGATTATATATAATTAAATATGAAACAGTAATATATTACATAAACCAAATTTAAAACATTAATATATTACAGGAACAAATCGAAAACAAAAATATATGTGAGACACATAAATACATATTTCCCATATCTTTGTTATGGTTCCCGAACAATTATGTTGGTCACCACTTCAACTATTAGGTAGGATGTTATTATTATTATAGGGTTTCATTAATTATTTGGGGTATTGTTGCAATGGAACAAATAATTAATTGCTACTTTCAAACAATTAAAAGAAACATTTATTAATAACATTTCATACAAAAGAATATGAAAATTTACATCATAATTTTTAAAAAATGCCATAATAACTAACTGATATCCATCCGGGGCCTTGAGGAGGAATTTCGATAAAAGTAGTAATAATAGTAATCAATACTTCTATATCTATATTTATATCTATCTATATCTATACTATATACAAAACCAAAACATCGTGTGAATACCATCATGATATAATTTGTATATTCCTATTTTGTCCTTCAATTTTTTAATTTAAAAAAACCATATAATCTTATATAATCACCTCAAACACATTAATTATAAGTTGTATATCTATACTTCTATACTATATATAAAGTCAAAACTTGAAATAACTACCACAATAATTTTATTTTCCTATTTTGCACTTAATATTTTTTATTTCTAAAGTAAAATTATATAATCCTAGTTAATTATAATTAATACATCTCACTTTAAGTTGGATATTATAATAAATACAAAAATCATAACATGAAGTATAATTTATATATTCCTATTTTGTCCTTCAATTTTTTAATTTTAAAAAAAAATCATATAATTCTATATAATCACCTCAAACACATTAATTATAAGTTACATATTTATACTTCTATACTATATATAAAGCCAAAACTTGAAATAACTATCACAGTGATTTTATTTTTCTATTTTTCCCTTAATATTTTTTATTTCTAAAGTAAAATTATATAATCCTAGATAATTATAATTAATACATTTCACTTTAAGTTGGATATTATAATAAATACAAAAATTATAACATGAAGTATATCCAATAAAAAACACTTCAATTCTCTAAAATAAAAAATACAAATTAAATATTTAATATCATAAAATAAGAATGCGGATTTACAAACATGAAGGGTTTGTCCACACGCTAGTAATAATAATATAAGTAAAACTTGAGAAAATATAGCCATAATATAAAAAGAGTAAAGAAATTTTAAAACAAGTAAACACCTATGGAAAAGTTAGTTATTTTCGTGATGTCACTTTTTTATTGATCATCCATTGTGCACAAATTAAGGAAACTGGATAAGAATCTTAACAATTATTTTCAAAAGCACACAAAAAAATTTATGATAAAAGTGTATATAAAAAGAGTTTTTCCAGTACCAAAAAAATATTAAATGAGCTCATGCCCGTCAATAAGAGCCGCTTTGGATTTTTAGTTTTTTATTTGTCTTTATTAGTAGCTAAATCCCACAATCAGGACTGATGATTTATCTTGATTATTTGTCATGACATTAGACTTATCTTGATTATTTGTCATGACATTATTTTGATTCATATATTTCTGTTTAAATTTTCCATTCATTGATTTTATCTTATTTTGTATTTCATGCATGAAACCTTAGGAAAAGTTAGTTATATTGATGCGACGATCGCAGCCCAATCGATTATAATGAAAAACTTAAACGCTTAGTGTAGTCTTAGTTTTTAAGCAAACTTAGATAGTCTTAAATAATTAACTGACGATAATATTGTGCCCCAATTAGCTAACGTTCGTGTCTATTGATGATTGGTTAAAAGAATAAGATGATGAAAAGACTCTCATGAGTCATACAAAAAGTGACTAAAGATCATCTTGAAGAAAGAGAGAATTTCTAGTCAAGTTAAAGGAAGTGGCTATGGTGAAACTAACATTAATGTATTTTTTCCTTTTGCCACATAATCTTCAAGAGCTTTGGCTATAAATAAGAGTGTTTCATGTCATTGTAAGACACATCAAATACTTAGCTTAGTGCATATTCTCTATTCTTGTTCCTTTGCTCTAATTGTGTGAGAAATACTTGAGTAAGAGTGAAGTTGGTGTACTTAGATTTTGGGAAGTGAGTGAAACACTTGTAGTTCTCTTTTATCATAGTGGAATAATTTTTGTGGCTCTTCAGCTATGGACGTAGACAAATTGTTGAATCACATTAAATTTTTGGTGTCATTTTCTCTATTATATTTTTTATATGGGTCTTCCGCTCCCACAGTGTCCTTAGTATAAGATTGATTAAAATTATAGATGAGACAAGTCATAACTCTTTCTTTATTGGACTTAACCCAAAATGTTATTTAGCTTCTTGCCTCTCACTGCAAATTATTTCTTAGGCTTCTACTTTTATAAAACGAGCAGATTTAGATTATAGTTACTCATATATATTAATCGGATGGCTATAATTTTAGAAAATATTTGATTGTGAATTAATGATAATAATTCCAATTGAAACCCAAAAGCCATAAGTGAATCCAAGATCATGCTTTCACTCCTTTGCCTTTAACTTTTTTGGTGAGGAGCTTTAAAAGATTGTATAGCCCATGGAACCCTTAATTTAGGAAGGGGAAATGTACGCAATTTCATCTATGTAAAGTGAAAATCAGTTAGAATTTAAACTTGTATTATCTTGATTACTAACCAAAACCTTATTATTATGTTGAAGTTATCTCTTTTGATAGAGACCTTTACCTTACTTTATTCTATTTGTATTGTTGCTTTCTATTCTATGATGATGTTACAAAGCCATGATCTTTTGAATGTTTTAAATCTAGTAACTATCAAATGTTTTAAATGTGATCAATGTTGGGATATACATGCTTTATATTTCTTGAGCGATTATACACTATCCTATAAAAGCCTAAGCAAAGACACACATCAACCCACATACCTATACATAAGTCATCATTCCCCTATATATGACACACCAATTCAAACATGAACCTAATGTCGCAGTCGATAGACATAAACCACACAATGACTTAAAAAACACTATGTTAGCCACTATCACGCCTTCATTATATGGCCTTCTTCCTCAATGCCAACATCCATTAGAGTTGTACTAAATCCGCATGTGGATGAACATGAATGGAGGTAAATTGTTCCAGTTGGGAATGAAATGTTATATCATCTATTTCATTGTATCATGAATAGTTCAAATATTTATTGAACTATTATTCTTATTGTAAATTAGTTTTAATATAAAACTTTAAAATGATATTAGAGTTAAAGTCAAATTTTTTTCAGTAATTATAGACTAAAAGACATTCGTTAATATTTGGTTACTCATCTTATTACCAATTGATTTTGAAATAAAAACATAAAAGCACGCTACATAAAGAATTTTTTTTGGTACATGAAGTTGGCACACAATAGAAGCTCTCCAATACAATAGTTATTTTTTATTGATGACAAAATTACTAGGAATAAAAGATTTAGATTTCTTCTTTGTTAGGTAGAAGATGCATTTTGCTTTTCTAATTTTGGTCTCCTCATTAGTGCTTGTTTGAGTCAGCTCCTTTGATTTTGGTGATAACCACTAGGCTGGCATAGCAGGCAAAATCTAAAAAGTGATTCGATGGTGGAGAAATTATTATATGGTATAAGATTAATTATTTCGAATATATTTTTATTATTGATTTTGAATTAAATTTATTTAATTTTAAATTATTAAGACATTGTCAATAATTA
This sequence comes from Lupinus angustifolius, assembly GCF_001865875.1. Taxonomy (NCBI): domain Eukaryota; kingdom Viridiplantae; phylum Streptophyta; class Magnoliopsida; order Fabales; family Fabaceae; genus Lupinus; species Lupinus angustifolius. The sequence goes on along the minus strand of NC_032019.1, from coordinate 10,466,459 downwards.
AGTTTTGATTGAGATTATTAATCCTAAATTATATAATAATTGAGAAAAAATATATGCATAAAAGTAAGAATTTTTTACGCTATTCATATATTATCCATTATTTATTTTTAATTATTATTGACTTTTGAATAAAAGTTATATAAATGAATGATAGTTAAACTACAAAATGTGAATTTTGCACTTGTTAGGTGGGCTTTGGACTGGATGGTGACGCCACCGGACTCAATTGTCGTATACGTGCCATAGCTACTATTTTCTTTGTTAAAAGAACACTATAGTTAATTGTTTTATGTCAGAGCTAGAGTGGCCTAAAGGTATATTTGAAATCTAAGACTAAAATGTTATGCCGCATCCTTCCTTCAATGTTTGTGATATAATTAAAACTATTAACATGTTTGGTAACCTTTGCATATATTTCAAGCATTCTAAACAAATATAATCTCTTCTTAGTCATGTGGCCTAACAAAAAAAAATGGCATTTTATTTGTTAGATTTAAAAAATGAATGAATGAGGTTAAAAAACGAGTCTCTTATATATATACACAATAGTTTGCCTACATGGTTGATATGCTCCCCTGGTTTTAGCCCCAGATTGATCTGACCTTGTGGCTTTTTTCTATTATTAGTTATAACCTGCTCATTGGTACCAATTACCCCATGTGCTAGGACAAAAACAAAATAAGTGCCATCTTTTTTTATTAGTTGCGTTGCATGGTTAATAACTTCCAAAACAGTACTTTGTTGATTGCTCAATAACAAATGTGGTTGATGTATATAATTTATCAGCTGTTCAATATTGCATTTTTGTTGGGACAAAAACCTCTGTGGGACAATAGGTTCATGAGCTCCATTTCATGTCATTGAAAATTAATCATACATATCAAGTTAAGAATTTGAAAGAATTAAAATAAAATATAGTAAGAGGAGCATCAAATTATAGCTAAACCTAAAAGATAAAACGGTAAATCTGAACCACATCTTAACAAAAATTAAAACGGCAATAAAAAGTATCAAACAATCATATTATAATCCTATACGCATACCCAATTTCAACAAAGTTAATTGTAAAACAGTAATGAATGATCCACTAATAATATAATTTTTTTTAAGTATTTTCTCAATTTTTATTTGCAAAGGAATTAAGTCAAACTTAAATTAAAAATATATATACGCAAACAATATATAAATTTTATATATTATTCTTGAATCATTTATCATTTATATTTAATCATTATAATTTCAAAAAGTACTACATTATACAATATTTGTATAACTATTTACGCTAATACTGCCTATACAATCGACTTGAATATTTTGCATACAAAAATAAAGGTATATAGATTAGAGGGCCTAGATGAGAAGCTATTAACGTGAGGGGCAGGGTATAGGCATCGCAGATTCCCAGCGCCGTTGCGTCAGATATGAAATCAAATGCATCGATCTCATCAAAGGTACGTAACTCAATTTTGTATCACATCTTTTCATTGCTCCTATTTTCAATCAAGATTTACATTTCACTTCAATTATTTACATCGTGCTCTGCGCGGATATTAACTTTTAACAGTTACCCCTCCTCTTCTTCAACGCTAATATTTGAAAAGAGTTTTATTTATTTTTAATTATTATTGATTTTTTAAAGTTAATATAAATAAATGATGAATAATAAATAAATTATGTATAAATTTTTATACAGATAATACATATATTATATTCATATTTATATGGCACCCAAGGCCTAAATTACCGAAATAAAATTAGTAAATCCAGGAACTCATTGGAAAAATGCAATATGTAATTTTAGGAAAATGCGAGGGTAAAAAAATTAAAATAGTAATCCTATATTAGAAAATAAAGAATTCATGAGAACAATAAACTTAGCTTTTCAATACATGATTACTCTAATTTAGCTCATTGTCTTCAAACCTCAGATAATATAACCCTTTTATTTTATTAGTATGTTACTACTAAAATAAACGAAAAAGTTTTTATTTTTATTAATTAATACTATTTTTATGAAATATTAAATTATTAAATACTTTAATATTTTTATTCTCAAATTAATATGAATAATTTCTGTAAATAAAATTAAATGTTAATAATAAAAGTTTAAAATGAAAATATTTTACATTTTTATTGTTATTTTGTTCTATCAAATTTCTTATTTATCATCATACATTTAATTGAGCAAATAATTTTTTAATAACTTGTTTTTTTATTTACAGGAGTTTAGGAGGTTTCCTCTTTGGTGTTTTATCTGTTTCTAATTCTCTCCAAAAAATAAGACAAATAATATAGGTTAGATTGAGAATTTATGAAATTTGATGAATAATTAGTTAGGTTTATATTTTTATTTTAAAAGAAAGTGAGGCTAAAAATTACAGATGTCATGGTTGAGGTTTAAGGATTTTGTGAGAATGCTTGAGTGTAAATAATGATGAGGAATTATTCTCACGGATTTTTTTTTTTGAGAGATTCATTATGGTGGCATATTTTTGTTCTCTCAATTATATATAGAGTGCGGATTAAAAAGAAGGAAAAACATTTTCTAAAAATGTATAAATAGTATATATTTAGGAAGTAGTGTCCTAAACGTGTCTCATTTCATGCATCAGCTATTATAATTGATTAAAAAAAGTAACTATTAAATTTTTAACTTAAATATATTTTTTCGATCAATCATAATAAGTAAGACATAAAGTAACACACTTTTTTCGAACAGAAAATAAATTCTCATATATTTAGGGGGTGTAGTGGTTTAGTTTTGTTTGGTTTTTTAGCTACTTTGAGAACTAAACTAAACAAAAGGCATATTCGGTTTGTTTTATCTTGATTTTTATGGTTGGAATCAAAACAAATTATGAATGGTTTGGTTCAGCTTGTAGATTTAGTTTTTTAATGACATATATTAAATTTTGTAATGCGTTTTTGAATTTAGCATTATATTATCCTTTCTCTAAAAATTTATCTTTACTCAAATATTATAAAAAAATTTGTTTCTTTATTTTTTTTATACGAGAGGAGTCGCAGTGATTTATATCAAGACCTTATACAATCAATCGTAAATGAAAGTGATTATAAATGATTTCTTAATAATTAGTTGAACTGAACCACATAATTAAATTAAAATTTTCGATTTATATTGGTTCAATTCCATTAGTTTTGTGGTTTAATCAAGAACTACTTATATCCCTAAAGTATATTACTCTCAATAGTGTAGAGGATATGTGTGGAGTTACCAAATACTTACATTGATTATCTGACAAATTTGTCAATTAAGCTGACTCTTATGAACATTATTTGTCCTTTCTAAGTATAATTCAATTATTTAGGCATGTTTATCTATATTCTTTTAGTATACGGTCTTATTATCTTTATAATTATATTGATCAGTCTCATGTAAGGCTATTACTTTTACATATCTCTAGTTGCTGCTATACTTGTTTTTTATTTGTTAATGATCTGTTTACGAGTTTGTTTTGGAGAGAAATTGAAGGTTTGAGAGTAATCTCACAAGTATATTTCATGGCTCGTAAGTCTTCCCTTTCCTTCTTTTGCCCTAAATAACTAACTTGCAAACAAACCTTTAGGGTTAGTTTGAGAGTTGGATTTTGGAGAGGAATAAAGAGAAATGGAAGGCTTGTGAGTCATCTGACAAGTTTATTTCATAGCACAAGCCTTCCATTTTCCTCATTCTCTTCTGAAATTTAACTCTCAAACAAACCACAAGACTATTCATTCTATTTATAAAACAATGTTGAATAGGGATTTATCGTGTTATGCAAAAGTGGAAACTTAATCAGGGTTGCCTCTGTGTCTTAGTTTCTTAGATGGATTACAAGATTAAAGATTCAATTCTTAAGAAACAATATACTTATTGGAAAGAACAAACACATACTATAATAAAACTTGTGTCTTTAACTATATACAATGGGTTGATAAAAAGACATAGTTGTTTCTATTTCTGAATGATGTCATTAAGACTTTTAAATGAGTAGATGCATCCAATCCTAGTTTTAGATTTTCACCAACCATACTCATCATCCTAATTTTATAAAGATCGGGGATTCACTTACTTTAAGAGTAAATTTTTTAAACTTCTTCATCCTAGCCATCAATTCAATAAAAATTTAATGGTTTAAATATACTCACTAATTTAAACTATTGAATTTTACTAAAATAGATAGTTAAAATATGAAGTAAATTTAAAAAACTTATTTTTGAAGTAGGTGAATCTCTCCCATTTTATAAAATAAAAACTAGAACTATGAATCATAAATGTCTAAACTTCTTCATATCACTATTTTGTGTCATTTTCTAGTTTCCTCTAGATTTCTATAATTTTTGTGGTTGCCCACACCCCACGACATTGGATTTTGTTGATTTCGTCCAATTTCCACATTTACCTTTTCACCTTTATCAACAATTACACCTCCCCATAAATCTGCACCCTCCCTTGTGGCCAATGGAGATTTTTGTTTCGTTCATTGCAAATTGTAATTGAATTTATAAGTCCTAATGGGAATGTTTTGCTTTCCCATGAAACCTCAGCATGCACAATATCCTTCAGTAAATCAAACCGTAATAGATAATCCGTCGTCAGCCATGTCATGGGACTATGATGTCCATATTTTGTCATGTTGAAAGCAGCATCAATGCCACTTGCCATGTTACAAAGTTCATAGGAAATTGCTATTTATTTTATATAATATAGGTTTTAACTTTTTGTAATGCTACGTCTTGTAACATATGTCACTTTCTCATTGGTATGATGGTTAGTATGAAGATTTAGTAGAACAATATATCATTTTCTTTTAACTTTTAAGAATAGATTAGAGAAGACTGCTTCTGCGGCCTGTAGTGTAAGTTGGGCCTATGTTTCTACACTTGTTAACTATCATGTATTGAAAAGCTTACTCCAAAGGCCCAATTGTATTAGAACATTTTGCTTCAAATTTGACCCACAATAAATACAATTTCAGTGAGAAAAGATTACATCAGTCCTTTTACAAGAAAATCGCTTTCCCTTTCCATTATAATTAGCATTTCTCATTTTCTTCCTCATCTCCACTTCTCAACATTATTTACCAACATCATCCAAATGACTTCCTACAATCCAATTCTCTACTTGTTAATATATTTTTTTGCACCAAGATGCTTCACTTTTTATGAAACGTTTCTGCTGCATTGTTGTTGCAGATGGTCACATCTTTTTTCCACACAATGTTACAATATGACATAAGACATAAATACATGAACTGAACAAATTTCATTCAGGGCCTTAAAGTTAGGCATGTTCGCGATTGGTTTGGATAAGTCTTTAGACAAAAAAAAATTACTTGATTTGAAGACCTAGGTAACATGTGGTTTGAATTTGTTTAGTTGATTTACATTATGAAATCGATCAGAAAATTATATGTCGTTTTGGTTCAAAGTGACAAGTTCACATAAAAAATATGTCTAAGTGTCAAATACGAATAAAAAATCAAGCATATTCCAAAAGGGAGATAATTCACTTATTCCAAGAGTAAATTTAGAAGATTTATTTCACATCCTAACCATCAATTCTAACAATTGTAAAAATTCGAGAAAGATCTAATGATTTATATCTACCCACTACTTAAAATAATTGGATCTCCTTAGAATTTATGACTAGAACGTAAAATAAATTTACTCTTACAAATCCATTCCCTTTCCAAAACTCATAGTATCAAGTTTGATACATATAAACATTTAATTGAATATTAATAATATATCTGAACTAAAAACATAAACAACAAAGAAAATAAAATACTACCAAACCAATACCAATAATACACCAACGTAAAAAAGTTTTAACCAATAAGTATTACATTTTTAACAATTACAAAATATAAAAATGTACATTCTAGATTGGGCTGATTTCTGAAGTTGGAACAAAAAATTAAACTGACTAATTTTCTAAAAACCAGTCTGATCCAAAAAAATAAAGATATTCGATTTCTTTTCGGATTGTTCCGAATCTGAACACCCATATTTCAAGGTTACCTATGTTTTTTAATCATTTTGGGTTTTTATATTTTATAGGGAACAAATTCATATTTTTGAAAAGAAATTAGAACAAAATAACTACCAGATTTGATCCAAAAAAATAGGGAACTGGATCCTCTCTCCCTGTGTCCCAATCCAATCACTCTTTGCCAACAAATAAAAATAATACTTTATTTTAATTTTATTTTATAAAAATAAAATATTAAATCCATGTGTTTAAACATGAATGGTGTGAGACAGGATTGAGGACACCATTTTGGAACAGGTGATCCCCATCCAAAAAATAGAAGAAGGTTCGCGTATGATACACAGCTGGCGTATGACACGTGGCTAGGATGTGGGGCCAAAATAATTAGCACGAAAAATCTAGAGAGTGGTTAGATGAGGCGCGAAAGATCTCGAACAAATAAGTCACAACAACTCTCCCATATAAAAACACACATTCTCTTAACCTTTTCATTTGTCAGAACCAGACACAGATAAAACAACACCTGCAACTACAACACACATCGTCTTGATCCTCTGCTTCCCGGTTTTTGGAACGATTTTGCACCCATAACTTTTTGTTTTGTTTCCTTGTAATATAATCTATCTAATAATGTAAGTTATTCTTTTCTCTCATTTCCAAGTGCTGAATGAAAAAAATACTAGGCTACTAGCATTATATGGGAGTAAGTCAATGGACATGATATTTATGAATGAATTTATGATGCTATTACATTTGAATTTTTATGAGTATGATTTTGCAATTGATTTTTTAAGAGTATTTATTTACGCATTGGTTGTTCTAGTAAATTTCAGCAATAGCTGCAATTAGAGCAGTGTAAGTACAATTTAGTGTGTTATGGAGCTTATACGGCAGAATATATGAAAATATTGCAAAATATGGCACTTTTCTTTGTTGATGTGAGGTGTATCTTCTCTAATGTGAACAAACTTGACTTGTATTTCTCTTCTATTTGATGTGATTGTGATACTTATTAACAGAGAAAATGGTATGAAATTTTAAGGAGGAAATTAGGGACTTATATAGGGTTGGAAGTCTGGTTATATGTGCTTATGGTGTTTATGATTTTAGTTGTTGGATTAAAAGTTATATTATGACTTTTTAAGCAATAATATGAATATCTATATTCTATTTTTTTATCTTTAATGCACAATCAAAATCATTGCTTCTTCTTAATTTTATGATCTTTAATGTACAATGAAAAACATTGCATCTTCTTGGTCTCTTTTATAATTTTACTTTATTTCTAAGAACACAGTTTTACATGTGTGATTCATCTGACCCTTTGTTTATTGATAAATTGATAGTAATCATGTTCTTAATGATCCGTTTGTGCAATACAGAGTTTCCCTTCTGAGTTACCAAAGACAGCTACATACCCATAACTATCTCCGCCTGGTAACCTTACCAAACATGATGCCTGCATACAGAAACATGGACTCATATCCATATCAGAGAAATCAAATGCCATTCCCTGATTGCTATCATATGAAGGTTGATCCATCTAAATCACCTTTTCCTTATGAACAAAGTTGGCCATATGCTGCCACTTATGGACAATCTATCCCAATGCATTCATGCTGCAGCCACAACAATTTCCCTGGTTACTATAGCTACAGACCTTATCCTCCTCATGCTCCAGCTCCATCACCATCACCAATATACCATTCTGGATGTTACCCTGTGTATGGTGAACCATTCTTCGTTCCTTATTCTCTAGAGCCACATTATGCTATGGAGATGCCTAGATATGAGTATGATAAATATATGCCAAGAGGTCACCATTGTTGTGGTTGTCCTAATCATCTGTGTCACCGAAGGGGTGATCAAAGTGTGAGGATTGAGGAACAAGAACCTGAAGCTGGGAAGAAAGTAAATGATGCTTTGGTCCCAACTCAGTTGAAAAATTACCCATATCCTTTTGTTGTGATGCCTCCTGAATATGCAAATAGCAGAGAGCTGAAAAGTCCTCATGTTCGACCCGAATTGGGTGAGCAAGACATGATATCAAGTGATAGAAAGCCTCCTGGTAATGGTTGTTTTAGAGCTGATGCACAGGAGCCAAAAGTCTGGAATGGACTGTTGCCGTTTGGTATGTATGGTGTCCCGGATCTTGTTCACGAAGGAGGTGGAAAAAGAAACCTGGACTTTGAGATGGAGAGTAACAGAAGCGAAACTGAAAATGGGAGAATAAGCCAGAAGCAAGAAAGTGAACACAAGAGACCAGAATTTCCATTTCCTATCTTCTGGATGCCTAACTACAAAAAGCAGGAGGAGGAAGGTAGTATGACAAACAATCAGAAGAGTGCTTCTGCACCAACGAGCATTGAAGTGGTACCTAGTACATTAAAATCTGATCAAGCAAATTCTCATGCTGATGAAGTTGTTACAAAGGCAACCGAATCACATCAAGATAAATCTACAAATGCATCTGGCTTAGATGTCACAGAAAAAGTCAATAATGAAATAATCATCCCTGTGGAGCAGATGGAATTGCGTCAAGGAAAAGTTGACACAGAGGGAAGTGGCAAGAAAGTAAAGAATATACCTGTAATTCAAAGGGAAGATATATTGAAAAACGAATATCACTCCAGTGGTGAAAGACAATCCAGATCGCCGCGGAAGACATCTAAGTTGCCTCCTGTTTGTCTGAGAGTTGATCCGTTACCAAAGAAGAAAAATGGAAATGGAAATGGGAGTTCAAGGTCTCCTAGTCCTCCTGCCTCTAAAGGACATTCTCCGTCAGCAGCTGGTGAAACATCCAACACTCCTTCAGGTGGCATGAATGACAAGGCTCGGCCAAATTCAAATTTTCAAAATGCTCCAAACATTGGTGACAATGTTAAGCCAAAGGAGAAGACCATCCAGGTGTCTGAAAATAAGACTAATGCGAGTTCACAGTCCCCAAGTTTCCCTGCCTCAAATGAACATTCTCAAGCAGCAGCTAGTGAAACATCCAAGACATTCAGTGGCATGAATGACAAGGCTCAGCCGAATCTTCAAAATGCGCTGAGCATTAGTGAGAAGGATAAGCCACAGGAGAAAACCATTCAGGTAGCTGAAAATAGGACTAGTGAATACAGGGGTGCTGAAATCTGTGCAGAAAGTGATAAACAAGAAATCAAGGCAGAGAAAGGGGCAGGAAATAAGATGGAAGAAGCTACTGAGCTAAATTCAGTAAGGGATTCAAGCAATCCAACTGGTGAAGGTCGAAAGCGGGTAAAGGCTCTGACAAATGTTGATGCTGCTGTTTTGATACAAGCTGCTTATCGGGGTTACCAAGTTAGGAAATGGGAACCGTTGAAGAAATTGAAGCAGCTAGCTGATGTGAGAACGGAGGTGACCGATGTTAAAGCCCGTGTTGAAGCTTTTGAGGATTCTTCTAATGTTCAAAGTGATGACAAGCAAAGAATTGCAATTGGAGAGACCATAATGAGACTCCTGCTGAAGTGTGATACTGTACAGGTATAAAATCATGAATGTAGTTTGATATGTGTATTACATGAAATTTGTACCACTTTCATTTTGTACTTATTATCTATCCTTTATTCCTTAATCCGTGATGAGTATGGATAAGAACATTGCATGAACTACTATATAGAAGCACGTTAGGACCATGCATTAGAGCGCAGTTGATTGTTTTAATTTTCACAGAAATGAGTGGTTCTCGTAGTTTGCCATTGTTCTTATTTATGATGTTTATAATGCCGGTTTTTACTCAATCTTATGCTGACATTTTATTCAAAAAATATACCAGGGTTTGCATTCAAGTCTCAGAGAGGTCAGAAAATCTCTGGCAAGAGAGCTTATATCCTTGCAAGAAAGGCTCGATTCTATGAAGGCTACGAAACCTCATCAGCAGATGCAGGAGTTGATTGATAGTAAACCAGTTGAAAAGACTTCTATGGATGAGCAGAATGAAGAATATGTGCAAGATCAACAACAAGAAGAGGTTGCAGTTCCAAGAGGGTATTCTTCTGAAGATATTAGTCTTGAAGAATGTCAGGATCATCAGTCTTGCATGAAGGACTGCATTAACAGTTTTGCTGCTCATGATGTTGGAAGTGAATCTCATTCACCAATGGATCTCACATCAGATGAGGGGACAGAGCCGATTTTACTCCAAAATGAAGATGATAGCCAAGTTGTTATAGTTGATGCATGTAATTTGGCAAGTGATATTTCTGAGGCAGACAAAATGGTAGTGGAGCATGAAGCCAAATCAAATGCGAGCGGCATTTCCATTGACGAGGTTCATAAATCAGACAAGACTAGTTGGAAAGAATTGCATATGAGAGTTGTTGATGAAGATACTACTGAAAAAGAGAAGGTAGAAAACATGGAGGGAAGCCTCCCAGCCATGGTGTATGATGAAATGATTGCGCTGCCTGTGGGATTGCCTGATGGGGATACAGCAGCACCTGAATTTGAGAAGCATAATGAAACTCAAGTTTCGACAGGCGAATTTGGAACTGAAGATGAGAAATGTATTATGGAGCTGCCAGGCGGTTTGCTTGATGAGGATACAACAACACCTGATTTACATAAGGACGATAGTGCTACAATTTCAAAAGAGGAACCTCGAGCAGAAGATCGGGAATGTATTATGGAGCTTCCTGTGGGATTGCTTGACGAGGATACAAAAACACCTGATTTACAGAAGGACGATAGTGCTACAATTTCGAAAGAGGAACCTCGAGCAGAATATCAGGAATGTGTTATGGAGCTTCCCGTGGGATTGCTTGACGAGGATACAACAACACCCAATTTACAGAAGGATGATAGCACTAAAATCTCGAAAGAGGAACCTCGAGCAGAAGATCGGGAATGTGTTGTGGAGCTTCCAGTGGGATTGCTTGACGACGATGGCATAGCGAAATTTGAATCCGAGAAGCATGATGAAACTAAAATTTCTGAAGAGGTTCTACCAGATGAAGGTAATGCAGATAATTCCTCCACAGATGACACTGCAAAAGAAATCCAAGTAGAGCAGGAAGAGGTGCAACCTTATGGCGAATCGGATAGCCGGGTAATGGTTGAATTCCAGAAAGAAGGTGAAATGAGAAGGAATGCAACACTGGATTTAGAAGTTGAGACTCAGCCAGGAAAGGAGATTACAATTGATATTAAGGTTCCATTATTGATAACACAACATAACTGTCATGAACAAGATAATGGAAATGAATACTTGGAAGTAAATGATGCAAAGAATATCCAGCCAGAAGATATGCTTATTGAATGTGCAGAAAATGTTGCACAGAAGGAGACACAAATTGAGGGTCATGACTTGGTTGCTAAATGCACAGAAACTTTGGCCAGGGATGGAGCTGGGCTATCTGGAGAGTGTGACGGTGGTTCCGATGGCGATAGGAGAGTATTAGAAGAGAATGAGAAATTGAGGAAGATGATGCAGAAGTTGGTTGATGCAGGGAATGAACAATTAAATGTGATATCAAAATTGAGTGGGAGAGTGAAGGAGTTGGAGAAGAAGTTAGCGAGGAGCAAGAAAAGAGTGAGGACAAAGAGGTGCAGACCAGCAACTTCTAAGACTGGTTCAAACAATGCAGTATTGAGCCACTCATGATCAAATGTGATTCTGTATGTTGTAATTGTGAACCATGGTGCCTGGTATTAGTTTCTGTCATGTGTGTAACAACTGTGCTCTTGTAATAATATACTTTGTTTTTTTTTTTTTTCAAGATAAATCATCCCTCAATTTTTTATACCTACATAAACCCCTAACTTTTATATTATTATTTCACTAACTATCCATGCATGAGAAATAAGGTAAATATGGTATATTACAGAGACTAGTCCAAATAACGTATTTCATTATTTTTTGTTACAAAATGTAACAACAAAGCCAAAAAGATATTGTGTAAATCGCTCTTAACGAATATGTTATTTAGATTTATCTCCGCTATGTATTATGTTTTATTTAACTTAATTATATTTATTATATTTTTTGTTTAAAATATTACATGTATATTTCTTGTACGTGAGAGGTGATTTTATAATTTCTTTAAATCTTTGGGGATGTTACTTTAATTTACTTATTTTATTTTTAAGGTTTTAATTTCATTCTCTATTAAATAAACGAGAGATACTTACTGCTCTGCCTGGACGTTAGAGTTTAGGCAAGTTGTTTTGTACAGTTTTGTACAAAGTATTGTATTTATGTACGGGCTCTTTTCTTTAGACTATGAATGAAACCTCTAAGAACATTCTCCGGTGTTGTCTAATGGAATCCTTAATATTTTGGTATTTCTAGAGATTTAAAATGTCTTATATCATTAACCAATGTCTATTGATTATATAGTGCGTTCTCTTTGTAGTTTTAAATTTTTGTGAAAAAACTTTCAATAATTTTGTTATCATTACTTATTTATCTTTCTAAGCTTCACTAAGCTCTAGAATTGACGTATTTCATGTGTGTTCCAATTGATGTAAACCTGCTAGGGTAGCCGTTGACCCCAATGCAAGGGAGTTCAAGAAAGTCCTATGACTAGAGCCAAAGCCAAATCATCAACCCTTAAGATCACAAAAGATTCAATTGACCCTGAAGATTACATGAAGGAAGGACATTTATGTCCTTAGGTTACATTTCAAACGTAGGTTTATTTTTATTTGCATTGTCGTAAATAAATGAGAACTTATTCTCATATAGTCTTAGGATTTAATTTTATGTTTAGGAGTTATCTTATATTCAAGTATTTCATTTCAATAAATCATGAGAGGGTTCAGAATTTATTCATTCCTTTGTATCATGGTCCATTAGTGGCCAAGTAGTTTGATTAGACAAGGGAGTCACGGCTAAGCAAGTGCAACATGGCTAGACCAAAGCTCATTGGCACAGCTAGGACAATTGGAATCAATGCAAGATCAAATTCTTACAATGCATGGCATGACTCAAGACAAGATAGCATGGTTCAAGGGAGTGTGCACGGCTAGGCATTTATTTTCAAATGAAGTTGATCAAATACTTCAGATAAGGCATGATTACACTTAAGGGAAATAAACCAGCTTGGATTATGAAAATCTATTTCTATTTTGCTTAGAGATAATATGAAGATTAAGTGATTTGATCATCACAAATTTGAGCGAGCAACAAGTCCTATACTTAAAGGAATTCGATCAAAAAGAATTCAAAGGCTTTCAAGGTAGGCGTGTGCAAGTTTAGAGATAAGGTAGAAGATAGGTCTAATCTTCAACCTCCAAATCAGCCAAGGCCAAGATTCAACATATCCCTAGTCAAAGATCAACAACAAATTCGGCTCAACCATTTGATCTAGTAAGGATTTTATTTTATTTTTCAAAGATAATTAGCATTCTATCTTAATTAGGATTTAATATTATCTTTAGTTTATTTCAGTCAAGGCAGATTGCCTAATTATATTTGATTCATCATTACTAAAAGTTAAGTTTATTTTGAATTAAAACTTCATGTTTATTTTAGTTGAGAGAATTCTCCTAAAACCCTAGGCTGACTGTGGCCACCATCCCTTGTTTTTATCAATCATCCTTGCTTGTGGCGGGCTATCCTAACTTATCAAACATCCTTTTCTTGTGGTGCTTGCCCTTTCCCCATCTATTCCATCTTCTTCAACAACAACCTACCCAATCTGCCCACAACATCCCATGCACGTCTCCCAACCCCAAACAACCACAAAACCTTACCTTAAACACATAAAGTCTTAACCTTTCTCCACTCTAAACCTCATAAACGTTCACCAACCTAATATCCACAAATCCTTATCTTAAACACATAAAGTCTTAACCTTTCTCAACCGTAAACCTCATACATGTCCCCCAAACCAAACAGCCCAAAACCTTACCTTAAACACATAAATTCTTAACCTTTCTCCACCCTAAACCTCATGCACGTCCCCCAAAACCCAAACATCCACAAAAACCCTAACCTACATATACACACCGAACCAAAATCAACCCCAAAACCCTAAAACATCTCAAAACTGAATTACACTTTTAAAAAACCCTAAATTTTCAAACTAAAATGATCCTAATTCAAAGGCAGCTCCCTAGAGGTTGTCATTACCAATTAAAATATTTGAGAGTAGAAATAGAGTTAACCAAATTACCATCCAACCTGTTCCCAAAGGGATAAAGGTGGTGGCATTGATGAGCGGAAGATGAAGATGTGGTATCAGCATAGGTTCTGCAACTCTGATTAAAAAAGATGGGTAAATTTGTTACTTTGTTTTTGTTGGTGCAGCGGAAGCGATCGTTGCGCAGCGTTGGCCACAAGCAATCAAATAATGTGCATAGAATAAATAGAAGAGAAGAAACAAGATAATTTGTTAACGGGGTTCGACCAATTGTGCCTACATCCCCGGAGCGCTGAGCGGCTACCAAGATATTATTAGAGAATAATGATTACAAACCCTAGCACACCCATGAGTCCACCTGCCCATGGGGTGTTTCTATTTGGTGTTTATATCTGGTGCACATTACAACAAGGAACCTGAGTCCAATATATAACATTGATATTTTACTCTATTCTGATACTAGACAATGTGTGACTAATACAATAACATATTTCAAGCATTCCCAACAATCTCCACCTTAATTGAAATAGACGAATATCTCGCTCCTTAGGAAATCTACATAAGAATCTCCACCTTGGCGAATATATGACTCCGCCTTGTTCAACGTCTAATTCTCTTTAACTGCTCCCCTCCAGCATAGACCTTCTGAGTATCCTTGACGATGTTACCAAGACTCCTAGCTCTCTAAACTTGTAGTGCAGCTTCCTGTACCGCCATTAAATGGAACATGCCGCCTAGCCACCTATTGCTAGGAAGTCTTTCGATATATTAGAACTTTTACACAAAAGTTCACCAACAACAATCATCTCTTCAATACTCAGTCAAACTGAACCTTGGAGCTTCCTTAGAAAACCTCAACCACTACCACCATTGTCTACTTCGACAATCCTTGTTCAAAAGAACTATCATACTCCACCATAAGGAGTATACCCACAACATACACATTGCGCCAATGCTAACTAATGTCTATGTCACATCCTTGCATCCAAGCCAATGCCCATGTCACACCCCGCATCTCTACTAATGCTCGTGTTATAACTTGCATCAAAGCCAATGTCCATGTTATACCCTACATCAAAGTTAGTCAACATCTCTGTGCTTTTGTTGATTTGCTAACAATTAACATCCTTCATTATGACGTCTAAGACACACCATTATGATATTCCACTTCTCATCTCAAATGAGAACATTCTCTCAACATCTAGAGAGATATTGTCAGCACTTGTCTCTAGGTCAAACTCAACACTATGAGTCCCTATTTCCACTTTGATCCTAACCCAATACATGAACTTATGGGGCTCTCGATGAACACATACATCGCCCACACCATAATTCCGCCATGTTTCCTTCTCCTTGTTACATTAGGTTTACATAACATCAATATATATAACCCTCTACCCCCAACCACTTTACGTCAGCCCAAACTCATAACTTGTATTGTTGTTATCTAGATATATGAGTCATTGCACAACAATCTCCACCTTGGCGAATATCATCAATCTCCATCTTCCGCCATTGGGTTGGGGGGCGCTCTATAGTCCAGCATCAGTGAATGTTCAGCAAGCTCAGGCAATGCCTGAACTTGTCCACAGTAACCGATTTGGTTAACATATCAGCTGCATTTTCTGAAGTGTGAACCTTCTACAATAGTATCTGCCCACAAGCTACCAACTCTCTGATCTTGTGAAATCTCACATCAACATGTATGGTCCTAGCATGATACATCTGGTTCTTTGCCAAGAAGATAGCACTCTAACTGTCACAAGAAGATAGCTCTAATACCAATTGTTGGGAACAAGCGAATAATCAAATAGTAAAGAGTATATAGACAAGAGAATAACACAAGAGATTTGGTAACGAGGTTCGGGCAATTGTGCCTACGTCCCCGGGAGCATTGAGCGGCTACTACTATATATTATTAGAGAATAAGGAATAGTGTTTTACTATTTTTCTCCTTCAACTCATCTACTCTATCTTTGTCACTACCTTTGACACACCTTGTCTAGCCATCACGCCTTCACCCTCTTTCTGACGTTTGGGTTAAAAGTCATTTACCAATTGGCTCTGTACCAATTGTTGGTGCAGCGGAAGCTATCGTTGCGCAGTGTTGGCCACAAGCAATCAAATAATGTGCATAGAATAAATAGAAGAGAAGAAACAAGAGAATTTGTTAACAGAGTTCGGCCAATTGTGCCTACGTCTCCGGGAGTGCTGAGCGGCTACCAAGATATTATTAGAGAATAAGGATTACAAACTCTAGCACACTCATGAGCTCACCTGCCCATGAGATGTTTCTATTTGGTGCTTATATTTGGTGCACATTACAACAAGGGACCTGAGTCCAATATATAATATTGATATTCTACTCTATTCTGATACTAGACAATGTGTGACTAATACAATAACATATTTCAAGCATTCTCAACACCTTTTTTACTCGACATTTTCATATCTGGCTAAAGTCTTTTACAAGATAACTTGCCTAGAATTTAAGGCATCTTGCAGTGAGACATGATGATAGTTTGAACTATTGTTGCAATTTAGAATTTGGTAAGCTAATAACATAGAGTTAGTTTATAAAGTTGTATTGTTGGGACAATATCTTGTTAACCTTGTGTATTTTCGACATCATGGAGAGAGCTAAGTTAGAAATTAGAAGAAGAGCATAATGAATTTTTTGTCTACTAATATTCTCCGTATTGTATCATGTAAAATACATATGAGTATAACATTATGTATTGATAGGATAAAGGTTTGTGTAGTATTAGTATATGTATTATTTTTATTTAAGAGTAAGTAATAATTAACGTAATGTGCTAACAATTTAAAAATATTTTTGTAGTCCGTGTATATTTTATTTTCTCATAATCAACTTGATTTTGTCCTTTAATTTTTAAACAATTTCATGTTTTAGGTTTCAGTTAAGTTTCTTGTAATTCAGTTAAAATTTTATTGTTAGTGGTCGGATATAACACAATCTTACAGATTTTTCATTGTTGGCATTAGAATCGCGGTTTCTACTCTTTTCCTCTACTCTCATTGGAATTTGGAACTCTTTGTTTCATACAGATTCAAATTTGGTGCTTCAGTTCGTATGATGTCTGATATTCTAAAGAAATTTAGTTGAAGCATCATGTTACCAAATTAATCTTTCATGTATAAATTAAATTGATAGATGGATTATTATTTAGTCAAAATTTCAAAGATAACAATCGTAATAAATATTTGATAATTAACTGTTATTTCATTTTTTCCATTTGAAAACTAATTCAATTTAAAAAAGACATATTATTTTTCACTATTCATTATCAATATTAGATTATTACATTGATGTGTATTCTTATAAAGTTAATATTTTTATTCAGAGACAAACTATTAATTTTATGCTAAACAACTTGTGTTGGACCCACTATTATTTACATTTATGTGTTAAAGTTGATTATAAGTTTAATTGTTGGAACAATTGGAGTAAGATTTGTTTTTTATTCTATTACTTCATCTGCTTTTATGACATCAACAAATATTTATTATACTTTTGTCCTACATGTTACAAACTTCAAGAATTGAGACATTATATTTATTTTTAGATGCATGAGTCATTGTACTTTAGAAAGGATCAATTCATTGATTTAAAAAATGGAAGTCGCTAAAGATAAAATGAAGCATTTAGGGGTACAATGGTTTAATTTGAAAAAATTATCTTGTAATTGTGTGCTTGTAGCTTATAGACATGAAAGTAGATGAAAACTTATAACTCTACAGGTAGCTTATTAAACTAGAAATATTCAGTAAAATGGACTTTGTAACTAGCTGAATTTTAAAAAATGATTAAAAATTGCATACGCTATTTATTTAGTTATTTATTAATTTGAGTAGTTAAATATATAGATATAAAATAATCATTTATTTTTATATTTTAGTTATAATTAGATATCTAATATTTTATTTGTTTGTTTTTTATTTTATTTTTTGCAATATTTTTCCAAAAATGTAATTAACTTACATAAATTTATAATATTCTCTCATTATTGATATATATATCGTTAAAATATATATGAAAATATTTTACACATTCATTTAGCAATCAAATGTAATAATAATATATACATTATAAAAAATCCAGCAGAAAAATAATTTATTAATTACAAAAAATTCTGAATAAAAAATAATTTATCTCATTAAAGGCTCTAATGTAATTTCTTTAAATATTTAAGGGAAAAATTGATAAGTGATTTATTAAAAAATACTTTCATTTTCTAAATGTTATTTAAAGTAGCTTTAAACATTTAAGAGCAACTCAATTTTATTTAAATATTTAGGGGCTCACATTAGATTCTTTATGTGTTGAATAAGGAAGTCTAATGTAAATATAATTTGTACACTTTAAATGTTGTGTACTTGATTAGAATTTAAATATTTAATTAAATAATGATAAATTATTGGAAAATAGTCAAATAAGTTATACAATACTCATATAGAACAAGAAATTGCATTCTGACATAAATAAAAGGGATTTAGTTAGAGGTCATTAGATGTTATTATTATTTATTTACCTTTTTTTTAAGATAGCAATACAGTTTAAAGTTGATGAATTGTTTCGGAAAGTTCTAAGCAAACACTTATAGCTTCTTCCATTAGGTTAATGGTGTTTATAGGTTATATGAAGGATTCAATTGTGGGATATGGCTACAAAATTGTCACTTGGCTTCTTCCATTACTTTTGTTATGTCCCACTTAAAGAAAGAGTTCAAAGTAGTCAAATATTTACAAAGTACATTAACACAAATTCTATTTTATTTTAATAAAGATTTATCATCTATGGTCTTTGAGAAGCACATTGCTCATATTGGTCCATTAAGAGTTTGTATTTGAGTGTTTTTTCAGTATAAACATATTTGTAGATATATTTATCTGCATAATTATGTTTATGGTTTAGTTTCCCTCTAAAATTTATTTATGGGGATCTTATAAAGAAAAAAGAACCATTTGAAAATCAACATGCATGTATAGCCATGTAATTTTCATGTTTGACATTTCATGTTTACTTCATGCTATTTGATTGCATTAATATTAGTAATGATAGATGAGTTTAGTCATTATTAATATAATGAAAGTAGTTCTGGTTCTATATATTAATATAATTAGTGGACGAGATAATAATATGTCTATAATTTATAATGATAAAAATTTTAAGACCATAAAATTCAACACATTTGTAAGATTATATATAGCCAATGAGATTTTGGGTCACATATACAATTTTTAAATATGTTAGGGTCATTATTGTAATTAACCAAATTAAACGATAATTGTCATAAAAATTATTATGTAGATACTAGATGTCTTCATACATAATATAGAAGTATAGATAAAGTTCATTCATCTCAAATCATTAATAAGTACTATAGAACTGAAGCCTAGATCGATTACGTTTATTTTATATTTCGGGACCATTATCATTTATTTATAAGAATTTCACACAAAATCATGAAAAGTGATGTCTTTGAATTCACCATAATTCATGGAGAATCATTATTCTTAAACATAGTATAATTTTTATCATGGTGTAATTTTCACTTCATGTTTTGCCCTTAACATTATTTAATTTTTACAAAAATCATATAATTGCAAGCAACCACCATCAACATATTAATTAACCACATATTTCACCTTAAATTGAACATTATCATAAATACAAAAAATATAATATAAAGTACATCGAACATAACAAATACATTCTAACTCTAAAAAATAAAATATATAAAAATTGAATATGTAGTATCATGCAATATTCACCAGTACACACTACCGTATATAAATGATAATGTTCGTAATATTTTGAAGAGCTATTTGGTTATAATATTCCAACCTCTACTTTTCTCCAAACAAATCTTCTCAACTTTCCTTATTGTCTGATTACCATCTCACCGTAAATTCTTCAACCCATTTATGGGTAAAGTCTTTCAACCCATTTAACACGCAACGTTGAGCAAAATCAGCAAATAATTTTGCATCATTTAAACGTCCCCACCAAGTAGATGCAGATTATGTTTCCCTTAAAACCATTAATAGACTAACCCGAGTTGTTACAATTTTCTTCCAAAAGACGTGAAGACTGTAAATAGATGAACCCATGCTATACCCATTTCAGTCAAAACAAATTATGGTCGGTCCATTGAATTTGGCACCATTAAAGAACACAGGATCCTAGCTTGTTCACACTCTATCACTTTCTGAAACCTTTTTTTACGTCTTCCCCCAACGTAAAGACCAGGAAGCAATCCCATACAGATTTTTGTCTTAATTGCATTTTTTTTTCTGAATCATGCAATTTTGGTTCTTTTGTAACTCTCTACTTATTTATCATTAGTAATCATTCTCAGGTCACAAAACTTACTTATATCTATCAAATTGCACCTAAGTGGCAACTCCTGTATCAGGTGGCTGAAATGTACAAGGCTTCCACTTAGTAAGATATATGGAAAGTAGATGTATAGAATTTTACCCCTACAAGTAAAGATGTTGTTGTCAGGATTTGAATTAAGCAACAAGCTTGACATTGCATCAATAAATAATGTAAAAGTTGAATAAAATTTAATTAAAATAAAGTCTTTTAATGCACATTGAAAATTTGATTAAAAGAAATAGAGAAAGTGTAAAAGAAGAATGATAAATAAGGATGTATAATTGAAGAATAAAGTATAAATATGTATTGAGTTTAAAAAACATGAAGAAATATAAAATAACATTAAAAATTAAAAGATTAAGAGTTTCTAAACGAATGAAGATAACTTGTCCTAACATTTAGTATTGAGTTTAAAAAACATGAAGAAATATAAAATAACATAAAAAATTAAAAAATTAAGAGTTTCTAAAGGAATGAGTATCATATAAGTGAATAAAGATCACTTGTCTTAACATTTAGTATCTCAATCTAATCAAAATGTGCCAGCTAATTAAAAAAACCATAAAATCTTAAAATAATTTCTCTTTTATTATTGAGTTTAAAATCTATGTATTGTCAGTGTAATATTTTTTACACTGTTAGCAATCTCCACCATTGATTCGTATTACTTTTGTTTGTTTGATAGTAAATAATAGTTAATATATGAATGATAGATGATTTTTTGACAATATAAAAAACACTTACACTTTTGTGTATTCACGTTAAATCCTTTATTATTAGTAATATATAATTGACTTGGATACTAAGACTAAATTTTTTTGAGATATATAATCCTTCTTCTTTGTATAAGCAAGTTTCCTTTTCCTTGTTTAACTAATGGGATGGATAGAGGGAATAAAGATTCACATGTTGAAAAGTTGAAGAATTAAAAATCATATGCAAAAAATGGAAAAATTTAAATCAAACAATCATAATAAGTGAGGAACAAAAATCCAATTAAGTCAATGTTTTTTCCACAGCCTAACAATATAAATAGATGAGCCCATACTTAATTGAAGGCAAGCAACTAACTAGTTCTATCTATACTATGGCACCTAAAATACTAACCCCACTAGCACTTATGCTCTTTTTGTCTATGTTCAATGCTTCTCATGCAGGTGTTATTTCTATTTACTGGGGTCAGAATGGAGAAGAGGGTAGTCTTGTTGCTGCATGTAACACTGGCAACTATGCCATTGTGAACATAGCTTTTCTATCATCATTTGGGAATGGAAATAGTCCAACGCTTAATCTAGGTTCTCATTGTAATGCATCCAATAATGGATGCAGTTTTCTGAGTAATCAGATTAACATTTGTCAGAAACTTGGTATCAAAGTGATGCTTTCCATCGGAGGAAGTGTAGGGAACCATGACCTTTCTTCTTCTGCTGATGCCAGGAAAGTATTTTTACCTCATTTATACATCATTCGTCGTTTATTTGTATTTCTTTTTCAAAAAGTCAATAATAATTAAACATAAATGATGGATGATACATGGACAATGTATAAAACACATACATTGTCGGTGAATACATTTTTTCCCTCATATTTTAAGTATTTAGGCCTAACACAAGTTTTAAGTTGAAACAATTTATTTTTGCTATACTAAGTTGAAACAAGTATAAAGTTTCACATTTTATGGTACATATGAAGACCCATGAGTATATAAATGATGTTTCTCTTTGCCTTCAATTTTTGTTAAGAATCAAATGTTGCTTGATATAATTGCAGGGCATTTGCAAAATATTTATGGAACAACTTTCTAGGTGGCACATCAAATAAACGCCCTCTAGGCAATGCAATTTTGAATGGCATTGACTTTGCTATAGTTACAGGCTCAACACAACACTGGGATGAACTTGCAAAAGCAATATCAGGTTATAATGTCAAAGGGAACAAGATATATCTAAGTGCAGCACCACAGTGTCCCATACCAGATAAATGGCTCAACAGTGCTATTGAAACTGGTTTATTTGACTATGTTTGGGTCCAATTCTATAACAACCCTCCGTGTCAATATAATAGAAATGCTGAGAATCTTAAAAGCTATTGGAAAAAGTGGATTGTGAGTAAAGGTGGTAAAATTTTCTTAGGGTTGCCAGCAGCAAAAAATGCATCTGGGAGTGGGTATATTCCACCTGAGGTGCTTAAGGCACAAGTATTACCATTTATTAAGAATTATCCTAAGTATGGTGGTGTTATGCTTTGGTCTAAGTTTTATGATCAAGGGTATAGTTCAGCTATTAAGACCCAAATTTAAGTAGCAAGCTTGTTCCATTTTGTCCTTTGTAATTTCCCTTTGGGATGTAATCTGGATCAGTAACAATGAGACTCAATTAAATAAATATTAAACTATAATAATATGAGTATGAGTATTATAGATTATGTTAACATTGTTCTTAATCTTTTTCCTTGTACAGGCATATAGAGCTGGTAGCATCACAACAATGTGTTTGTTGGTTGTCACTGTTTATAGTCATGATAGGTTTGATTTATTCAATAAGTACATGTTTAGACTTGTTAAAAATATATTTAATTATACTTTAAGATTTGAGTTTTTAAGAAAAAACTTATTTAGCCTAGCTATTACACTGACATGATAAATTTGGGTATAGAGAACATCCATCTGGATTAATCTCATATAGACTTTATTGTCATCATTACAGCTCCCAACATAGCCTCTAATTGATAGCATGACTTTAATGTTTTTGTGACTAATTCTGATGCCTATGCTCACACTCTGGCAATTAGAATGGATGCAGTTGAGTCTGAGAGTTGCATGCTTCTGTTAATGTGCCCTCATTTTTATCTTGGCCCCAGTATGTAACAATTCCAGATTGTGCATTAGAAACCAGATGCCAAATCAGTAAGGAAAGAATTGAAAGTTTCTTCCCCATACTACTAGCAAGTTCTATTTCAGGGAAAATGATACAATATATGTTAAACCGACTAGGAGAAGTGTAGAAACTCAGTGGTACTTTCTTCAACTTTGTAGGGAAAAGTCAAGTAATACTTAACTGGGATATCCATTATTGTATGACTAGTGCAAATTAGAACTTTATAAATTAGATATTAGAAAGATTATAAATTACAAAGAATGGATAGTATAGGAATTTACCACAAGATAAATTAGAACTTTATATAAGCCATGGATAAAACTGCTTTTTGAATAGTTGCACGTGGAATACATTGCTACAAGTTAATTTCACTCAAATTGACAAGTACTATCAAGATTACAACTTCCCACAACTCTTTCCTCTAAACCAATCTATTATCCTGAAAGAATGGAAATACAGAAGCAAAAAATAGAACTAAACAAATTAGACTACTTTACATATTAGCACCAATGACTAAAAGGATGCAATTTTTACACACAAGACCCCCAATTAAGTGTGCATTCTTTCTGAATGAAAATCACAAAAAATCGATAAGAATTACAAAAGAAAAGAATTATCAGGATCTACTTAAGAGTGGTGTTTATAGTAGATCTTGATGCTTTTGCTGCAAGCAAAGTTGAATTAGAGCTTTCTTCCCCTTCGGGCGGGGGCTTAACGTATTTCCCTATTACTTGTTGACGGTGACGCCTCCTCATTCTATCTTGTTTCTCTAAACTATTTTGCTTCCTCTTTTCCCTCTGCTTCTGCCTTAAATTTCTCTCTCTCTCATATAAACCTTGCCAAAATACTTCACCTGTTAATGGCCACAACCAATGCCTGTTAGGATCTCTGGAATCTGACAACTCCGCCAAATCCTCATCCATGCTCTTAAGTATGCTGTATGAGAACCATTTGATCCACATTTTACCCCTACGGCTCTTGAACTTGTGTTGTTCCTGCATTACACCCGTTTCAGGGTTCACATACACCATCCTCCTTGCACTGTGGTATGCCCACACATTTACTAGTAGCTCGAGAAGCCTTGAATAGCAATGCTTATCCTGCAATTTGCATATTTATTCATGCATTCAGATAAGTCGCGAAAAATAAGCAGCGAGGAGAAAATGGATAAGAAGACCAAAAAATACGAATTTTTTGAGGAATAAATTACTTTTGACAAACTCAAAGGGCAGTGTCCGGTTGAATGGTGCTCATCATACATCTGCATATCCAATGCATCGACAAACATTCTGCACGTATGATAGCTTACTTCAGTTATTTAACAAACTTACAAGAGAATAATTTTCTTAATCGAGAAAATGAGTTTCTTATTCAATCAATGTTCTCCATTAATGAAAGCTAGCATACCTGGAGAACATTACAAATTCTAAAAAGGATCTTGTAGGCAGAGTCCAACTCTGCATGACAGACCAGGTGTCGCCATCTATAGGCATAGGCGGCAAAGAATGCATATCATCTTTTAACCCATACATCCTCCTCATGGCTTCTGAGAAAGCAAACCTTCAATCAAACACATTCATAAAGAAAATCAGGATACATATTGAAAATTGTATAAGAAGAAGCAAAACAAGGGTAAAAGCAAACTTCCATATACAAATATACTCAAGAAAAAGAACAGAATGGCTTTAATAGATCTTACTTGCAATTTCCAGCATTTATGGTATCACAAAATGACCAAAAGTCCTTCCGCAAAGGGTTTCGAGGATCCGTATCCATGCGCACCCAAAAATAAAGTGCATCCCCAAACTTTTTGGATTGGATAGCACCTAATAATGCATTTTCAGCAGTTCTGGATAAGGATGCCTGTTAAAACCCCAAGCTAAATGTCAAATAACCCAGAACAAGAAGAACACAAGAAATTTAATTGATTGTTTCCACTTAAGTCATTTTCCTGCATTTCAGCCTTTATGCACAATTGACACCACTAATTAAAAAAGGTGAGAAAAGAAGCTGCACAACTGAAGGTTTAGTACACACAAGATCATTTTCCATCCATAATCCTTATGGTCACAATTTCTAATCAAAATCTCTAATTAGAGAAAGAATCTTCATCCTTAAGCCTAAAATAACTTCCCATGTCACCGATAACTTCAGTATCTATATATATAAGTTGAAGGGGAAAACATAATATAAATCAGCATCACAACTTTCTAAGAATCTAACCTAACCTGATTGACAAGGATAAAAATAACGAATTTATTAAGACCAGTATCTATTTTCAGAGATGAAAAGTGTATTAGGAGGTATATCTTCAGAGAAATGAGGTACGAAAAAGAATCGTATACCTTCCTTGCTGTTGCTCTCCAAGACTGAAATCCAACCCAGGCATTTTTGTGTAAACGGTCAATTATGTTTGCAATTGCAAAGAAGGCTCCATATTCACCAAGCACATCTCGATAGTAAGTGTTGGTAAGCAGTGGGAGACGAGACGGTGCATCAACATCATCTCTTCCCGGTCTTCGACCTTTAGTGGACTGAAAACATCCAGTCACCCGTTGTGTCAGATTGAAATCAACTACTACAGAAGATTTGAGGCATTGTATGTAGCATACCAAACTAGAGAGAGAAAACCAGAGCATGAGAACCCGAACGAATTAGCACAACAAGAACAAACAACACCAAATGTTAAAAAATAGATAGCCATAGGCCACAGCAAAAAATGAGAACACATTGAATAACATCAACACAATTTGTAACAAACATTTATACTATTATATAAGAACATTTCCTATCATGTGCACTGACAAGTGAAAACCATGATTTTGACATACAAACACAGCTTACCAGGCTAACTCCACGATAAAGAGATCTTCGATGCAGAAAAGGCCAGGACCCTTCACCATAGTAAGGTTCATACATGCATAGTGGTTGTCCCGTTCGCTCAAGCTCTCCGTCATCCCTTTCATGCAAATCATTCTTTAACCTATCAACCTTCTTAGCATTTCGATATGCTTCTTCCCATGTTCCATGTGAATGATCTGTTCTATCCTTCAACTGCATTAAAAGTCAAAATGACTTAAGCTAGGCTCACCAGCCATGCAAATGGAAGTCAAGAGAAACTCGATGCCCTAATTCCATAAATTAGAACAACCCCTAATCTTACCTCTTCATCCTCTCTCCTTTTTGTTGTGATAGCCATCTGAATTAATTTCTCTTCTTCCCATATGCTATATACAAATGAATCATTAGATGAAACAATAATAGTGGATCTATTATTTTGAGAAAGATTCCACTTGTCCTCATATTTATCTAAAAAAGTGTGACTTCTTGTTGTCTTATTTTCATATGTTAATTTTGGATCTGCTTCAAACAAATGCCACTGCCATTGTTCTTTTATATTGGGGGATATTTCTGAAACAGCCTTAGGAGGAACAACCTCTGATGGAAACCGAAGAATATTCTGAATTAAGGATGCATATTCCTCAATTGCTTCTGAAACCATAAGGTTCTTTGCAGTGCTTCTCCCTATTGAGGCAATGTGACGAGCCTGTGGTGATATTTTCCCGTTTGATATCACTTCCGATACAATTTGTCTCAGAAGTCTACTACTGTCCTTCGGGAAAAGGTAGCCATTCACCCTGTCATCAACCTAGTTGATGTTGACAAAACATTTTAGAAAAACATGGCAAGAAAAAATCTTCAACTCAATTTGCATATTAAAAATAGTAATAACATCTTAGATGTTTGGAAATTGGAAGTTAATGTAAATGCCATACATATTTTCTGATCATGGGAATATCTGGAGCAACAATTGGTTTCTCAAAACACATGGCTTTCGTCAAAATATCTGGAAAAGACTGCTCTTCAAGGAGGGATCCATATATTACAACATCCGCTGTTGCAAGAACAGAATTTGTATTCAAATCTCCAGCTATGTGCTCGATAATACCTCTTGGATATTTCAAGCTATGAGCCATGGTCTAACCAAATAGAATACAAATATAAGAAACTTCAAACTATTTATCCACAAACAAAGAAGAAAAGATATAGCGATATATACCTCAAGAGCGACACTGTAGTTATTTGTTAATTCTCCACTATGAACAATGATTCGTAGTTGTGCACTGGAATTATCTTTGCCTGATGGGAAGTCTGCTAGAAGTGGTGATAAAGCCTGCAAAACAATGGCATGCCCCAACCACATGCCCTTGTACAAAAACTGACTTCCAACAATTGCAACAACCAAATCTTCTCGTCCATGGCCCATTCTGATGCGCAAATCATGTTTTTGTATGGCCATAAATGCATCTGCGACGATAAAGAGATCTTCGATGCAGAAAAGGCCAGGACCCTTCACCATAGTAAGGTTCATACATGCATAGTGGTTGTCCCGTTCGCTCAAGCTCTCCGTCATCCCTTTCATGCAAATCATTCTTTAACCTATCAACCTTCTTAGCATTTCGATATGCTTCTTCCCATGTTCCATGTGAATGATCTGTTCTATCCTTCAACTGCATTAAAAGTCAAAATGACTTAAGCTAGGCTCACCAGCCATGCAAATGGAAGTCAAGAGAAACTCGATGCCCTAATTCCATAAATTAGAACAACCCCTAATCTTACCTCTTCATCCTCTCTCCTTTTTGTTGTGATAGCCATCTGAATTAATTTCTCTTCTTCCCATATGCTATATACAAATGAATCATTAGATGAAACAATAATAGTGGATCTATTATTTTGAGAAAGATTCCACTTGTCCTCATATTTATCTAAAAAAGTGTGACTTCTTGTTGTCTTATTTTCATATGTTAATTTTGGATCTGCTTCAAACAAATGCCACTGCCATTGTTCTTTTATATTGGGGGATATTTCTGAAACAGCCTTAGGAGGAACAACCTCTGATGGAAACCGAAGAATATTCTGAATTAAGGATGCATATTCCTCAATTGCTTCTGAAACCATAAGGTTCTTTGCAGTGCTTCTCCCTATTGAGGCAATGTGACGAGCCTGTGGTGATATTTTCCCGTTTGATATCACTTCCGATACAATTTGTCTCAGAAGTCTACTACTGTCCTTCGGGAAAAGGTAGCCATTCACCCTGTCATCAACCTAGTTGATGTTGACAAAACATTTTAGAAAAACATGGCAAGAAAAAATCTTCAACTCAATTTGCATATTAAAAATAGTAATAACATCTTAGATGTTTGGAAATTGGAAGTTAATGTAAATGCCATACATATTTTCTGATCATGGGAATATCTGGAGCAACAATTGGTTTCTCAAAACACATGGCTTTCGTCAAAATATCTGGAAAAGACTGCTCTTCAAGGAGGGATCCATATATTACAACATCCGCTGTTGCAAGAACAGAATTTGTATTCAAATCTCCAGCTATGTGCTCGATAATACCTCTTGGATATTTCAAGCTATGAGCCATGGTCTAACCAAATAGAATACAAATATAAGAAACTTCAAACTATTTATCCACAAACAAAGAAGAAAAGATATAGCGATATATACCTCAAGAGCGACACTGTAGTTATTTGTTAATTCTCCACTATGAACAATGATTCGTAGTTGTGCACTGGAATTATCTTTGCCTGATGGGAAGTCTGCTAGAAGTGGTGATAAAGCCTGCAAAACAATGGCATGCCCCAACCACATGCCCTTGTACAAAAACTGACTTCCAACAATTGCAACAACCAAATCTTCTCGTCCATGGCCCATTCTGATGCGCAAATCATGTTTTTGTATGGCCATAAATGCATCTGCGTCTAATGATTCAGCAGGGGAACCAGGAATGACATAAAAATTTCCAGCATCAAAAGTGGAGTAAATCATCTGTGGATTTACATAAAAAAAACAATAGTTATCAATTACTAATTAGTCCCAAAATGATACAGTAGGCAAATTATCTTGATGCTAATTAATAGTTACAGTAATAATTATAATTATAAGTTTATAACTATAATGTTTACACCATAGATATAAAATAATGACAGTGTCCAATATGAAACTTATTTACATCTTTTGATGAAGTGGTTAATAGTGAAATAACCGTGAATATCAACAAAGCAGATTATATGAACTAATGGAATGTGTGATTACATGAAAATGTCGTTGCCCATTACAACAACAACCAAGCTTTTATCCCACCAAGTGGGGTCTTTGCCCAGTAAGTACAAAAGAAATAAACTTGTACCAATGTCTAGGCTAAAGTTTAGCTTATCAGGCAGTTAGGTGAGTGAGGTTTGAGTAGAGGCCCTAGGTATGATGCCCATGCATCAAATAAATAAAAGATACTATGTCCCATAATATTACCGGCAAGGCATAGTTTGGAAAGACAACAACTGTTGAACGGTTGAAGGATCTTCTCCAATCATTCAAAAGTCCAGTCTTCCCACTAGCCGTATATTGCTTTGAACGATAAGCAAGAGAATTTTCATGAATGATCCATATGAGAGGTATAGACTTGAAAGGTTCCTGCAAAAAACTGCAACAAATAAAATCATTCATGTTATTTGATTAAGGATATTGCGATTGCATGATAAAGTCACAATGAGTGAAATATCCCATTCTCCATACTGTAGATTGCATCATTTGTATGTTATGAACATCAACTTTGAGACAATGTTTGGCAAATAAGTTAACACAGGTCAGAATATACAACCCACCACAAGAACGAAAAGTTGTAGCAATCATGTTTATATTGCAGTGATAAAGATGCATGTACAGGGTACTCTGAACTCTGAAGTTTGAATCTAAAAGACCAAATTCAGTTTTTGTGTTAATGGAAAATTTCCAGGCACAGAAGGAAAAAAAAAACATTAGAATAGGTAAGGTTTGTTGTGACCGGTAGAAATAAAAACTTCAGCATTAATTTTTATATATGATCAACAATAAATAATATTTAATATCATTAAAGTGGGAAGAAAACATATCAGACAACTACCAGAGGTCGTTCCTTTGAAGAAATATTAAGGAGTGTGAAGTCATTAAATAATTCAGGTAACAACCATATTTAGAATCTTCTCCTTTAGAAATTAATATACGTATCTTACCAAGAAAAGGCACCCTTGGCTTCAAGAGAGCTCACAATTATACCGTCGTAGCTGCAAAACACAGGCATTCTTATCAGATGCAAACATAATTCAGTCATCCAACCAAAACGGTAGGGTTTTCTCTGTTAGTAACACATTACGAAACAAGCCCAAGTGAATCTGGGATATGCTAATGCAAGAATAATTACACTATCCTAGCTTTAATATTCAAAAAAGGAATTAATACATATCTCTCTGAGGCTAGAAAACTAGAAGTGATGATTAAGAGAATCAAGCGACATTCTTGTACACAAAATGAAAACAGATATATAGATATAAAGGATTAATCAAGGAAACAGTATTATAATCTGGCATATAAAACAAGACATTATTTGGCTGTTATTTTCCAATATGTAGTTAATTCAGTGGATTGTTGAACTACGGCAGATACAAGGAGGCAAGGAGCATCAACCACAACTTAAAGCTCATGTCAGCTATATAAAACTTGAAGACAGCTTAAACATTAGAATAACAATATACTTTAGCCAGTCTACAGCACCGTCTGCCTTGCCGCAAGTTTGAATGACAGTGACCGGAACTTTTAAACTTATCCACACATTACGCACTGGTCCATCTTCAATTGAAAAGACCTGCAAAACATAGGAAAAACTTGAACTATAATAATCTATGTTGAAAATGGTGAGGAGGTGAATAAATTCTTACGTATTCTTTAGAGACACTATGACAAGTCAACATATTCTTAAGGACTTCAAATATATACTTCCTTAAATGCAAAACCCTGCTTCAATTTTAAAAACACTCGTCTAGCATGATACTTTGTGAGCTTGGTGAAACGGTAAGGTGGATGTTTAGTGACCATGAGATCACAGGTTCGAATCCTGCAAAAAGTCTTGCTGCTTGTGGGGTAAGGCTGCTTACATCTACCCTCCCCAGACCCCACTAAATGTGAGCCTTGTGCACTGGGCTGCCTTGTGCACTGAGCCTTGTCTAGCATGATACTGGATATGAACATCTGGTAAAAGTACCCTCGCTTACCCAATGTGGTCTTTGAAACTAATATACAGTAAGCATGCATAAAATAGAGGGAGACTGGATTTGGCATTAAAATTCAAAATTCCTGTTTGCCTCTATTTTCAATCTCGTCCAAAAAACAGTACCATAATATAAAATATGCATTCTGACACTATTGCATATCATACAGAGACATTGATCAGTTAGCTAAATCCCCTTTTATTTTATTTTTAAGAACAATATTTTTCAGCATAAGAGCGGGAAAAAATTTAGCTAGAGTACCTGGATTCCATAGCCAATCTCTAGCAAAGCAGCTGCAATTGTTGCCATAAGCAATGCTTGTGAATCAACCAACAGTTCTCCAAATACCTTCAAAAGAAATCAAAATAATATATCTATTCAATATAAAGAGATAAATGAATAAAACAATATATATCGATAACAAGGAAGATGTCAGAGGATTTAAAATTTTAATTAATAACAAACTTCATTTTCACTTAAACAGTCCTAAATTTGTGCAAAATCTGAACCATTTTTACCATTAAAAATAGTTTATGCTGGACTATATGCTTAACCTAAAAAACTTGCATCTAATTGAAGGGGGCATTTGGAAGAGCCTATAAAAAGCTTATTTGGACTCATTATATAAGTACTTCAACATGTCTTTGGAAGAGTTTATGAACTTACTACAAGGTCCTTTTAGCGTATCTCAATAAAGCTTAAGCTCTCATGAGATGAGTGAATATAGAATAAGCACTTAATTAAGTTGTTTACTCAAGCACACGCATTAATTATGCTCACAATGAACATGAAGAAACTTTGCAAATAAACACCAATACAATAGAAGTGTATCAATTTCACCAGAGAAAATTAGGTGAACTAACCAGTGCCAGCTGAGGCTTCCTATACCCAAAATGCAGTACTGTCTGGTTCAACAAATTCATGTCCCTACCAACATCCTTCCTACGAATTTTCTCCGAAATCTTCGGAACAAAAATAGCATCCTCCCCAATGTCCAAAGCATAATTCTCAATGTCAAACACATAATTCTTAAAGTCCTTATAGTATGACACATTACCAGAACGCATCCTCACAGCTCTGAATGAATTCCCTGACTTTTCCACAACAGAAATAGGCAAGAACATTTGGAAAACAACAACCAAACACAAAAACACTACCACAGTGCAAATCCATTGAATGTAATCAAGTTTCTTGAACATCAAACGTGAGAAGCTGGATCTGAACCTCTGTGAAAAAGGGTGCTTCTCTTTTCTACTTGGTTGAGAACCAAATAAGCTCCCTTTCTTTGATGGGATCATAGATTCCGAAGAACCCATTTTTAGAGTTCCATCAAATTGGGGAACTTTGGATTAGGATAAAGCTTCAAACTTTGACTTAAAACACATGCAAAGAAGAATACCCAGATGAGAAAAATCTAATGGGGTTCAGGGAAATAGCTCAAGGGAGCTAAAAAAGTTAAAAAAACTCAAACTTTGATATTTGAATTCAATAAAATTGACCTTTGAAGAATGGAAGGTGTTTTTGTTTGATGTAGATTTAGGTGATTGTTATTGTGAAAGAGTGTTGTCAGAGTTGAGTAGCTGTTTAAGTAATATAAATGAATTTTTTTCACTGAAGGACAATAAAATGAGCTTTGGCGTTGAACAAATGAAACAAAGTTTTGAGAGCAAAGGACTCGGAAACAAAAAAAATCTAAGCGACAAAAAAATAAGGAAAAGTTAAAAATGGTCCAAAATTTATTTTAATTTTCCTTGTCCGAAAAGGTAATGTGCTGTTATCGATAACCTCTATGTGCATTACACGCGTGGTATAGCACGTGATGTTACTGCTTTTACATGAGAATGGATGGTACTGGGCGAGCACATGCTCAATATTAAAAAGTGTATCATTTATTGTAACTAATTAGAAAATTATATAATTATTAAATTCTTATCGTTAAATATATTTTTAACCCATCGTATAATATATAGTGAAACATTTTATAAGATAATAATATAATTCCAACTATGATGATAAAAATATCCGAATCATGTATATGTATTATAGCTTTTACCTTTCATATTTTTCATGCATATTAAAACATAATTAATACCAATAAAATAAAAATGATATATTGATTTTATATAAACTAGCGTGTTGACTGACACTTTATGTCGGTCACTTGCATTCTTATTTTTTCTGATATAGAATATATCATCTTCATGTTATATTATTTAAGAAAACTATCATAGGATATATGTTGGAAGTTAAAAATGAAAGTAAACTATCATGCTAAGTAATTTATCCATGTTTCATATTTTATGTCATAATCAATATAATTCGGTTATTTATTGAAAAAAGCACATTAGTTTGGAAATGGAAGGTTTAAGAATTGATGTGACCGTTAAAAAGAAACATTAGTTTACGTTAAGAGAAATATAATATTTAGAAACATGAAATTAGAATTATAAAGGGTAAAATATGAAACATAAATTACTCCATGGAAGTTATTTTATGTTTTCCTTTATCTATTAGTAAATTAAGATATATATATATAATATTTAGAAACATGAAATTATAATTCTAAAGGGTAAAATAGAAAACATAAATTACTTCATAAAATTTATTTTATGTTTTCCTTTTATCTATTAGTATATATATATATATATATAATTCACTTATCCATTGCAAAAACCACATCAATTTAAAAATGGGAGGTTTAAGAATTGATGTGATAATTAAAAAGAAAACAATAATTTATATTAAGAGATATATAATATTTAGAAACATAAAATTAAAATTATAAATAGTAAAATAAAAAACATAAATTACTCCATAGAAATTATTTTATGTTTTTCTTTTATCTATTAGTATAGATAGCAACCGTGTAATTTTGTATTATTCATATACTGTATTTTCTATTTAAATTTAGCATCATATCCTATTTCAATGCGGGCTGCTACAAGCCTTAGCTCATTGCAGCTTTTGTCGTGCATGCTGCTAGATCTATCATCCCACAATTTATATTCATATATGCTGCTACAACTTTAAAGTATACATTTTTCAATAAATTAAATAACTCTACCCATTTTCAATGTGCAACTAATCATTTGTTACTGAATAAACTTCATAACTCACCATTTTCTCTTTTCACTCTTCAATTTCTATTATTATTTCAATAAATTGGAGTGGCTGTAGTTGACGGACCGTGCTTCAATTACAAACAAACATGTCCCTCTCCTCACGGCTTCAGTTCAGCATGGAGCTTATGTTTTGACTTGTAAAGAAGGTCACATGTCTTAATATTTTCTCATGTATTTTTATATTTTCTTTAAACAAATGTTAAGTGCTAAATTGTTAAGGAAATTCATATGCTTTTGGAGCATCGTATTTATGCTGTAACTGTGTAAGATTTCTGATAACTTAATAATCTTGTTTTGTGTATGAAATTTATGTATTTATGTTGTTTCAGGATAAGATTTAAGAAAAAAAAAAGGAGAAAAAGGAGAAGATTGGTACTTCTGAGCACCGCAAGTCTCGCCCAATTGAGGAGAGGGTCGCCCAAGCCACAAATAGGAGAAAAATCACTAGAAATCACTGTTGTCCCTTGCCCAAGCTACAATTGGAGCTAAAAAGGTCCTGATATCCTGCCTGATCATCGCTTAAGCGAATGATCCTCGCCCAAGCGAGGGATGTCTCGCCCAAGCGAGGTACTAAGGTCTGAAAGCCTCTTATTTATTCGCCCAAGCGAGAATCTCTAGCTTCAGCGAAAGTTTGGAAGTTGGAACTGATATTAGCGGTTTCGGAAGTCAGAAATGGATCCCATTCACTTTTCAGAAGATATTTGGCACGGAAATAGAGAGAAACACAGGGAGATTAGGATAGAAATTGTGGAAATGATACTACTTCGCATTATTCCTTGTATAATTTAATTATTCGAGTGTTGTAATAGCGAGAATGAATGATTAGATCTTGTTTTGGGATTCGAAATGTAATCTTCTAACCTTTGTACTTCTGAATTCGATTTAATTGTAATTGTTATTTAATTTTGGGAACTTCATCCTGTTCTTAATGCATGAATTTACTTTGCTACTAATTTCTTGTTCTTGGGTTCACGTTTAATTGAGAAGTTAAACTTGACACCGAACCTAGATCATCTTCGTTCATACATCATTGCTCTAGGAATGGAGAATGATGCATAAATTGTTTTTACATGAAACTTAATGCTAATTAATTGGTCAAATAATTAATGATATATGCATCTGAATCAGTAACTTCACAAGTCATTTGGAATTGAATCCATGAATGTCAATGAGAAATAACGATACATTTCGATCTCAGTTTACTTTACTTGTTTTTCGTTCAATTTATGATTTTTCACAACCAAATACAAAATTTTATAAAAACACCACTTTAAATATATACTCAATTCATTCTTATAGGAATTAGTGTAAATCTAATTTATTCCCTAAGGACGATATCCCAATATTTTACCGAATTTTATTACTTGAACGATATTATGTACTTGTTGTTCCATAAAGATCTAATAACACACCTGCATAATCATATTCTATTAATAAAAAATATAATTAAATTTGAAAATTTTGAACACGGATGGATATTTTCTCTTTAGCTTGAAGTCATGGGGTTATGTTTCACGGTAATAGTTTTTACTCACGCAACTGCTAGAAATCATTGCTACATTCATTAAAATTGTTGTCCTTATCATAAACCATAATTTTATAATTGTGATAATCTAAGGCGTTGCTGTAAGTAAAATATGTAGTAATGTTTTTTATTTGCCATTCTGATTCTCGGATGAGAATAGAGCCAACTAAGTTTCATTGCTATGTTGGCAGTGTAGATATTATCACAATGATTATTAAGCAGGACTGGTATATTGTGTTGGTTAGCTAAATAGGGAGTTAGAGGAGTTGAAAAACTTTAGGAGCAATCCTTCAAAGGAAATGGTAGTTTATAGTTGATGCTTTGGAGTTTGTTAATTTTAGGGGATATTTTATTCTTCCATTGTTGCTTTTTTATCCTTTTAAGATATAAAAAAATAACAAATCTATGGCATTGACATAGCTACTAGTAGAGATATAGGAGTTATATAACTCATAAGGTAGTTTATAGAGATGACAAAAAAGTCTAACTCGTGAGTACCTGTGAAAATACACGCAATGAGTACCCGCAATAATAGCTTATGGGTAGGAGCGGATTTGTGATACCCACCTCACGGGTTAAAGGAATTTTTTCAACATAGAATTTAATAGAATAGTAAAGAGATTGAAAACTTGTATATTTCTCAATATTATAATTCAGCTCAATACAACCATATATATAGGTAGCTCTAGGTTGCTTGAATAAGAAGGAATCTGGTTAACCAACTCATAACCGAATAACTAACAATGATCACATGTTGAAAAAGAATTATCAACACTTGCTTAATGTGATGAATGTGTAATATGAGTGATCTGCAATATAGCCACTCTGCTTGGTGCTTGTTCTGCATAAAACTCATTCCCTGCTGCAATTCCTGCCTCAATTTCTACCTGCAATCTTAGTTTGATGTTTTAATCTTCCTGCAAAAGGATTAGTAGCAGGGCAAAATATACATATAGGTTTATCACCCTCCTTAAGCTGGAGAGTATAAGTTTAATACTCCCAGCTTGGACAACAAGTGGGTGAAAATAGATGTTTCTAACGCCTTTGTAAAAATGTCAGTCACTTGTTGTGTTGTATGAATAAGGAGTAAGTGATAAAGTTTGTTTTGTAAACATTCACGAGCAACGTGACAATCAATTTCAATGTGTTTCGTACATTCATGGAATACTGAATTTGCTGCAATATAACGAGCTGAGTTGCTATCACAATATAGAAGAGCAGGTTGTATGAAAGGAACTTGGAAATCAAGTAATAGATAGGTTAGTCATTGTACCTCACAATAAGCCAAAACTAAGGCACGATACTCTGCTTCGGATGATGAACGTGAAACAATAGTTTGTTTCTTGGATTTCCAAGAAACTAAGGAGTCCCCTAAGAACATATAATAGCCTAAAACTGATTTACGAGTATCTGGGCATGTAGCCCAATTAGAATCAGTGAAGCCCTTGAGTTGAATTGTGGAACTGGTAGGGTAGAAAAGGCCCTGACCAGGACTACCCTTTAAGTAACGCAGAACTCTTATGATGGCATTGTAATGATTGGTAGTAGGATTAGCCATAAATTGGCTCAATTGTTGTGTTGCAAAACTGATATCAGGGCGTGTGTTTGTTAAATACAAAAGCCTCCCTACGAGTTTCCCGTAGAGCATTGGGTCATGAAAGGGGGTGCTACCATTTTGGTGCAGTGGTGTAGTTTTGATCATTGGAGTAGGCACAAGTTTAGAGGCTAAGTAACCAGTATCATTAAGAAGGTCTAAGGAATATTTTCTTTGGCATAGATTGATGCCTAGCTTGGATCTTGAAACTTCTAGGCCAAGGAAGTACTTAAGGTTACCTAAGTCCTTGATCTTGAATTTATCATCCAGATATTGTTTGACATGATTTATTTCATGGACGTTGTTGCCTGCTAAAATGAGGTTATCTACATATATGAGCAGAGCAGTGTAACTTGAGGAATGTTTCTTGGTGAAGAGGGAATGATCATGGTGGGATTGAGTGTAACCCAAGGATAGCAGGGCAGTGGATAATTTAGTAAACCACTGCCTACTTGCTTATTTTAATCCATAAAGGGATTTGTTTAATTTGCAAACAAGGTTAGGTATGGTGGATGTAACCCCTTGAGGAAGAGTCATGTATACATCTTCATTGAGGTCACCGTGTAAAAACGCATTATTGACATCCAATTGTTGCAATGTCCAATTCTGTGTGGCAGCAATAGCTAATAGAAGCCTAATGGTGGTGAGTTTCACCACTGGTGCAAAGGTCTCATTGTAATCGAAACCTTCGGTTTGGTTGAAGCCTTTGGCCACAAGCCTAGCTTTATGCCTCTCTATAGACCCATTAGAGTTAAATTTTAGTTTATAGACCTATTTAGAACCAATGGCTTTCTTACCATTAGAGTTAAATTTTAGTTTATGCCTCAGACTGGATGGCTTGTTTGTATGTTTTGGGTTCATATTTGGTAGTAAAGGATAGGCAATGATGTAAGTGGTTATGAGATAGAGTGTGGTAGGAAAGGACAGACTCAAGATGATGTTTAAGTTTGTGTGAAGTGGTAATAGGATGGTGGCTAATATGTTGTAGTGGAAGTCTTTAAGGTATGTAGGTGGGCAATGAGTTCTCTGTGATCTTCTAAGTTGTGGTGTTGAGTTGGAAATTTGTGTTTGGTTACTAGCAGGTAGGATGTCTACAGGGGTTAAAGGATTGGGACAAGGAAATTGTTGTTGAATGGTGCAGGGGATAGGCATAGAGTGGTCATCAAGGTAATGTGCAGGGTTAATGGTGTGGTTTATAGGTTCTAGGTTGGTCTCCTTATTTCGGCATTGGTAAGGGAAAATATGTTCCTGAAATCTAACCTGTCTAGAGAGGAAAATTTCTCTTGTGTTTAGGTCACAGAGAAGAAAACCTTTGGTGCCATTTTTAAAGCCAATGAAGATGCATTTCCTGGATCTAGGATCAAGCTTGTTTCTGTGGTTAACAAGAGTTGTGGCAAAACATAAGCTACCAAAGACTCTTAATGAGTTGAGATCAGGAGTGGTGCCAAAGAAAAGTTCATGAGGGGATTCGTTATCCAAGACAGGAGTAGGCAACATGTTCATGATATGAACAACATGAGTAATAACATAGCCCCAAAAGGATTTAGGAAAATTGGACTGGAAAAGAATAGACCTAACAATGTTTAGGATGTGCCTATGCTTTCTTTCTACTGTGGAATTCTGTTGTGGTGTTTCAACACATGAAGTTTGATGTATAATGCCTAATTGGTTGTATAGAGTAGGCATGTTAAATTCAGAGCCATTATCACTACGAATTATCTTAACCCTTCTGTCATATTGAACTAAAGTCATTTGTATGAAGTTCTGAATAAGGGACCTGGTTTCAGTTTTAGCATACATGAGGAAAACCCAAGTATATCTAGTAAAATCATCAACAATTGTAAGAAAGTATTTGTGTCCATGCAAAGTTGAGGTGCCAAAAGGCCCCCAAATGTCCACATGGACAAGATTAAAATATTGAGCGGTACAAGTATTGCTAGAAGGAAAAGGTAACTTTGATTGCTTAGCAAGATAGAAAAAATCACAAACAATATTTTGGTCAAACTTAACATATGAAAACTGTTTATGAATGTTATTGAGGACATCTTGTGATGGGTGTCCTAGTCTAAAGTGTCATAGATCAAAATTGTTAGATTTATTGTTGTGTAATTGATTGATTTGATCTAAGGCATAGGTCAATGACTTCCCATTCTTGGTGAGGATGTAGAGATTGTTGGTGACTTCAGCATAACCAATCATCCTCGAGGTAGTCATATCCTGGATTATATAAGAGCAATTGTCAAACACAAGCTTGCATTGAAGTGAAGTGGCAAGCTTATGAATGGAGACAATATTGTATTTGAATCCAGGGGTATACAAGGTGTTAAACAGGCTTAGAGAGTTAGACAATCTAACAGTACCAAAATGTTTAGTAATAATTGTCATATTGTTAGGCAATTTAACATATATAGATTTAACATGTTTATAGCATGCAAAGTTGGATAGATCATTAGTGACATAAATGGTTGCACCACTAGCAAGGATCCAAGATTGTTGTTTTAGGATGTTACCTGAGATTGGATGATCATCACTTGGTTCTTGGCTGAGGTGGTTGATGTTGTGTTCATGATCAATGGTTAATTGTCTAACTTGGCTTGCTGGTCCATCACCATCCACCCTTGTCTCTTGCATCTGGTTGTTCTTGTTGTCTGTTGGAATGGAAGTAATAGTGTTGATGGATCCACCGGTGGCATTCTTGGACTTGAACTTAAAGTTTGGTGGAAATCCATGCTTGAAGTAGCATGTCTCAGCTGTATGCCCATCCTTCCCACAGAAAGCACAGATTTTTTTGTTTGTTTGTTTGATAGGTTCGTGTATAATTTCTTGTACTTCCTCCTCTACTAAATCTTCGTGTGCCTTTATTGGATGTTTCAATGATATTCTTGCCTGAATTCTTGTTGAATGTTGGTCTCCAAGCTTGGTTTGCATTTACAGAGTTTACAATCCCCTTCCCTTCACCATTTGGTGTGTCTTCTTGTTGCCTTTCTTGTTGGAGAACTAAGGAGAAGACTTTGTTGATTGATGGCAGGGGTTCCATCAGTAGAATCTGAGTCTTCACAGTGTTATAGGAATCATTGAGTCCCTTAAGGAAACACATAACAGACTCAGATTCTCTGTATTCTTTCATTAGTTTCAAGAGAGGGCAGTTTGAACCATTGCTGCATGACAGATTTGAAATTGCCCTCAAAGGTACCAAGATCATCCTACAAGGTCTTCATATCAGTATGAAAAACAGAAACAGTTTTATCACCTTGCCTCATAGAATGGATTTCTTGTAAGAGGTCTGAGGTTCTGAAATGGTCACCCTTAGAAAATATTTCCTTCAGATCTTCCCACAAATATTGTGCATTGTCTATGTAAACGATGTTTTGGGCAATTTGTTGGGTTAGTGACCTTGTTATCCATGATACAATCATGGTATTACATCTCTCCCAAGAGTCAAAGGTTGTCTCAGTTTGTTGTGGTACTCCTATTGTTCTATTAACGAATTTGAACTTGTTTTTGGACATTAGAGCCCTCTTCATTGATCTGCTCCATGAAGAGTAATTTCTGCCATCTAAAGGAGGTGATACCAAGATGAATCCTGGGTTGTCACCTGGATGGAGGTAATAAGGGTTTGTAGGATTTAAAGAAGGATCAACGAATTGTGATATGTTGTGTGTTGCCTCTGAGCTTGCTTCCATGTCTTGATGTTTTCTCGGTTCTTGGTGCTTTCTTGGCAACTATTGCAGAATGGTTTCACAGCAGAGCACTCAAAAAATGAGTGCTCTGATACCATAAAGGAATTCTTTAAACATAGAATTTTATAGAATAGAGAAGTGATTGAAAACTTGTATATTTCTCATTGTAGAGTTCGGTTCAATACAACCATATATATAGGTAACTCTAGGTTGCTTGAATAAGAAGGAATCTGGTTAACCAACTCATAACCGAATAACTAACAATGATCACATGTTGAAAAAGAATTATCAACACGTGCTTAATGTGATGAATGTGTAATATGAGTGATTTGCAATTTAGCCATTCTGTTTGGTGCTTGTTCTGCATAAAACTCATTTCTTGCTGCAATTCCTGCCTCAATTTCTGCCTGCAATCCTAGTTTGATGTTTTAATCTTCCTACAAAAGGATTAGTAGCAGGGCACAATATACATATAGGTTTATTACGGGTACCCGCGAATTTATGTATTTAGTTTTTAATTAAATTTTTATATATTTGTTATTATTTTAAGATTATGTATCATATACTTTATTATTATTTCATGATAAATTACACATATTTGACTATGATCATAAATTTATAATATAAATATCATATTATTCACATAATAATTATTTTTACATATTAATTATTAAAAAATATAATTAAAATTAAAAACTCGTTGGGTACCAAAAAATGCTACTCGCATGGGTACCCACAAATATTGCGGATTTGAGAACGAGAAAGTACTATACGCGCTCGCCCGCACCCGTTGTCATCCCTAGTAGTTTAGTGACTCGTGGTTCGAGTAAAATGTTTATGGAATAGAGCAATTAGAAAATTGAAAGTTTAAATATCATTCATTAAAAAATACTAACATATTAAAATTCATCTTTTAAAAAAGTGAAGTAGGTATACTATTTAGGGATGAGCGTAGGACGGGTTGGGACGGGTTAAG
Organism: Lupinus angustifolius; assembly: GCF_001865875.1. NCBI lineage: Eukaryota > Viridiplantae > Streptophyta > Magnoliopsida > Fabales > Fabaceae > Lupinus > Lupinus angustifolius. The sequence goes on along the minus strand of NC_032019.1, from coordinate 10,424,090 downwards.
CATGTCACTCATCCATCCCTAAATATGGATCGGGTCAATTTTTGAACTCGAACTCATCCCTAATTAGGATGTGATGCATGAGGGACAAGTCCAAAATAAGACGAGTCAAGATAGGAACGAGTCCGGGTTGAAAAAGGACAAAATGACAAACATATATTTATCTCAAATCTTTAAGAACGTACAATCAAAATTATCACAATATGTATATAAACTCAACTAAAACATGTATACTACATACATGATATGTACACTACAAACCGTAAATTGCATCATTCAAACTAAAACCTATCACAATCACGTGACTGAAAGTTATAGAAGACATTGAAAAATTTCAGAACAATTTAAATTGTAAAGTGTCAACCTAAGCTGAAGTGTTCTTGTAAATGATAAAAAAACACATGAGAACTAAAATGACAACTTGTCAATACTCAAAATTTTACACAAAAATGAATACAATAACTAGCTATTAACTGAAAAATAAAACTTAAGTTGGAGTTCACAAAACTAAAAATTAACTAGTTTTCTATCAATAAGCGATGTGAATATGTTGTGTGGACTTGTAGGTACTTGAGTTATGTGGGCTAAACATAAGTGATATTAATAGGTACTTATTTATCTATTCTTGATATATACTATAAGGGACAAGTTGATTGACCCGAACATAGATCTGAACCCGTCCTTTTTTGACGACGGGTCTATCCTTTTTAATCGGGTCTGTCATTTTTTATTTATTTAGACATGTCAAACTCGTCCCTAAGTCATCGGGGTTGAGACAGATCTACAGGTTAGGTCGGATCTACGAATTGGGTCAGATTTTGCTCATCCCTAATACTATTGTTTTGAGTTCATCTTGAATGACAATACAATTCAATATATTGTTTTATAAAATTATTTTTATGTTACAATACAACTCAATAAAAAATATTTATTTATAAAACACTTATAAAATTATGACTATTAAGTATTGGAAAATTAAAATAGAAAATGTATAAATAGGAATAGAATCCATTCCATTCCATTCCACTGACTAAAAACTAGTTGAGTATAACAATGATCCCTTAAAAAGTGTAATCGATGATATTAAAGTTTAGGTGTGTAGTCGTTTAAAAAACAAAAACGGTGTGAGTACATTATGATATAAAACATAGTTTAAGAGAGTAATATATATATTATGATTATTTGTCTCATTTATCATTTATTTATATTATTTAATTAAAAAGTTAATAAACATAAATATAATAGATAATGTGACATAATAACAAATTTTTATATTATTAATAGATATATATTTTTCTCATACTAAAATGACACAAGTTACTATATGTAAAATAATTTCGACTTATATACACTAATTATGAATGTCATCAATAGATCAGGGTGATTTCATGAATCTGGTCGGTGGCATTATAGTTATTATAGTTAATAAAATCACCTACACGCAAGTATTCGAACCTCTGTGGCAAATGAGACAAGTGCAATCTTTAGGAACTACTTTCTACTTTTCTATTTTTATTTGTTAAATTATAATTTCAACCAGAGCATTTCTATATTTGAAATTCTGAATTACATTTTTTGATTTTTTTAATTATTAAATATTGCATTTTTTTATTTTTTAATTATACTATAAACTATTCTTTACATTCTAGAAAAAGTCATAGAAAGTAACCTTTACTTTAAAAATGATATCAAACTTATCTACTAAATTTGAATGGAAATCCAATTTGAAGGAAAAAATGGAAACATTAAATAACTTAAGTATTTCAGGTTGAATCTATGTATGTTTGAAACATGAAATAATATAAGTTCAATTTCAATAGTTAACTAATTCAGAATTTATTTTATATTATTATTATATATTATTATAAATTCAGAAACACCTTGCAAACTACTTAGTAGTTAATTAGTTATTAGGATGTATGTATTAGTACTTAGTAGTTTTTCTCATGTTTATATTTTGAAAGACACATTTCTCCTAAGAAATTTTGTACTTATTTTATGAAAATATGATATATAATATTTCTATGGAAAGTGTTTTATTTGTAGTCTTTAACATCAAAAATCTATTTTCTAAAGTCATACATGTGATTGATGCATTCTCAACTGATAATATAAAAAACTTAAGAAAATAGCGTATTAAATTAACCTTTAACTTGATTTAGTTTTATTAATCTAACTTCCCTAAGAAGAAGAAAGTAGAGTTTTTAAATATAAAAAATTGTATACTAAACATATTTTAGATGATAACTTTTAATGCAAAACCAAATTAGTTTAGGAAAAACATTAAATATGCGCATGAAAAAGTCATATATATGCCTTGGCCTTGAAGGAACAGTGAGATCTGGTTTTGGCAATCCAGTTCAGTGGCTTTGTTGCTCCATTATTCCCTCGAGTTCAAGATAACAAATTTAATGTTATCATTTAATTCCTATCTCTTTGGAACTTGTTCGATCCATAAATGTTTTGTATGTTACCAAATCTGTATATTATCATAACGTACAAAAGCATTAACCATTATGTCAAGTCTCAACAATCCTATCTATGTTATTAGTATTATAGGTATTAGCTATTCACACACCTTCTTTCTCATTGTAACATTTCATGTGTTATTAGTTACAATTAATTAAAAAATATATTTAAATTAAAAATTTAATTATTAAATATTTTTTAACCAATTATACTTCATGATATATGGAATAATACAATATCATAGATAAAAGATGTGGTCCCTACAAGTACAAGAGTAAACTCGAATTCCTATTTATTAGATTAAAAATGTACGATCTTTACCTGTTAATTTTTTTTACATAAGAATTAGCTTATTAGAAAGAATTAAGTCAATAATATTTGATCTGATGGGTTTTTAACACATCTTCAAAAGCATAAATTTTCCAATGTAAAATCAATTTCCATTCCAAAATCAAAACAATAAAATAGATCCACAAAGTTTACACACTTAAAAGTTTTGATTTTATGTTATTTGTTATGGAGAAAAAGAGACTATAAGGATTAAGAATCAATTCAAAAGTACAAAACAAAAAATGAAAGACGCAAATTTTATTTATAAATTTTTTTTTGTGGTTCAATAGTTTACTCCGCCTAAAAGGCTAAAACTCAAACTATTGAAGCCTTATCATTCCATATATATAAAAAAGAATCTTGGCGTTTATTATTCGACTTACCAGTTCATTTAGTACCTGACCTATATTCTTGTTGTTTTATTGTCTTTTTTTCAAGTTCCAAGAATACACAACATGCATTCTTAACATTTTATTATTCCTTCTTCGAGTTATGGGTACTATACCTAACCTATGTTCTGTGTTGTTAATTTGTTATATGTTCTCAAGTTCAGACTTAGTGAGAAATACAAATTACTATACACATCCAAATGTTGAACCAATTGGTAAATTTCTCTTTACCTTAATAAAATTAGCTTTTATTTTTTTACTAATTATTTATCACGATAGTATTCAAACATTGGTTTATTTTGTATACGTAATAACTATTGTTACCGTAGCTTGCATCAATTCTAAATGGCACAAAATAATACTTACTGGTTGAGTCACGACCAGGTCGCTCTCTTTAAGACGTTTCGTGGCATTGCCCAAAATGTGCAAGCAGACTATCAACCACGTCGTCCCTAGGATAAAACAGCCCAGATCTCTGTTATCGAGTTCTTACTACACTGTAAGAACCGATCTCGAATACACCCACCACAATATGGCTACCAGTGCCAATTCTCGAAATTACCCACAATATGGCTACTCGTGCCAATTCTCTTCCCACAATACTGACTGTCAATGTCAGTTCTCGAAATCCCACAATATGGCTACCCGTGCCAATTCTCTTCCCACAATACTGACTACCAGTGTCAGTTCTCGAAATCCCACTTTGGCTGCCTGTGCCAATTCTCTTCCCACAATACTGACTACCAGTGTCAGTTTTCGAAATCCCACAATATGGCTACCAGTGCCAATTCTTTACCCACAATACTGACTACCAG
>NC_032019.1:10400274-10419990 GCF_001865875.1 Lupinus angustifolius | reverse complement strand
CTTTGGAATCATCTGAAAGAGTGTTCCAATCAGCATCACTGAATCCTTCTAGGACAGTTGGAAACCTTCGATAATGTAACCCAAGGTTCATTATTTTCTTAAGGTATCTCATTACCCTTTCAATAGCATGCCAATGCTCCATACTTGGTTTACTGGTAAACCTGCATAATAATCCCACAACATAGGCAATGCCGGGTCTAGTGCAATCAGTGGCATATCGAAGGCTGCCAATGATGCTAGCATATTCAACTTGTCTTACACCTTCACTAATGTTCTTAAAAAGTTTTACACTTGGATCGTATGGTGTGCTAGCAGGTTTACAGTCAAAGTATTTATATTTATTTAGGATCTTTTCCGCATAGTGAGTTTGATCCAAAGAAATTCCTGCTTTTGACCTAGTAATTTGTATACCAATGATTACACTTGCCTCTCCAAGGTCTTTCATATCAAAGTTGTTACACAACAATGATTTCACATTATTCACAACATGAATGTTGGAACCAAATATGAGTAGATCGTCTACATAGACACATATGATAATGTAAATGATCGTGCCAATTCTCTTCCCACAATACTGACTGCCAGTGTCAGTTCTCGAAATCCCACAATATGGCTACTCGTGCCAATTCTCTTCCCACAATACTGACTGCCAGTGTCAGTTCTCGAAATCCCACAATATGGCTACTCGTGCCAATTCTCTTCCCACAATACTGACTGCCAGTGTCAGTTCTCGAAATCCCACAATATGGCTACTCGTGCCAATTCTCTTCCCACAATACTGACTGCCAGTGTCAGTTCTCGAAATCCCACAATATGGCTACTCGTGCCAATTCTCTTCCCACAATACTGACTGCCAGTGTCAGTTCTCGAAATCCCACAATATGGCTACTCGTGCCAATTCTCTTCCCACAATACTGACTGCCAGTGTCAGTTCTCGAAATCCCACAATATGGCTACTCGTGCCAATTCTCTTCCCACAATACTGACTGCCAGTGTCAGTTCTCGAAATCCCACAATATGGCTACTCGTGCCAATTCTCTTCCCACAATACTGACTGCCAGTGTCAGTTCTCGAAATCCCACAATATGCCTACCCGTGCTAATTCTCTTCCCACAATACTGACTGCCCGTGTCAGTTCTCGAAATCCACAATATGGCTACCCGTGCCAATTCTCTTCCCACAATACTAACTACCAGTGTCAGTTCTCGAAATCCCACTTTGGCTGCCTGTGCCAATTCTCTTCCCACAATACTGACTACCAGTGTCAGTTCTTGAAATCCCACTTTGGCTGCCTGTGCCAATTCTTAAGTGCCACAGAAAGAAAGGGGGAGAAGTTTGCCGGAAATGCATCGGCGGAATATTATGGAGGGAAAGAAAAGTTGAGAGGAAACGCCTTCAACTTAGTGCAAGTTAAAATGAAGGGAGAAAACCTCTATTTATAACATGAGATTTTTCTCATGTTCCTCATTTCTCCCATGTGGGACTTGAGAGCTTAATTTTTATTTTTTCAAAACTCTTCTATGTGGGACTTTGAGAGTTGTTTTTTCAAACTCTTCTATGTGGGACTTTGATGTTTTTTATATTTCACACCCAAAAGTTCTCACTCATGGTTTTCAACAAACCATGTTCCAACAATAACAAGTAAAAAATGATAGTTCAACCTAATTTTATTAAGCCCAAAATCTAAAATCTAAAATTATCTCTTAAAAATATTTGAATAAAAAATAATAAACAAAACAAGCAAGAATATTAAAAAATAATAAAAATAATGAATAGTAGAAATATGAAAGTAGCCACTTTTTAAATTAAAGATAAGAGTGTTGCAATAAGTTGTTACGAGAATTGGAGGTTGGAGATAGAAAGATCATTAATTTGTGTACTTAGACTCTATCCAAAAGACCCCTAGAAGCCACTATAAGTAGACTCCAAAGGTACCGAGATGAAAATATAGAAAAAACAAAAGAGATAAACATTACAGTAAAATGAGATACAATCCTGTAAAAAAAATATAATATGATTCAAACAATCTTGTAAAAAAAATATAATACGATTCAAACAATTTTGTCAAGACTCTCTCCTATTTGGGATTCTTTAGTGTGTTAAAAAAATAAAAATAATACGTAACACCAAAATAAAATATTAGGCAAAAAAAAATAACATGCTCATAAATAAATAAATCAAACAACCATACAATATAAGATAGTTCATGGGAATACTGAGAATATCGTCTATTATGAGCGGATATAATACTAACACTTTCTTTAGTCTGCAACTGACTTCTAAGTCTATTTATCTAAATCAAAGATCAACACATTCCAACAATAGATGAAACAAGAGTTTTTTACATTTTAACTACACAAATATGATTGTGACTTTAATAATGGCATACCATAATCTCAAGACTTATTTGGTAACTACATTTTTTTGAAGAGTGACTTAGTGACCATTAATATCTTTAAAGGATGAAACTAACATTTTGTTTTAACCTTCAAAAAAGGGTAGTTAAAAATTTTAAAAATGTAAAGGCAACTAAAAAAATTTAGGTTTAAAAATAATAATTTATTTTTTATTCTCTCAGATTATGATTTTAGAAACCGTAATAAAAATAGTAAAATAAAATTATATGTAATTAACATGTCATTTTGTAAGGAACTAGTTTTTAACCAAAAGTGATAGTTTTAAGTTGGCTACTGTCGACATTAGAATCTCATTAATAAATAATCTACAAATAATTTTGTAAGCATTTATAAAGCCTTGAACCATTATGAGTCCACATGACCCACCTCAATTAAATTTTAGTCAATAAAAAAAGTAATATACATAGCATATAAAAATGAAGTCTACATAATTATTAAAGACAGAAACTTATAATAACCTTTCGAAGCCTGAATTTTAATAGTTCGATTATTTAATTATTTAATCAATGTTATATTGTATAGAAGTTTTATATTAGCCTTAAAATTTGTTTGGTTCCTTTTAACTCTACTTACTACATGTTATAATAAGGAATAAGAATAATCTCTATTAATGAAAAGACAAGTGTTATAAAAATAAATGTTTTATTATATTACATTTCCCTTTATTTTTATAGTATTTGTCTATCCATTAATAGAGATACTTATTAGTTGATTTTTAATCAATTGAAAAAATTGATTCCAATTAAATCATCATCATTATTAATTTAAAATTAAATAGATTTATTTCAAATTAATGGTTAAGATAAGATTAATATCATAAGTGGTTGATCATGTAATAATTTATCACGTCTTCACATTTGATTCATGTTCTATGTACAATGGTGGTTGAATTCCAAGGGCTTTGGTAGTTAGCTTCATAACTCCTACCACATTTGAAAGTTGAAACTATATAATATTTTTGTATTGGGCTTGGGCTTCCTTCTTATATGGAGAAAGACCCAATTGAAAAAAGCTCATTTGCCCCACTTAATCTAATGGATAGGGGTCAGATGAGGCAAATATATGCAATCAGGTTTAGGCAAAAGGAGGCGATAGAAAAGTGAGAGTGAATATAAGAAAACTCAACCCTCGGAACTCATAGTAGCCGTGAGAAATTCACGACTGCGTCTTTGTTCACCGCTAGATCAGGCTAAAATTTGGAAAGCATGTTTACAACTTTTGGTACTTCATTCTGAACGGTTGGATCGGTGAAGAGTCATCCAAGGTGGTAGAAAATAGGTTGTTATAATAGCTATTTTCTCTACAATCTTTTGTTCTCATTTTCAAGCTTGTTGTTATGTTATATGTCGTATTGTTGAGCATGTTGTGTATTGTGTTTTGGAGATACTCTTGTATTCTTATTTTGATCATAGTGAAGCTTGATTGACTGACTTGTGCCCGTGGTTTTTACTTCTCACATCGGAAAAGTTTTCTACGTTACAAGTTCCTTATATGTTCTTACTTACTGCCATTATTTGTTATTGCTCCTCATAGATTTTAGCAAGTTGGAGAAATTATTATCCGCTGCATATCTCTATTAGAGTTTTTCATTGTTATTGAGTTGAATTTTCCATCAGAGTGGTATCAGAGCTCTTTTCACTGGATGTGTAATGCTTTGGATGCTAGGTTGTTTGAATTGGCTAAGGTTCATACATATGATAATGATGATGATGATGATATGATGACTAAGGCCTTATCAAGGTGGAAGTTTGAATCTTGTTGTGAGATCGTCGGTTTGTCGATTCTCTCCACATAGTTGTGAGGGGAGATTTGTTGGGTTTGAGCTCTCTTCCTATATAGAGAAAGACCCAATTGGGCAAAGTCCACTTGTCCCACTTAATCTAATGGATAGGGGTCAGATGAGACAAGTGTGTGCAATCAGGTTTAGGCAAAAGGAGATAATAGAAAAGTGTGAGAGAATATAAGAAAACTCAACCCACATGAACTTATAGGAGTTGTGGAAAATCCGCGATCGCGTCTTCTTTCACTGTTGGATCGGGCTGAAATTTGGACAGCAGGTTCACAACTTCTGGTACTTCATTCTGAATAGTTGGATCGGTGAAAAGTCATATGATGTGGTAGAAAATGAGTTGTTACAACAGCTGTTTTTTCTGCTTTTTTTGCAACTCTTTTGTTCACATTTCAAGCTTGTTGCTCTGTTGTAAGCCGTACTGCCGTATTGTTGAACATGTTTTGTGCTGTGTTTTAAAGACACTCTTGTATTCCTATTTTGATCATAATGAAGCTTGATTGACTAGATTGTGCCCATGGTTTTTACTTCTCATATTGGGAAGGTTTTCCACGTTAAAAGTCTATTTTATGTTCTTAATTACTAGCATTATTTGTTATTGCTCCTCATATATTCAGGAAGTTGAGAAAATTATTATCCGCTGCATATACTCTATTAGAATTTTTCATTGTTATTGCGTTAAATTTTCCATCATTTTTTTGGTATCTTTTAGAGTGTGTGATTTCCCTCCCAACAAATGCCGCTATTAGAAATTGAATTCTTAATATTTTTATCATCTTAAAGAACTAGTGGGGCCTTACACATTAGTTGTTGGTTGACTATCTAATATGAGAAATACAAATATGGGTTAGATTTTGAAAGAGGAGTTGGATTGCATCTCCGACTCAGCTCAGATTACTTGTATCCTGGATTTCCACGTCTATTTGCAATTCCTCCTTTTGCACCATGTAACATGTTTCTTGTAACTACTTTTTCATTAAATTTATCAAACTTTTGTTGCGGGTACTCCACTCCTTTAGTTATTTTTTAATGAATAGAGTGAGATGGTTGTTAGTAATGGAAACAAGTGGGAAATGAACTCATTTAGGAGTTTTTAAAATAATATAATAAATAGTTAAAGGATATGAGATGGTTTAACTTTAACCATTCGCTACCACTTGCTTAACCCAAAAAAATTCCTTAAAATATATATTATACCATTAAAAAAAGATCGCGCCGTACCACCAAAATATTTAATTTTTGATACTCAAGTCATGCTTTAGTGTCTTATGTTTTGGATTGTAACTCACTTCACTCAATTAATTGTGTTTTTATTAATCTTGCTCTTAAGCAGAGGATATTAGTCTTAAAAAAAGTTGGCCATAAAAATAAATGCTTAATATTCTAAGAGATAGTAGCATTAGAGCATTCACAATGGTGTTTTAAATTTTTAAGGATGTTCAACCACTATACACTACTATATGAGATGTTTTTATGTATTCTTATTAAGAACTTATTCCTACTTTATAATTATTTCTTACGTGTGTTCTTAGACAAATGATAAAGGTTTGATATTAGAAGGAATATTCTCAAATAACAAACTCATTTAAGAACAAATAAGTTATTTTAACTTCTTATTCTTAGTCTTAACTCTTTAAACCCAATTATTATTCATGAAATTCAGTTAATAAAAGTGAGGGTTTCCTTCTAAGCAAGTTATATTTAATCAATCTTTTGAAACCTCCATGCTAAAATATAATGACTTAATTTGCGAAATTTAATGTATAAAAACAATATTCATTTCATCACATTTGTGCAAGTTGAATTCTACCTTAACATTCCATCGTATATAAATAGATATATTCAAGGGTACGAAGAATTCAACAACAACAGCGTTTGTAGTCCAACGGTTAGGATAATTGCCTTCCAAGCAATAGACCCGGGTTCGACTCCCGGCAAACGCATTTTTATTTTTATTCTTTTCCTATCAATATTGTTACTTGTTTCTTATACTTGTGCGTCCCTGCAAATTCAGCTTCTCATTATAATGGGTGCTAGTATAAGAGGATGAAGAATAAAATGACAGGACCGAATCATCAAAAAATTATATACCTGGGTGGATACTTATGTATATATGAATGTAATATCTATGCATTGTCAGTATATACGTCATTTTCTATATATATACATGCACTTTCCCTTACACAACACTGTAATTTATAAGCAAAAGTTGTTACTATGGATATAATCCAAAGTAATATTAATAGCCATATGCTTATAGTAAGTAAGTGAAACCAGTTAAACAAGCTTCAATCATGGTGCCGTAGTTGTACAAGTATGAACCAAAATGCATAGGATTTGTGTCATTGAGAGGTCTGTGTCAGAAAGGTTTGTGTCTATATCAGGATCTTTTAGCGCCACTATGGAGTGTTCATAATTTACAGGACTTTGTTTTAGGACTGTCTCTTTTTTATAGAGTTCAGCATGACTTAGAACATTTTTTAGGATAAATAATGTGATGTGTTTTGTTTGGGTTAGGCATACTATATTCTATTTATTACATTCATTTTGAATATAAATTTCTTACAATCTTTATCTTGTTAGTCTCTAGACTGATAAGTTGCCTTACAATGTTTATCTTAATTTAAACGGGAATAAATTGATAAATTGATTGTAGTATTGTACTCTATTTTCCTGAACAGAGATGAAAGGTTTTGGGATTTTGAGAAAAGACAGAGATGGTAAAAGAACAGAGTTTATTCTGTGCTCCCTCTGTTTCTTAAAGGTTGTTTTGCTTTTGCCATTTTCATTTTGTTCCAGACTCTTATATTTTAGAAATGCAATATTTAATTATATACCTTCAATCACACACTTTTTTAATGCAAAAATGTTTTATCCCAAATTAAAGTCATAGTAATATTAAACACACCTATAGTAGAAATATTTTATCCCAAATTAAAGTCATAATAATATTAAACACTCATTTATTAATCTATCTGAACAAGGTTTGCTATTACATCATTGCATCAAAACTCTTAAGAACATGAAAGTTAATGAAACCTTTTATGCATAGCACACCAGAATTATACATTTTAAAGGTGCCTCAACACTGCAGATCACAGACAATAATCTTATTAGTCGATCAAAAGGAGTAAGACATCATAATAAGAGCTCATATAGGAAAGTTTTCCTAATACATCAACACTCATTAAGGATAAGAAAGTTAATGAAATCTTTTCTACATAGCACACCAGAATTTTACATTTTATAGGTGCCTGAACTTTGCAGACCACAGTTTGTAAAGATCAAGATCTCCGTCATTATCATTTTCAGGCTACCAACTACTATACACGGTCATTATTCGAAGACTTGAACCTGAAACTAACTAATTCTGAGCATTCAGAGAAGACATATTAAAGGCAAGAGAATAAGCATTTGAGTAGATGAAAGTAACATCCCCATCTTCTTTTATCCAAAATAAAGAAAAATGATATCTCCACATCCTTAGAGAAGCTTGCATGGGGAAGTGGGATTGCCTTGGGTTGGGTGGTTTTCATGAGACAGAACCTGCCCTTAATTTTGCTGTTTTCTGCTTGGCAAAGAATGCGGATAGCACACTTTTGCTGCGAGCAGGGACCTGAACTGTCTCGTGCCGTTTTTGGTTGTCAAATGATCTGAATGCTGTCAAAGATTTGGAACCTTCCAATGCATTCTGCAGATAAATACTCATTAGCAACATTTTTACAGGAAATTTACTTCAGGAAAACAAAAGGAACATGAATAAATGCTTTGAATACTTGTGTTGAAGCAAAAGGCTAACTAGAAAACGTTGTTCACAGTTTCAAATATTTGGTGCACTATTTGATAGATAATTTTAACATTCTTGTGTGCAGTACAATTCAAATTTAAAAAAATCCAAGCCAATTGTAGACAACTCTTGAAAGCTCAAGAGGAAAAGAACTTCCCACTGTTAAATGTTTTTTTCAAGTCCACTTATAAAGAATGGTCTATTACAAAATCCCGAGTAGTGCTATTTTTTCCTTCAAAAGACTAAGCACCATAGCATCACAGATCTCTTTCAGTAGTAAAACTATTTGTGAACAAACTTACTTTCTATGGTAAAACTATTTGAGAACACAAAAAACTGATCCAAATCCTTATCATATAAAAGTAGTAAAATAAATCCTTTCAAATGAATCTACAGTAGAGGTTTACTTCCGCCACTAGAATACACCATGCATGTTTTAATGAAGCCAACTGAATATATGGATAAACTGTCCAACATGTGTTTTTCGATCATACCTATTCCTACAGTTTAAATATATTATATGAGAAGCACATATTCATCAGAAGTCATTAAATAAGATCAAACAGATAAGCAAAAAATGATGTTCAACCCTTAATAGACACGATACAGAAGCAGAAGCTTTTAGATTATTGATCTCAATATTTTGGACTAACTTTTACACCAACTTCGTCATTTTTTTTTTATATATTTAAAAGGCTTGAAATCATCAATAGTTTTTTGTAAAATTTATATTTAGAGGACTGCTAGTACTAGTATTCTAATCATCAATAGCTTTGGTAACTAATGCTGGTAATTTGTGCTGCTCTAATTTTACTGGATGTTACTTTAATGCCTAGGTCTTAGTCTTACACATTGATTTAATACACAGCTTAGTTACCATTCTATTGCTTGGGCATTGCAATAAGCCTAGGGGCAAAAACTGAATTTAGCTTCTACATTAATTTTCCGTTTAATCTTAATTTATATAACAATGGCAATCAAAGCCTTCCCCAGGTGCAGTCAGCTAAATGGAAAAGGTCATAAGACAACAAACTTCTATTCTATCATAAATCATATCATGAGGTAGCCAACTTAGTTCCAGCTCATTATAACGGTTTTCTCCATAGTTTTTATTTGTCACCCTCCATCTCCAACTATTGGCTTTTTTTGTCACCAAACAAAATTTTCTATGTGATATAAAGGTTGAGCCGCGACACAACAATAAGGTTGTTATTTATTGATCAACAGGTAACATATTCAAATCATTGAAACAGTGTCCTCACTTGCAAGGGTAAGGTAGTGTACATCTATCCTCCACGAATCCTACTGGGTGGGAGACACGTGCATTGGGCCACCTTTTTTGTAGAAACTAAACTATCAAAACAAAATTCTTCTTTGACTATTTTCTCAATTTGACACAACCAAGACATTTTCTTGACTAGATATTCTCTCAATTTGACACTGTCTAAAATTCTGTGTTGACGAAGCATCCAAAATAAGTTTCTTACTCTTTCATTCCCCTATAAGTATTTCCCTTTCGTTCTTATAGCACCTAGGAGACACGGAATAAATCCTTGATTACCATTACACTACTTGCAAATCATCCTGACCCATCATGCCTACCTTCAACCCCCTTAATTTCCTGACCCCTAGCATGGCCTTTAAAATCACAATACCACTGCCATCAGCATCAGTTGCGCTACGACAGCACAACATGCATAAACCCTTTCTCATTTCTTGACAGAGTAATTGAAATAACAAACCTAAGTTGAAAAGATTTCTCACATGATTCCCAAGCAAGTGGAACATGACCAGACATCCCCAAACCAGAATGCCAGTTGAAGTATTAAAAGTGATTGAATTGATGATGCAGTGAACTCAAAAATAACTACTGCCCCAATGAATAGACACTTTAAGGGAAATACATAGTCAACCACAAACAACGAAATGTTTACTGCTATATCATAAAAATTAACACACTTTATCTTTTTACTAAAGAGCTAACCATGTAACTTACTTAAAGATTACGAAATAAATCTTAAAATCATGCAAATAGCTCGAAAAGAATAGGTAAATAATAATCACAAGTTTACAATCAAGCATGGCACCACCAGGCATTTGCCCTTGTGGGTGAATATGACATTACCCTTTGTGTTCCACCAAAAGCTTGTGTGGCTATACTAGAAGTAGGAACTCCATTTGGTAATTGACTTTGTGCTGGTGAGGATTTCATCCAGGTAGTCTTGTCATTATCTACAGGCAGGTAAACATGACTGTATTAAGCTATGATTTCTCCACATCAAGAAATAACCATCGCTTGGCCAATTTAACTGAATTATTGTTTTATAATAAAATAGACACAGCTATTATACAAACCTAAAAGGTGGAAAACTTCAGATGGCTTGGCAGAAAACTTTGGGTTCTCAATGCTGCATGCAAAAGTAGAAGCATACGATAATGCCACCCATGCTGAGAGTGAAAAGGCAGTGGTTTTGCACAACCTCAAATTATTAAAGAATAAACCCCCAAAATCATCTGTGATAATACAGGTACTGACACATAAGTTCCCAGAACGGTGAAACTCGACCATGATCCTTTTTAGAGACAAATTAGTCTGGTGCCCAAGGACAAATATGTCTAATCCCTATGATCTATGTGTATCTTATGATTCCTTAGGGACCACAGTAGAGTCTCAGGGACTAATGCCTCCAGTGCCTATATTCTCAGAGAAGAACTTTGGGGTTTACTTACTATTAAATTTGACAAACTTACCTAGGTGAAGCATGTGGAATCCCTTTTAAGGTAGACTTAGTCTCTGATGCTAAATGCCATGAAAGAGTTTTTGACGCATGTGTGCCTAGTTATAAAAATATATTCAGATCAATTAATGTTATATTCGCTTTCACAGAGAGAAAAATATTCAAAAAACCAATGCCAGAAACTCTAGCCCCACCACACACCTGAAGATTGAAAGCGTGTTTTGGTTTGAAATGGATTCTGCCTTGCATCAATTTGTATGTGTGGACTGAAATGTACCTTTTTATTGACAGAATCTAGCTTGCGTTGATAAATAAACATAGAAAACCATAAGTAAAAACTACTTTTTTTATCTTTAGGGCCAAGAATTACATCCAGGTAAAACAAAAGCAGTCAAGCTTACTTGGCAAAATATAGTGCTTGTGATGTCTGGGAATGAAAGCCAACAATTGCTGCTGCCGAAGACCTTCTTTATCCATGAAAATTTTGCATGTAAGAAGTTTCTGCTAGTAAGCAAATACATTACTTAAAACTCCAACTGGTATCTGTTTACTAAAACATAATTTTGCAAAAAGTTTGTTGTTACCTGATTTACGGTAGAAACCTTCAAATCCATAGTTGAGACATCTGATGTTTGTTGCTCAAGAAGGTCAGTTAACTTGTATGCAACAGTTCCAAGATGATCAACAGCATTCACAAGGGCACATACCGCATAATCTCTCAGGTTGTCAAGTACCCTAATGGATAAAGAGCAAACAGATAAGAAAAATTCCATGCAGTTCAAACACAAATGATTATGTACACAGAATTTTGTTGACACTCATTTATGTCACCAGAAGATTGGACACGAGCCTGTAATATTAAAGGAAAACTCCCTCGGTCACTCACATATGCTGCCAAATTACACAAAAATGTCTAAGGACACAAATTCTACTGGTATACTTTTTAGGATGACAATATCTACTGAGTCTCACGAACTTCACAACTGAAACATAACCATGCAATTTTAAGAATAATTATAATGAATACTTCTTATATATATATATATACATATATTATGGGGGTAATGTTATAATGATCAGGGTTCAGGATCCAACACAGGTTACAAAAAAACTTTAGTGAATGTTCTTTATGTTTCCACTTTCAAAACCATCCAAAGTTGTTTATCAGAAATGAACATATCAAATTAAAATGATATGGTCCACATTTATGCATCCTTTTCTAACCATGTTTTATTTCATTTTATTCAAAACACTTGTAATACTTGACAGTGTTAAAATTCTCAAAGCTAGTTGCTTGTTTCATACTCACTATCCACAACTAGCATTTATTGAAATGCCCAAGCAGAATGAATTTTTTATTCACATTCACATCCCCAGTAAGAACTGACTAGAATAAAATTCCACTACTCATTGTTTATCCTGTTGCAATAGCTTCATTCATTAACATAGAAAAGCAGCTATAAAGCAAGGGATAAGATTGCCTTCAAGAGCAAGTTCCTTTTAAAGAAAAAAATCTCATCAGCACAAGAAATATCCTTACATTTGTTTCTGTTCACTATGGAGATACGATTTTTCACAGTATTCTGCGGCGGAATAAAGTTGAGACCTCAGATTCTTAAGTTCCTGCAATTACCATAATATGAAGATCAAACGACTACTTTATTCATAACCACAGCAATCAAAGAAGAAAAAATATAAAGTACATAGCCAACTTAATCCCTTAGAAAAGTAATAAATATTTCTGGACTCTTCACCTTATTTAATTGAACAAATTAGTATTGTTTTAATAAAGGGTGAGCCTCGGCACAAAAGTAAGGTTGCTGCTTAGTGACACAGTTTCAAATCCTGGAAATAACCTCTACTCTTCCCACACATACTCCCACTTGATGGGAGCCTAGTGCACTGGACCGCTCTTTTATTAGTATGGACTAGATCTACTATCAGCCACATCTAGACCAAATTGGTCTCAGTTCCAATCATCTCATTTATTCAATATTTCAATTTAAACATGTCACAGGTACTACAGCTTTCCATTAGCATGAAGAAACTTCATACGATCCCTCATCTCAATTATGATAATACTTCCACACATCCCTAAGTTTTGACACAATTCTGAATGAAATATCCAGAAACTTATTTCTAGAACTTCCTCTAGCATTCTTACAATTTTCCATGAGATTCTGCATTCAGCTAAAGCATCGGAGCAGTATTTGATCATACTAATAGTACCAAATTTGTTCTTAATAAAAACATATAAATAATGGAATATTTGTTTCCACTCTTTCTCTCTACTTGTAAATCCATTTCCTATAAATACAGAATTATTCACACTCAACAGCATCTAGAGTACAATATAGAAATGAAAAAAAAAAGTGCAGATCTGGTGAGTAATATGAACCTGTAAGGAATTGATGAAGCTTTTGCTACGCTCCAAGGAGACCTCGTCGAAGTTCATGGCTAAATTGGAGTTGTTGGTGTTAGGTACAAATAGAAATGATTAATACATAATAAGTAAGGAATGAATGAATTGAAGAGATAGAAAAGAAAACTTGATGGTAAAGATATAGAGAGAGGAAGGAAGAGGGAAAGTGAGTTATTATGAGGTGTGATGATTAGTGAGTAATTGAGTGAGAGTTTTTTGGAGTTGTTTTTAATGATATCCCCACGTGGCAGGTGGGTTAGTTACTTCACGCCAACCTTCATTTCACACATTTATCACTCTACTCTAGAATGGAACCTGAGCTTAGTTTTTTTTATAATATTCTCTCATAAGTAATTAATATTTTTAAGGATATCTTACTGTTCTTCTTAATAAATGTTTTAGTTTTTTTTGGATCATATGATTATATCAATATATTATTGATAATTAGTCTCATATTTTTTAGTGGAGATTCTTTTTCTTTCTTTGTGTCTCAATTGATATATCAGACTAATTAAAATATATTATTTAATTAAATAAAAAATTATTAGCGTATAATTATATTACATGTTGTAAAATTTTCCATCGCCCCACCTTATATCATTTTATAAAATTTTCTATCATTCAAAAAAGGTGACATATATTCCTTATATTATTATGCAATAGCATGTATTATTCTTATGAGTAAATTATACCGACATCCCTAAGTTTGAGTAAAATTACACAAACCACCCTTCACTTTTTTACACTTACACAAACTTCCCATATTTTTTAACTTTCATTACATTGACCACTCCTGCATAAGAAATAAGTGTAATCTTTTAAACAAAAAATATGATAAATGCAATTAAGTTAAACAAAACATATATATTATGTAGACAAGTCTAAATAATATTGTTCAAATCGCTCTTATAATATAGTTTAACGAACCAAAAATAATAAAGAAATATTGAGTCATATATTATTTGGACGTGTCTCCACAATATATCATATTTTGTTTAACTTAATTGCATTTATCACATTTTTTGTTTAAAGATTACACTTATTTCTTATGCAGGGTGATCAATGTAATGAAAGTTTAAAAATAGAGGAGGTTTGTGTAGGTGTAGAAAAGTGAGGAGTGATTTGTGTAATTTTACTAAAACTCAGGGGGTATCAGTGTAATTTACTCTATTTTTATTTTATAATGATTTGGAAAAAAATATTTCATTTTTTATTTTCCTAAATTTTCCACTATTCACTCAAGTGTAAAATGTCAAACAATTCTGGATTTTCTAAAGTCTATTTTTTATAACATCAATAACATATTTATTTATGTTTATAAAAAAAGTATTATTTTATTTAATCAATTATACACATACACAAAAGAGAATATGTACGATGTCAAATAAATCCATCTCATACAATCCAAATCTGCGTTGATGTAGGCCTCCACTACATTGTTGCAACTTGCACTAGCTAGCTAATAATACCTACCTTAACTACTTCATTCACTAGTTACATTCATTAATTACACCTGGTTATTGTCCCTCATTACCAAAACAACCATAAATTGAAGTCCTTAGTATCTCATAAAAATGTAAATTTTGGCTCCAACTTCTATTAATGTCTATCGAGGTTTTTACATCACAATTTAAAAGATATTATTGTTCTTAAATAAAGGTGGTAATATCTTACATAAATATAAAAATTTATATACAGTTAATATATTAATCATTCATTTGAATTATTTATATTTAAAAGTCAATAAATAATTAAATATAAATGGTGAATAATTCATTAAAAATATAAAAAACTTACCCCATCACTTCATACATATTTTTTCCTAAATATAAATTACTTTATAATATCAAAACAATCTTAAATAAATAACATGAAATATATTATCACTCTATATTGATATTTTTTTGGGTACATTATAAATAAAAAGAACATAAAAGAAACTAAAGCATATGAGAAATGTTCATCTCCAAGATGGACAATGCTCCTGTGAGTGAAGAGTCCCAAGTTCTCAAGTTGACTCAAACTAAGTTTAGATATGTAATCTTTTATCATAATTCCCTCTTTGTATATAAACTGATGTTGAACATCCCAATTATTCATAAGCAACCCACATATATTATAAAGTACTTGACAAATAAGATACAAGCAAATGTGTACCTTATCAAAAAATAATATGAATTGCTTCTAGGCATTTACCCTCCAAAGTAACCTTGCGATGACTTAACTTCCAAGCCAACTCAAGACCATGTTTAATGGTCAAAAGCTCAACTAGAATAGAACATCCAATTCTAAAATTTCTAGTGAATCCTGATAACCAAAGGCAACATGAATGCGGATAACGCCATCTCCTCCAATCACTTGATCATACATACTACAATTACCAACCATATTAAGCTTTACCCTTCTAACTTTCGGATGACACCAATGGATACTCAAAAAGGTTGTTTCATTCGACATTGTATCAATGAGACACAAATCCTTGAAATATTGGTGGATATTTCGTGAGACATAAGAAATGTCCCAAGTAGACTTTCTCAATAATGTATTATTACGCCACCGCCAAGACCACAAGATGTGTGTAATGCCCGAAAATCATTTTATATTTAATATATTTAATCTCTTAGAAAAATGGGTAAATTTTTCTTTCCTTTTTTTTTTAATTTTATGTAACCTATAACTTACAAATCATTTTCACTTTTACCATATTCCATTTTCAAGACGTCACATTTTCAAACCTTGTGAAAATAAAATTCTTAATACATTGAAGATAATAAATGAACACAATTCTTTTATGAATACATCTCATTCATAAAATTCTTGAATAAATATAGAATTGTTTACAGGGCGATATCTAATCATCGCCACAAATAAAGAAACTGAAAATACAAAGAAAATAATACTTACAAAGAAAATAAAGTCGGGGCATTGACATTAGAAAAAGTACCTCACACAGGTTCCTATCACAACAAAACAAAAGAGAAACCTCCTAAATCGGAGGTGCACTAGAAGCCTCGCTAGGGTCTTCTTCCACCTCCGAGTCAGAAGAGATCTCAATGACCTCAACTGAATCTTCTATGCAGATAAGCTCTACACGGTCACCGTTGTCTTCCTCCTCCTCCACTTCATCCGCTCCCCAATCCTTCGAGGGGTCCGGGGTGTACCCCCTTGGCATGACCCCGTCTGTCTCTTTTGGTGCCGATCCTGATGATGAGAATCTTGTTTGGGGCCAGGTCCTAACAACTTTTGGTACGCCTCGAGCTTCAGCCGGTGCAGAAAGTCCAACAGTTGCAGGTCTTCGGTCGGGCAAAGTGAGTGATGCCTCCCGAACTGTGTAGTAAGGTGGAAGATGCAGAACTGAGCCATTGCTTACCAAATCCAGCTCCAGGTTGAAAAGACCTGTGTAAGTGTGTCGATTACCCTCAACACTCCATGTCCCCTCCTGGGACATAGTGAAGCGATAACCTCAGATCAATGCTGATGGGTCCATCCGAACATGCATACAAATACACCAGAAGAAAAGAGAGGGAGTAAAACATCTATGAAAAACTTGTCATCGACGTCGTTGAATTACACAGAATATTACACCAAGACAACACACGAGTACAGATATATCATGTGATCATATAAGCATATAATAAGGATGAATGAAGTATAAAACTCGAGAATTTAGAATCAATATCGAAGAATATCATGTATGCAATGCATGAGTCCACCATCCTTACTCCTTTATCCTCCCAATAACTATTCGGAAATAACTGAGAGTACAGTTCTCATAATAAGCCGATTTGATCGCACCAAAATTATTCTTTGCAAGGATATATGATCGATCTGTTCCAACAGAGCTGTCCATTTCAGGATGGTGTCATATCAAACACTTTTTGGGCATCCCTCTGATCGACCCTGATTAAAAATAGGGGTTGTCAGAGATTGTATAGTTTACGCTGTGAGCATTGTCCGATCCAACATAATACCTCATCCAAGAATACATGGGACTCGTCTCACCTAGACTCTCCCTCAAGACTTTGCTGACGAATCACCGCCATCAACGCCGTCCCTCTCAACATCTTAGGGCTCATTCATCTCTCGTACATTTCCTCTCCACTACTTCATTTTTTACCATGGATATGCACCCTAACCGATATTAGCAAATTATATCTTTTAATCCATCTTTTCTAGCGATCTGCCCATCCTAAGACATCTCCATCGGGAATGCTTCTAGTGGGTCCCGATCTTAACATATAAATAAAAAAAGAATAATTTCAGCACCACTACGAACCATCACTGAATTATCTTGGACGACTCTCAAGCCAAACCTCTTATGGTCAGACGATCTCACTACATGGACATAACATAATACTTCTCAGCACCACTGCAAACCATCGCTGAATCATCCTGGACGACTCCTCTAGCCAAGCCTCTTACGGTCAAACGATCTCGCTGCGTGGGCATAATATCACACCCTCGGGCCTCTCCTTTTAACAAAGCAATTCCTTAGTTTTATTACTTTCAAGAATTTCTTATAATTATTTACCTTTACAACTTCTTGATGGCAGTCATGTCATTAGGCTCTCGTATATATGAGAGTTTTCGTTCAGATGACTTAAAAAGAAGTCATGTCTGTATGGAGCCTTCTCGCTCAGGCGAGAGCTGTCTCGCTTAAGCGAGGGCACATCCATTTTTGAGGCATTTGTGGCTTAAGCGAGAAAACAATCAGTTCTCTTGGTGCCTATTTTAGATCAAGCGAGAGCTGTATCGCCCCGAGCTAAAACACTCGTTTTCTCTAGACACTTCTCGCTCAAGAGAAAGGTGTCTTGCTCAAGCGAGAAGAGCCTGAATATCATTATAATTACTTTTCTCAAGGAAAATATTTCTCATTTATATCACATGTTTTTAAACCTTGAATTTAACAATTATCACATACATATCATTCCCATAATAATCATTCAAACATTATAATTCAAGAGTAAACATGGTATTTGTATATATAAACATAACATAAATCGGTATTAGAAATATTGTTGTACTTAATCCAAACAAACATACAATTGATTAAGTACAAGCTCTCTTAATACCCAAGGCGACTCCAAACTTGTGAGGGAGTTTGGAGGTCCTGATGCATATTCGGACACCATTGTGTCACAATGTTTTCTCCCTCACCTGAGTGTGTCAAGCAGTGTTGTTAAAATTGTATCGGTTATCAAACTGGTCAGGGTACTGGAATAGTGGTACAGTGGTTCAACCGGTGGTTCAGTAATTAAACTGCATGCTGGTTAAACCGGACATACCTACTTATATTTATATATATATAAACCTATAACAAAAATTTCCAAATAGGTAGATACTCAAATTTATAATCCATATTCATAATCTACTCAAAATTCACATAAACAAACAACTTTAAGTCTTTAACAAATTCAAAGTCTAAATTAAAAAAACATATATCAATCCAAAAGTATCACTTAACAACCGCAAAATATAAATAAATGACACAAGTTCACAACTCACTCTACAAAACAAATAAATTTGGAGTTTTAACATTTAACACCAAGGAGTCAAAGTTGTCTCATATCAATATTATATTTTTGCACCAAATCCTATCTTCACACAATACTCCAAGATTACACAAATGTCACTGAGATTACACATGAATGCGAATGTTAGGAACCAAAATGTGTAATCTAATTATACCTTGGAAGCATGTGCCTTGAAATGTTGAAGAAGGGTTGGAAAGATGGGTCACCTTATAATGAATTTTTAAGTTTTTAAGTTTTTTTTCAAAAAAAATATGTGTATAAACCGGCCGGTTTAGTGAAATATTGGCCGGTTCACCGATTTTGATCATTGGTCAGTTCAACATTTGTATCGTACTGGTTAGGGGACCAGTTCACCGGTTTTCCGATTGAACCAGCCGATATGGTACAGTTTTTACATCATTGGTGTCGGGTCGCTAGGTTCTCTGTTTGCAGGTGAGCTTACTTGATCCGATCTCCTCTGGAACTATTCATTACGCCAAAATAACGTTAATTAGTTAACTGACGATAATTATTATATATACAAAATAACTTTTTACGTGAAGATAAAACTTCTAATTTAAAATGAATTTAATTGCTTTCGTCCATCCAATTCAAGGTTGAATATCCTTGAATCGTCATTTGTCATTGAAAGTCTTACAATCAAATAACACTTTTTAAAGTAAGATTTTCAATCAAACTTATAGCGGAATTATGTCGTAATCCATGGATATACACCAGGCTAGTTCCCAGGAAAGAGATGTGGGTCGTAAAGACACCCTTAAATACCAAGTCTTTCCTTAGACAGAACCTTTCTAGACATGTATTACCACTTCATTACATTTTTCTGATAGTTCATAAATCTTATTTTTTTGTAAGTAAAACATTTTTACTAAAACTAACCTTTTAAAATAAGATCATTAAGGACTTTTCATTTTTAAAGTAAGTCAATTTAAACAAAATCAATACTTTTAAATCAATACTTTTTAAGTAAATCTTACCATTTTAAAGTAAGTTCACTGAACTAAGATTCAACATTTTTAAATCATTTTA
>NC_032019.1:10399805-10400174 GCF_001865875.1 Lupinus angustifolius | reverse complement strand
TTGAATAAGTGTAGCGGTTAACAATTACCACTTCTTGAACCAAAACCCAACAGCTGGAAAAACAGTCCAGTTAACCGATTAACAGTAGAGTTTAATCGATTGACTATTGCGCAGAACAAAATGATGAGACAGGCAAATTTCACAGTAATTAAAACACAATTTAACAAATATAATTCAGATATTTTTATGCACAGATATTAAGTATATGGCAGTAAAAAAATATCCAACTTTTCAATTACAGATTCAATTTATGATGGCAAGAAACATAAAGAAGATAAAGAGAGAAAGAACAGTGCAAAAATGATTTTTATCCTGGTTCGTTTGCGGTCCACTGCAAGCTACATCCAGGCCTCCCCTTCTGGATTAGGG
>NC_032019.1:10397625-10399705 GCF_001865875.1 Lupinus angustifolius | reverse complement strand
AATAATGCTTAAAATATTACAAGATAAAGACTCAAAGATTAACCCTTTTACTAATCACTTAAGTCATCAATATCAGAATTAGTTAATCAATATTAGTATACAAATGATTTCTTTCTATCAAAATCTAATGCATGATCATGTGAGCAACATAATAATGGATACGAAATTATGCAAAAACAGAAAGCATATTACAGCAATTAAAACATCATAATCTCTCTTCTCACACATGCAACTCTCTTGCATAAACACAGTAAAATACGTATACAAAATGCTCTCTAAATAACCCTATACAATAGAATGCAATGCTATGGGTTTCTGAGTAATGCCTTGTATTTATAGCATGGAGAATAAGTGGTTTCATTCGTTGCAAAAACAGTTAAACAATTAAGTAGTTAAAACAGCTAAAACAGATTTCAGTTATAACACATAACATACTAGTTAATCGATTAAGGCTTCCATTTAATCGATTAAGGGGACAACAGAATGACACAGAATTCAGTTAAAACAGAAAACACATATTCAACAAAAAAGCAGTTAGGTTAATTGATTAAGTTACCATGTTAATCGATTAACTGGAACATTTATGCATATGTTTCAAACGGTAAACTTCTCATATGTTATGCACAATATATATACATGCTTTACCAATTATATTATGCATAATATGCACATATAACATGTACGATAGATGCATGAACATACAATTAACTAGATGATGTATCTCATGAATATGATAGTTCAATTAAGATGACTTAAGAGACTAGCATCTAGGTTTACCTAACCTATACTTACTTACTATGGCACACATCATAGACTACTTAGATTATAAACTCAATTTATATCCTAGTCTAGACATGACCAAATGAGCATAAGGCCTATTGATTGTTGAGCCATCTTCAAGCTTTGTTAAAACCTTGTCTTCATCAAAACATAGGCAAAGACATGCTAGTGCTATTCTTGACACTTTGCACTTTCAAGTATCATAGTTTTTTGAATAAGCATGGTTGAATGAAGTATGTATGGATAATGAATAGTAAAGTCCAATCCCAATATATTTAACCCAATCTTATTTACTTTATTAGCATAATTAATCCAACTAAACCCACTTTAAATCAACTTAGAATAGAAAATTTTGGTTGAAAGATTTGTATTAAGCAAGTTCTTGTGAATTCGACAATCTTTTATACTTGTTTGCGACAACTCGATTTGGTAATTTTATTAATCAATTTTCCAGTTAAAAAAATGGCGTTGTTGTCGAAGACTTGTGTTTGCATACTTAACATTGGAGCAATTTTTTTATTTTGAATTTTTACATTCTGTTTCTAACTCTTGTTATTTTAATTATCTTGGAGAATTTACCCGCACTTGTAGTTTTGTTTGATTATTTGTTTATGTGAGGTAAGACTGTTGAGGACAAAATTGTGTTTAACTCAAAGATTTAACGCACAACAAGGTGAAAAAATATTTTAACAAGGAGACATGGACAACTAGCCAAGTAGATGACAATAGGCATAATCAGTCAACATAATTACATATACCAATCATGATCAAGATTCATTTTAAACAAAGTGAGGTATTATATGCAATATAATTAACAATCAAGTATAAACGCGATAATTCGAAATCATTTTCCTCAAAATGTAAAACAGTAGTTCAGTAGTAGATATGAGTTATTACAATCCAAATAAAATAGTAACACAATACAAAACATAAGATCTCAAGAGGAAACAAGATCAACAAAGTCCATTAGCTAGGAAGACTAAACTAAGGCTCTAAGGGTTCCTATCTAAGGATGAGATGGAGGATTCTAGTTGTCAGGAGTCGACGAACTACAACCACCCTTGATGAAGACACTCAGCTTGTTGAACTCAGCAATCATTCTTCTATTCTGAGACTCATTAACAGACTGAATATGGTTCCGCAAGGATTGGTAATGGTTGTCAATGTATACATTCTGATGTTCCTCAAAATGTTCCAAATCCGTATGATATGAATCCTTGAAAGACTGAAAATGAAGGTCCATCCTATTATTGAGACGTTGTTCCATAGCATCAATATAAGCTTGCCCAAACGCAGGTTC
>NC_032019.1:10395003-10397525 GCF_001865875.1 Lupinus angustifolius | reverse complement strand
AAGGATCAAGGTTGGCATTGTTGAAGTCCTCTTGATATTGCCAAGTGTTGCCATACTTGTAGATGCCCATCTTGTGAATTAAGCTCTCACCAATCAAGTGATCCTTGTCTGAGTAGTCCATTACCACAGTATCTGAAATATCAATGTGAAGATAGTCAATTACTCAGGATATGAAGATACTATACGGAAGTAGTCTTGATTGAGAGACTGAGACGCTATACATGACCTTCAGAATTTCATCAGGCTAATTTATCATGATGTTCTCCTTCACAGTAAACATAAACCTCAAATCATTCACGGTAGGTTGTGCATGATTTGTGTTTCACTGAATCACTATGTAGGCAATCAAGTAGTGTAGGAGTCGGGTTTCTACGGACAATGACCCAGCTTTGGTCATTTCGCCTTGGACATAGAGTTGAGGTCTACGCAAACATGAGTTATACATATCAACAACATCGAATGAGTTGTCGTTTGCCCAACCACAATCACTTAGACTAGCACCAGAAAAAGCTAAACCACCCACATTCATAAAAATTTGTTCATTAACCTCAAACAGTTTTCCAGCTATCATAGACCAGTATTTCCCATTTTGTATCTAAAATTTGCGTAATACTCCCTAACTAGAGCAGGGTAAATATTACCTTTCAATTCCAAGAAGGGGACAACCCCTTGAGCTTGTAATCCATGCGGAAATTCGAAGTTCTGTTCTGCAAGCAATGTCACATTCGCAAACCGAATATAGGTGGGTTTTCTTCCCTGAAATTTCTGCAACCGAGTTTCTTGTAGAATTAGAGAATAGTATGGGTCCTCGCGGTTCTGCCTTGGTTGTGGAGGAAGCACTGCTTTTGGAGCATGCGGTGGACGTTTTACGGTTGTCTTAATTCTCTTTCCACGTCCTTTATCCATAGCAATCAAACACTGAATCGTGATGAAGGCTTAAAGGAAGGTTGAGGAAAAACTAGGGTGAGGTTTTGAATTTTGGGAAAAACGAATACTTGGAAATAGGAGATGAATACGGTTTATGGAGGGAAAAAGCAATGGGGTGATTCGGTTTAGAGCTAGGATTAAGCTTAGGATGATGTCAGACTTGTTCCTCTAAGATTTGAGAGAAAATGGGATGAATGGTGTTTTGAAATGTGTCCAGAAACGCTTCTGTTTATGATATATTGATGATGTTAATCGATTAACAGCATCACGTAATCGATTAACCTAAGCTGAAAATGGCAATTTTAAAAATTTTGGCCCAGGTAATCGATTAAATGAGTTACTTAATCGATTAAATGCATTAGTTTCAGCGTTTTGGATGTTTTTAAAAGCATGCATGGATTTCAAACTTAATTGGATAATTTGATGTTTAAGCTATCAAATATATTTAGAGCATTTAAGCACAAAATCATGGATTTATAAAATGGAATCATAAGCATTCAATCATCATTTACAAAGCATTCAAAGGGGATCATGCAAGGCTCGAGATATTTTTCATCAAGGATTCCTAGTTCTCTTCGAAGAACATAGAAAGTATCTCGTGAGAGAGGCTTGGTGAAAATATATGCCAATTGTTTAGTTATTTCAACAAATTCTAAAATACAATCACCTTTTTGAACATGATCACGCAAGAAATGATGCCTTATTTCAATATGCTTAGCTCTAGAATGCAAAACTAGATTCTTGGAGAGGTTAATGACACTTGTGTTATCACATTTAATAGGGATCTTTTCTAATATAAGCCCAAAGTCCTTAAGTT
This sequence comes from Lupinus angustifolius, assembly GCF_001865875.1. NCBI lineage: Eukaryota > Viridiplantae > Streptophyta > Magnoliopsida > Fabales > Fabaceae > Lupinus > Lupinus angustifolius. The sequence continues at coordinate 10,395,781 of NC_032019.1, read as the reverse complement.
GCTGCTTCATCCATAGGATTTGAGCGCAACACACGCCAGCGGCAATGTATTCCGCTTCAGCGGTGGACAAAGTAACGCACGCTTGCTTTTTGCTGTGCCATGCAACTAGGGAGCTGCCTAATAGGTGACAAGTCCCACTAGTTCTTTTGTGATCCAACTTACACCCAGCGACGTCGGAATCGGAATAACTTACCAAGGATAGTGAGACATCCCTATGATACCATAATCCCATATGAATGGATTCTTTTATATATCTCATAATGCGTTTCACAGCAATATAATGTGATTCTTTAGGTAAAGCTTGAAATCTAGCACACATGCAAACACTAAACATAATATCGAGGCGACTAGCAGTTAAATATAGTAAGGAGATGATTATTCCACGATATTTGGTTACCTCAATCGCTTTTCCCGTTTCATCTCTGTCCAGATAGCATGCAGATGCCATAGGTGTAGATGCGTCCTTACATTTCTCCATGTCGAATTTCTTCAATAATTCCTTGCAATACTTCGATTGATGGATGAAGATGCCACTTTCCATTTGTTTGATTTGAAGTCCAAGAAAGAAGGTCAGCTCATCAATCATCGACATCTCAAACTCCCCCTGCATCAACTCAGAAAACTCCTTATAAATGATGTCGTTAGTAGATCCAAATATAATATCATCAACATATATTTATATGAGTAAAACATGATTATCAGATCTACGGATGAATAGAGTGGTGTTGACCAAACCTCTTTCAAACCTTTTTTTTCTAGAAGGAATGAACTCAATCTA
>NC_032019.1:10393826-10394903 GCF_001865875.1 Lupinus angustifolius | reverse complement strand
TTTATATACATGGTTCGAGTATTTGAAGTTTTCAAACCCTTGTGGTTGGTCTACGTACACCTCCTCTTGAATATATCCATTTAAAAAGGCACTTTTAACATCCATTTGAAAAAGTTTAAAGTTCATGATTGATGCAAATGACAAGAACATCCTAATGGCCTCAAGTCTGGCTACAAGAGCGTAGGTCTCATCATAATCGATGCCCTCCTCCTAGTTGTAGCCTTTGGCCACTAGGCGATCCTTATTTCTAATTATTAAGTCAGATTCATCTAGCTTATTACGGAAAACCCATCTGGTGCCAATAACAGGATGATCTTTTGGTTTGGGGACCAAGTCCCACACATTATTTCGCTCAAACTGGTTTAGCTCTTATTGCATAGTTATAACTAGTGCACATCCTCAATGGCTTCATCGATGGTCTTAGGCTCTATTTGAGACACGAATGCAACAAAATTACAAAAGTTTCGTAAGGAGCTACAGGTTACCACTCCCGTAGTTATATCACCTAACACCTTATCGAGTGGATGATCCTTTTTAGTTTTCCACGCAATAGGCATTTCCTGATGTTGCTATGTTTCTGTTTGCTCTGCTTCTTGTTGGATTTCTTCTATGTCCTGGTATTGTACTTCTTCAAGTGTACCTGAATTATCATCTGAAACGACCTTTCTCTTCTCTTTTGGAGAAGATTCGTCAAAATGGACATGAATAGACTCTTCTACTTGCATGGTATATTTATTAAACACACAAAATGCTTTACTATTAATGAATATCCTAAAAATATGCCCTCATCACCTTTTGACGAGTCAAACTTTCCTAAAATTCTTTTTCCATTATTCAAAATAAAACATTTGCACCCGAAATCATGAAGATGAGCAATATTTGGTTTTCGACCTTGAAAAATTTCATAAGGTGTTTTTGAAGAAGTAGGTCTAAGTAGTATTCTATTTATTACATAACATGATGTGTGAACTGCATCAGTCCAAAAATACTTTGGGACCTTGCTTTCATTTAGCATAGTCCTTGCGAGTTCTTCTAGAACTCTATTTTTCATCTCAACAACTCCATTTTGTTGAGGGG
>NC_032019.1:10393494-10393726 GCF_001865875.1 Lupinus angustifolius | reverse complement strand
TTTATTAAAAGAATTCCTGACTTGTTTACATTTCTGATACATGTCACAGGAATCTTGAGTTTTAAAATCGAGTTTTGGAAGACCGATTACTAAGTTATTTTTTGATAATTTTTATAAATGCTTCACATGTATGTGAGCAACGCATCTATGCCAAAGCCAAATGTCATCTTCTTTTGAAATAAGACATTTTGAGAAAAGGGAAGTGACATCCTCCAGATTAACCATATAGATA
>NC_032019.1:10392820-10393394 GCF_001865875.1 Lupinus angustifolius | reverse complement strand
TTAATGACAAGTCTAGGAATTTTGACTTGTCCCCAGTCATATGTCTCGAACAGCCGCTATCAAGATACCAATTTTGTCCATGTGTTCAAAGACATACCTGCAATATAGATCACCTGCTAGACTCAGGTACCCAAATTATGTTGGGTCTTTTTTTGTTAGTGACTAGGGAGTTATCTCCCTTTCTTACCCCAAGTGTAAACACCACTAGGTATCCCATATTTCCTGATATAAAAGGAATGAGAAGTATGACCATAGGTGCCACAGTAATGGCATGTAGGAACTCTGTTTTGCTTATTTGAATTTCTATATTGACGTGTTAGAGGTCTTCTCTAAGGTTTATTTTTAAGGGATGGATGAACATATCCTAATCTTGTATGGTCACCTACATTTCTTTTTTTGTTGAGCAAGGTGTCTAGTTGGCTTTTACTATTTGTGAGTTTTGCGAGTTTTTCATTCAGTTTAAAATTTTCGTTTTTCAAGCCCTCGCAAGACTCACAAGTAGTATTTTGACATAAATTATTATTTGAGCAATCACATGAAGCGCAAGAAAAAATTAGATCTAATGTTTCTCTTT
>NC_032019.1:10327651-10392720 GCF_001865875.1 Lupinus angustifolius | reverse complement strand
ACAGGAATGAGAAGTATGACCATAAGTGCCACAGTAATGGCACATAGGGACTCGGTTTGGTTTATTTGTATTTTTATATTGACGTGTTAGAGGTCTCCTATATGGTTATTTTTACGGGATGGGTGAACATATCCTAATCTTATATGGTCACCTATATTTCTTGTTTTGCTGAGCAAGGTGTCTAGTTGGTTTTTACTATTTGTGAGTTTTGCGAGTTTTTCATTCAGTTTAAAATTTTCGTTTTTCAAGCCCTCGCAAGACTCACAAGTAGTATTTTGACATAAATTATTATTTGAGCAATCACATGAAGCGCAAGAAAAAATTAGATCTAATGTTTCTCTTTCTAGTTTTAATTCATCTAATTCTTTCTGCAATTGAATTATTATTTGTTGGTTTAGCAAAATTATTCTTTTTCTCTCGTTACTTAACTTTGCTAATTTTTTAAGTTCTTCATGCATCTCAACATAAGCACTATATAATATTTCATATGAGGGAGAGTCGGAAGAAGAAGAGGATGTGTCAGAGTATACCTCATCTGAAGTATCCTTGCTACCTGATCCGCAAGCCTCATCTCTAATAGTCATTAAGCACAGCTTCGCGGTCTCCTCTTCATCTGAGGTGCTTGATGTTGTTTCTTCCTCCGGTACATCCTAGACGATGTAGGCTTTATTTGATTTGAAGTCCCGAGGATTGCTCTTTTCTGAATCAACTCTTTTCAGATAAGTAGGGCACTAATACTTCATGTATCCTGGCTTACCACATTCATGACAAGTAAAACGCTCTTTTGTCTTGCCTTTCTTTGTTGATTCTCGCGCTTCTTTCTTTTGGAATCGTCTAAGTCCTCCTTTCTTCTTTAAGAAATTTCCAAATTTTTGTACTAGAAGGTTTAGCGTTTCCTCGTCAATGTCTAAGTCGGAGTCTTCATTATCTATCTCTTCAATGGGTTGTGATGTTGAAGCTTTGAGAGAGATTCCCTTTTTTTTGCGATCGGACTCCTCATGCATTGTCAGACGCCCAAGCTCCATCTCATACTCCTGAAGCTTTCCAAAGAGTGTTGTCAAAGGCATGGAGTCTAGATCCTTGGACTCCATGATTGTTGTTACTTTAGGTTGCCATCTCCTATCAAGACAGCGTAAGACTTTATTAGCGAGCTCTCCTTTGGTGAACACCTTATCTAAAGTGATAAGATGGTTGATGATGTGAGTGAATCATTTTTGCATATCGCCGATTGATTCACTCGGTAGCATAGGAAATAATTCGTATTCGTGAGTTAGCGCATTTAACCGGGCGCGCTTGACTTCGCTAGTGCCTTCGTGAGTCACTTGTAAAGTGTCCCACATTTCCTTGACACTTTGACATTGGGACACCTGAAAGAATTCATCGTAAGATAGAGCCGATGTAAAGATGTTCTTGGCGCGAAGGTTGAACTGGACCTTCTTGCGCTCCTCATTGGTCCATAGGCTTTTTGGCTTTTCTTTCGATTCACCATCCACTAAGTGAAGTGGGGCGAAGGGGCCACTAATTACGGATTCCCAAATAATCGAATCAATAGCCTTAATGAATTTTTTCATTCGGACTTTCCAGTAGGCGTAACCCTCGCCACTGAATACGGGAGGGCGATTAATGGATGTGCCATCAGCGCCAAAGGGGTTGGTGGAACCCATTTTATTTCCCTTCGGATCACGCGGATACGGTTGAGCTAGCACGTCGTACTAGCTTTGATACCACTTGTTAGGTATCAGTTGTCTAGGAACACCTAGAAGGGGGGTTGAATAGGTGTAGTGGTTAATAATTACCACTTCTTGAACCAAAACCCAACGGCTGGAAAAATAGTCCAGTTAATCGATTAACAGCAGGATTTAATCGATTAACTATTACATAGAACAGAATGATCAGACAGGCAAATTTCACAGTAATTAAAACACAATTGAACAGATATAATTCAGATATTTTTATGCACAAATATTAATTATATGGCAGTAAACAAATTTCCAACTTTTCAATTACATATTCAATTTATGATGGCAAGAAACATAAAGAAGATAAAGAGAGAAAGAACAGTGCAAACAAGATTTTTATCCTGGTTCGTTTGCGTTCAACTGCAAACTACATCCAGACCTCCCCTTTTGGATTAGGGAGATTTTCTTTCTTCACAATATTGAATAAAGTATACAAATATCAATTCAATTACAAGCACATAGGATGCTTCGTTCTTGAAATCTAGGATCTCTAAAACTTGGTTTGACTCTACCATTCGCCTCTTGAGGAAACCTTTCTTGCAAACTAGCCCCAGCCAAGATTCTTATCCTCAAATCAAGACCTCCTAGCCTTGGTGAAGAACTTCAATCTCTATGGTGATCTCACACCAAGAAAAAAATCCAGACTACACAAAAATACGTTAAACATCAAGATATACTAAGCACAATAATGGTTAAAATATTACAAGATAAAGACTCAAAGATTAACCCTTTTACTAATCACTTAAGCCATCAATATCAGAATGAGTTAATCAATATCAGTATACAAATGATTTCCTTCTATCAAAATCTAATGCATGATCATGTGTGCAATATAAGAATGGATATGAAATTATGCAAAAACAGAAAGCATATTACAACAATTAAAACAGCATAATCTCACTTCTCACACATGCAACTCTCTTGCAAAACCACAGTAAAATATGTATGCAAAATGCTCTCTAAACAGCCCTATACAATAGAATGCAATGCTATGGGTTTCTGAGTAATTCCTTGTATTTATAGCATGGAGAATAAGTGGTTTCATTCATTGCAAAAACAGTTAAACAGTTAAGCAGTTAAAACAGCTAAAACAGATTTCAGTTATAACACATAACAGAGTAGTTAATCGATTAAGACTTCCATTTAATCGATTAACAGGACAACATAATGACACAAAATTCAGTTAAAATAGAAAACACATATTCAACAGAAAAGCAGTTAGATTAATCGATTAAGTTACCACGTTAATCGATTAACTGGAACATTTATGCATATGTTTCAAATGGTAAACTTCTCATATGTTACGCACAATATACATACATGCTTTACCAAATTATATTATGCCTAATATGCACATATAACATGTATGATAGATGCATGAACATACAATTAACTAGATGATGTATCTCATGAATATGATAGTTCAATTAAGATGGCTTAAGATACTAGCATCTAGGTTTACCTAACTTATACTCACTTACTATGGCACACATCCCAGACTACTTAGATTATAGACTCAATTTATATCCTAGTCTAGACATGACCAAATGAGCATAAGGCTTATTGATTGTTGAGCCATCTTCAAGCTTTGTTAAAACCTTGTCTTCATCAAAACATTGGCAAAGACATTCTAGTGCTATTCTTGACACTTTACACTTTCAAAATTCGAAGGTAAGACTTTCTACAACTTAATATCCAAAACTTCATAATACTTTAAGTTTATGTAGTCAAGACTTTAATAAATTATCTTTTATCCCAAATCATTATTTTAACTTGGAAATCAAAGAGTAAAATATGTTAAACCACTTTTAAAACATAATACTTTCTAAAAATGAAACATTTTCAACAACAACTCATCAACATCATAAACTTTCAAGAATAAAATACTTTTTTTTATTAAACACATTAAAGATTCCTTTGATGTTAAAATCATCACCTTTAAACATATTCAAATACTAACAATAATTTCTAATATTTCCATCCAAACTAATAACTCATCTAACATTGTCCAAAGATATAGTTTTTCCATCTAAGAACAATGAAGAAATTTCAATATTTACAAAAGTCAAAAACTACATAAATATTCATATGATTTTATTATCATCCCATTTAGTTATGCCTTCATAAAATACTTAAAGAACAAATATAAACTCTACTTTATGAACAACGTAATAAAATATCATAACTTTCTATGAAGTATGAGAAGAAGATGAAGAAGAGAAAATAAAATACTACCTTAGTTTGTATAGGGAATTTAGTGTAAAAAATGAGAGAATGGGGTGAGGTATTTATAGGAGAGTCTCACTCTCATCAAATCAGAAAATTTAATGCAAAGTAAGTAGATTTAGACTAGCATAAGTGATGTGTCTAATGGTGGTGGAGTGAGAGGATTTGTTGAGTGATTTAGGGGCTTTTGGAAGCTTTTGCATTACTTGTGTAACAAGTAAGTGGCTCATGAAATGATGACTTCCAACTTTATTGATATGATATAATTTCCCGATAAACATCATGTCCGAACATTTTCGGATAATTTCGTCCGGAAATATACAATCTCCCGATTTAGGACATTTGCCCGGAACGTCAAAACTTGAATTTCGAGGTGAAAAATATCTAGAGATGTGTTAGGGACAAATTTGGTGTCTATTGTGACTAGAAATAATATTTCGAAGCCAACAGAGAAATCGGAATTCAATTCCGAGTTATGGAACTCAAAACCTGGGCGAAAACTCGATAAAACGACCCAAAATCGTCTCGGAAACTTTTATTCTCCAAAAATATTGAGAAAATAGGGAAAGCAATAAAATTATAATACAAGACTAAAAATCAACTTAGGTTTAGCCTAAAACATTATTGATTAATTTCTATAATTAATCCATTAATATTAATTACTTAATTAAAAGTGCTCTGAAAAACACGGTGTTACAATGTGTGCTAAGAATAGATGCTCGTTGGAGAGTCTAACATGAGTTGTCATCTAAGACATGAAGAATTGGTTTATCCAGAAGGTTTGCTAGTTGAATCCAAGACGATGTCAAATGAGGGTTGAATTCCCACAATCTCTAGAGGTGTGGAGCATATCCTCAATTGTAGTGTTGCATCTTTCACAGTTGGACGATATTAACATTTTCCTCCTAAAACGAAGACAATTAGTAAGCAAAGAATATGAATACGGAGACAAAAAAGATATTTTATTTTTCAAGAATCAATATTTTCTGCAACCAACTCCATTGGTTATAATATGTCCATACTCTACTAAACCATTTTACTTTTCAGTTCATGACTATTAGATAATTTTTAGGGTACCTTTGGAATATTCACATACCTTTTCATAAATTTAAGAGTAATAATTATTTTATTTAAAATTTAAGTTCATATGAATAAGTAATAAAATAACTTATAAATGAATATAGAGACAATATAAAAACAATCATTTTCTCTAATATGAAAATTTGTGAGAAACATTTTAAAAAATTTGAAAGAAAATGTTAAGCTACAAGTTTATTTTAAAAGTGTAGTTATCGCCGTAGTTGGAATGTCACGGGAAACGACATTGGCAAGTGGTTGCAATGTCATAGCAAACAACTTTGGCGACAAATGCAACTATCATTAGGGTCTTAGATGGAATGATGGTTTTTTCACACTTATGTCGCTAATATTAGCTGCCTGCAACCATGGACGCGAGTCCAATTTCCACTTCTTCCTTTCCATCCAATCTCCCAATTCTCATTTAAGAAACATCCAAGTTCCAACAAATCATAAAACACTTCCAATAATTTGAGATTGATGCATAGAAAAGCTCCTTCATTGTTGTAAAAGATGGGAAAATGGTGTTGAAACTGAATTGACCAATGATCATGTTAGTGATAGCTATGTTGAGAGTGAGAATCTGAGAAGTGGAGAGAATGTAGAAGATGAAGAACAAGACGTTGAATCTAAGAAGTAACCGCTAAATCTCAGATTTAATTTATTTTTTTACACAAAAAAATAAGGAAATGCTTTTATAAGTATAAAAAAAAGATAAAGCACCATTGGCTAACTTTGATGTTGGTGTAGGATTGGGAAAAAAGGAAAGAGGATTATATTGAAGATTGAAAAGGAGCTTTATTCTGTTGAATTGGAAATTGGAGCTTCATTGTAACGTATGAAGTGTGTCATGACGAATATATAGTATGAACACCCATTTTTTGTTCAGCCCAGAAAAAGTCCAAAATATTTTTCAAAAAAATTAAACAAGTAATATTAAATATGAAACTCAAATCAACATTGTTAAGGTTCCTAAATCTAAGTGATTAGGTTAATCAAAAATTCAAAAAATAATAAAACATAATCAATGTTGTTAAGGTTTCTAAATCTAAGTGATTAAGTTAATCGAAAAATTGAAAAAATAATAAATCAATGTTGTTAAGATTCCTAAATCTAAGTGATTTAGTTAACCGAAAAATTGAAAAAAAATAATAAATCAATGTTGTTAAGGTTGCTAAATCTATGTGACTAGGTTAACCAAAATTCAAAAAAATAATAAAAAATAATATTTTCGAAATAAAAATATTAAATAAATATAAAAATAAATAAAACTATTTTTTGTTGATTTTATATTAATTTTTGGATTTATGAAAGTAAGGAAAAAACAAAGAAAAAACAATATACAAGGCATCTATTTTCAAGTTTTAAAAAATTAAATAAAATAATAAAAGAGAGAGTTATATCTGTTTCATTAAAATTCCTTAATATGTGCAATCATGTTTATCAAATCAAACTTTAAAAATCTTAATTTTAGGTAATTATTGTATAATTTTTACTATAAATAGAGGTGTTGAGATTGATAAAAAATGACATTGAAAACACTGAAAGCATTGGCAACACTGAAAAACCTAAGAAACCTCTGCCAAAAAGTTTGCCACCACTGTGAGAGGGAGAAATTTTTTTGAGCCAAGTGACCCAGTGTGGTTGTGTGCATAATAGCATCGTGCACTCGTGTTTCTCATCCATCCTGATCGTGGGATCTGCATATGCTTACCTTGACCTGCAGTTCCTTTGATTGGAAGTTGGCCAATCCTAGGACGAAACACATCCTAGTTGTAGTGTGTCGCGCCACACTAGATACCTGGGCTAGTGAGTGCGCGGAATCTCCAACACAAAGGTCTCCGCCTCAGTTCCGTGTACCCTCCCATTCGTCCAACTACGCCGCACCACATGTCTAGGTGCAACCATCGCACAATGTTCACCCAAACATCGCCTGCCACGTGTCTGTTGCTTTTCCAGACTCCCACACGTGATTTGGTTCTCCACAGTGTAAAAATTCATCCTTTTGTAATTAGGTTTATTTCTATTTACTAATTCATCACTTTGTGATATTATAATATTAATATTAAATTTGTAAAAATAATTTTTTAAATCTATATAAATGTTTTATTTATTATACTGTATGTGAAATAAATAAAACTGATTTATGTTAAACTATATTTTTTAAATCATAAACATACATCACAAACTAAAAAATCCCTATCATGTTGGATAAAAAGAATCATCAAAATTATTTTGGTTTCATTATTTTTAGCAACTGATTTTTTTATTTTTTCATTTTATTTTTATAATAAATCATCAAGTGTTATTAGTAAATAATCTAAAGTGACTAAAAAATCAAAATGACTATTAATAAAAACACATCTTAACATGGTAAAATTGCAAAACAAAAAATCATTCTTATATATCCACCAATTATCCAAATTTCTTTGAAAACTTATAAAAAGTCTTAGAATTATGATTAACAAAAATTTGAACATTTTTTAAATAACTAAAATATGACAGCATTATTATAAGTATTTTTCAAAAATGAAATAAATTTAAGAATTAATCAAAGATAGAGAGAAAGTCGCCTTGGAGGCTTCTTTTTTCTCAATTCATCTTCGAAAGTTCGAGCTACGCCGCTTCCTTTCACTCGATTAATTCTCAAAATCCCAAAATAAACCATTTTCAATTAAATTAACAATCAATTAATACATTTTTTCACTAATAAATAAACATCAAAATAAATATTTTTCACAAGAAATAAAATTTGCCAACCACATAATGGATGGAGAGACGATCGCCTTGGGGCTTCTTTCTTCTCAACTCATCCTCCGGATGATCACGCTACACCACTTCCGTCCTTAATTAAAATACACAACCAACAAATGTTTTTCTACTAAAGAACTAAGTAGCCTTGATTCCCTATCTAACAGAGGGATGCGTAGGATGAAGGTTCGTCTTGTCAAGCACGATTATAAAAAATAAATAAATTTGTTCCTTTTAGTAATTAATTAAATAACCAAATAAATATAAAAATATAATAAAGTCATATAATTTAATGAAGGGTATCGCTTAAGACGGACGGGTAGGATGCTAATACATTCCCTACCTTTTAACTGACTACTAAACCTGGATATCAAAAATCCAAAGCTCAGTGTAATTAGGCTTAAAAGATTTTTCAACATTTTTAACTATAAAATGTAATGGTGACTCTAAAAAAGTCGTGCAGCCGAAAATTGAGGCACGAGATATAGTAACAATATAGGAACGAAATAGTGCCATATTTGCAAGATATTACACGTTTATTACAGAACTTTGGGGTGATTTCTGCATTCATTTGAATCTATGAAAAGGTAAAAGAAACTTCTTTTGAGTAAGATTCTATTGTGAATCTAATGTTTAGAACAGATCATGATAACTATCAAGAATATGCTTCTAATTCACCATCCCATTTTCTTATTTTGAAATTGTTGGTTCTGATTTGAATTTTGAGATGCCATTAATAGTAACAGTATGACCATTAGTTTAAACTTCCAATTTTAGAGCATCTCTTGTGGTCATCCTTATAAAAAAATGGACTGTCCATAAATTTTGTAAAAGTGATATGTTTTTGTCCATAACTAGAGGATTATTTTCTAATTAGAATATAGTTTTTAAATTTTTATTTCTACAAAGCCTTAAAAATAATAAAAAAATAAAAAATGATTTTACTTTCTTCATATTCACATAAAGTGATTTTTAGATCAAAACTTCAACATAGACATTTAACCATACTCGTTTGAGTGAGCATTGTTAAAAGTAGATATTTAACCTTACTCGTTTGAAAGAACACTATTGAAACTTGAAATTAGTCATAACATGATATGTCTGAATAAATGTCGTTGAAAGTAGACATTTAACAACACTTACTTAAGTGATCATTGTTAAAAGTAGACATTTAACAACGTTCACTTGAGTCATCGTTGTTAAAAGTAAAAAGTAGAAATTTAACAACATTTGCTTCAATAAACAAGGTTAAAAGTAGAAATTAGACATTTAGATATTTAACAATACTCACATGAGTGGACACTATAAAAAATAAAAAATAGACATTCTTAATTGTGGGGCCATTTAAGTACAAAATCTGGGTTGGACTGTTGGAGTAAAAAGAAGGAAAAAATGCTTAACTTATCAAGAAATGTAAAAAATTATAAAATAAGATGTGTAATTCATTTAAAAACAATAAACAAGTTGCACTAATACTGTTACAATAGTTTATCATTTTTTTTTTGAACTATCAATAGTATCTACTCACTTTATGGATAAAAAAACTCATCTCTTTCAAAGTATAATTATCATTCCTAAGTTCACAAGAATCATACCTTAGATTAATTATTATATAGGGAGAAATACACTTACTCTTGGAGGAAGTGGATCCCTCCTCTTATATATTAGAGTTTTAAATGTGTAGACTGTCAGTGTAAACTTGTTTTACACAGACGTCCAATTAAAATTTGTCATTTCAAACTTTTTTACCACATAAAAATGAAAATTAAAAAAAGAAAAATTAAAAATTCATCAATAACTCCTTCTTTCTTTCCAGAACCTCTTCTTCTCTTTCCAGATACCTTTTCACCTTCTCAACTCATTTTATTTTCACATCCTCAACTCTCTAGCTCCTTTGCTCGTGTGTCTTCCTTGTCTTCGTTTTACACAACCTTTTTTGCACCTTCCTTTTTCTAGTGCCCTCTTTACTCTTGTTAATCTTCCAAAATGTTCTAAAATGTTTCCCACCATATACTCCTACATTTGAATAGGAATTACTCATTTTTTTCCAATTTCACTGCAAACTCAATCCTTAATATCAAGTGGGTAAACTCAATCCTTAATTACACCACAGACTCAATCCTTAATCTCAACTCAATTTCACATTCTCAACTTTCTCTCACATTTTTTTTATTTTTCTTCCTTTTTTAGGTGCATTTTTTACTCCATCTTCTCTTTGAAAATATTCATTATTCACTATTAACATAATTTTATTAATACTCATACTAACAATTTTACCTTTTTTGAAGATAAGAATTAAGATGAGAAATATACTTGAAGATTCTACCATTATCAACTATGAAGGAGATGTTCTAAAGATGGACAATGCCAACATTGAGTTACCACCAGAGCCTCCCTTAGAGCCCTATGAAGGAATAGAGTTCACATCAATTGAAGATGCAAAGAATTTTTATGTAAGTTATGCAAAGAAAAAAGGTTTTAGCTTTCAAATGGGTCGTATTATTAACGAATGATATAGTAATTGGCCAAGAGATGCTCTTTTCAAAGGAGGGATTTAAGGCAAAAAATATGCGAAAAATGAAAATAAAATATATGCACCACGTGATGAAACAAAAGTAGGATGCAAGGCAATGACATATGTAAAGAAAAAAAATAAGAAACATGGATTATTTCCAGATTTGTAAGAGACCATAATCACCAACTTTTTTCCCCAAGAAGTTCACAGTTTCTCCGAGTGCACAAAAAGAAAACTAAAGTGCAAAAGAAACTTATTGATGTACTTGATAATTCTGGTTTTCCCCCTATCAAAATAGCTTAAGTACTATATGTTGAAAGTGGTGGTATTGATAATGTTGGATTTGACCAACAAGATGTTATCACTTACTTAAGTGGAAAGAGGCAAAAACAGTTAGAGAAAGGTGATGCTCCATTAATGTTGTTGTATTTTCAGAATTGTCAATTGAAGAATCCTGGATTTTTTTATGCTTTTCAAATGGACGTTGATGGACAATTGGCAAATTACTTTTGGGTTGATTCAAGATCTAGAATGACTTACAAGTATTTTGGTGATGTAGTGACTTTTGATCCTACATATTTAACCAATAGATACAAGATGCATTTTGTTCCATTCACTGGAGTTAACCATCATCAACAATCAATTCTTTTTTGTTGTGCATTATTATAGGATGAAACTGAAGAAAGTTTTGTTTGGTTATTAAATACTTGGTTAGAAGCAACGTCTGGAGTTCGTCCTAAATCAATTATCACATACCAAGATACTGCTATCACTAATGCAGTGGCAAGGGTGTTTTCAGATGTTATTCATCATTATTGTATGTGGCATATTGAGAAAAAAGTTCCATAGTGTTTGAGTCATATTTATAATGAACATGGTGAATTTAAAAACCAATTCTATAAGTGCATTCACCAATCTGTTACTATTGAAGATTTTGAGTCTGATTGGGGAGCAATGATTGATAAGTATCAATTGCACGATAATGGATGGCAGGAAAAAACATACAGCATTCGAGAAAAATGGATTCATGCTTATATACGTCATAGTTTTTGTGCTGGAATGTCTACCATCCAAAGGAGTGAAAGTATGAATAAGTTCTTTAAGGATTTTTTGAATTCAAGTACTTCACTAAGCAAGTTTGTGGGACAATATGAAAAGGCTATTGGTGCATGATACAATAAGGAAAGAGAAAAGACTTTCAAGTCAGTTAATTCAAAACCAGTTTTGCGAACTTTATATCCAATGGAAGAAGAAGCTTCGAAAACTTATACACGAAAATTGTTTAGGATATTTCAAGATGAGTTGGTTGGCTCCCAAATCTTTATTGTAGAGAAAGTTGAATTTTCAAATGATTTGTCGACATACAAGGTACATGGAATCTACCAAGAAGGGCCTAATTATTATGTGTCTTTTCATGTTATTTCAAAGGAAGCATATTGTAGTTGTCACAAATTTGAATTTCTAGGTATTCTTTGTAGACATATATTGGACGTGTTCATAAGGAAAAGAATATATTCTTTGCCTTCACAATATATTCTACATTAATGGACTCTTAATGCTAAGAAGGAGAATGTTCAAGGATTGAAAAGTGTAGAATTCCAAGAGGGAAGAAACAAAGCTACTAGTACTTTACTATTTAACAATGTTATGGTTCACTCTCTTGAACTATCTAAAAGAGCTTCACGGTCAGAAAAGCATCATGACATTGGAATTCAAGGTATGCAAAAATTAATTGCAGATCTGGATCAGTTGGAAGTGGAAGAATCAAAGGAAGATTTTGGTAATCTTACAAACCAAATTATCCTAAAAGATTTAAATAATGCTATAACATTGTGTGATCCTCCAATTGTGGCAACTAAAGGGCGCCCACGAACTTTGCGAATGAAAGGTAGCTTGGAATTGCTCAAGAAAGGCTCCTTTGTCTGTAGTAATTGTAAGAAGAAAGGTCACAAAAAACCTAAATGTCCAAGTTTAAACCAAACAAGGTATTTTGCTAATGACACATCAATCCATTAGTTTTTATTCTTTTTTTCTATATTAAGTTGAATGTGTGTAACACTATGTTTTTTAGGTGTAACATTGTTAATGGTCAATTTGCAAATTCCAATGCTAAAGGTTTATATTTTTGTTGATTCAAAGGTAACAACATTACCTTTTTATTTAGATTGAAGAGTATATCAATACACATTATTAACAATGTCTTTTTCATATGAAGGTCAATGGTGATGTCAAAACTAAGGTGGATGAGTGACTGTAGAAGAAAAACATGAGATTAGTAATCTATTTGCATCAAATGTATGAAGAAATGAAAGTTGGAGTAGCAAATATAAAGGAGATTAGTAATGTAGGAATATGACAAACTGTTGAAGCATGATATGTTGAGATTTTTGCTTAAAAAATGTGTTTGATTAACTGGTTTTAGCTGCAAATGTGGAAACATCTTCTATGTAATACACCTTTATTATGATAAACATGATTAAAATAATCTATGTAATAGTGATAAGACAAGTAAGTGTTGTATAAACACTTTATGTTTCATCCAAACTTTTTAAAATTGTACAGAATTTTGAGCATGATACTAGTGTTCATATTCTTGCTTGCACATGTGTTTCTAGATGCTATAGGTGGGTTTGTCAAGTATCTTATTTGAACTTAAGTTTTGTGTTGACATGTGGTCATATTCTTGGCCAGAGATTGAGTTTATTATCATGACAAATGGCATTCATCGTATATTTTAGTGTTAACCTTTTACTGTCTGGGCCAGAGATTGGGTATGTCAAGTATCTTATTTCATGACAAATGGCATTAACCAAAATAATAGATTATGAATTCTCTACATAATGGCTTTAAAACAACATTCTAATTGTTATATTACATACTCAATGTTGTTTGTAAAATCTCAAATCTAAGTTACATTTCAATACTAATTTGTATAACCATAAATCTCTCCTTTTTGTGGTGAGGTTGAGGAGTCAATTGAGCATGTTTTCCGACCTTAAAGGGATGTTGTGTTATTGTGGTTCGCTTCTGCTTTCTCAAATCATGTGACTAATGGTGAACATAGGAAGTACAAAAGTTATACGATCTTCAATTCTTTGTACCTTCAAAATGTCATTATAGAAAATCTTCAATAAAATAACTCCCCTTAAAAAACCTGCAATACAATCAGGTTACTTTATAAAACTTTTTTAAGTAACTCAACAAAGTGCAAGGTTAACATTGAAAACTACTTTATAAAACCAAACAGTTAATATACATGCCCCTAAAACTATGTTAATGATCAAGAGTAGTGAGACTCACAATTATAGTTTCTTAGTTGCATTGCTTTAACAATTTGCAAAGTTAAGGCTTTATATTTACCTCAAACTTCAAAGTATATATATCCAAAATAAACAAGCATGACAATAAGGATTTTGTGCTTTTGTTGTGCCCAAAATATTAGGTGCACTTGACTGGAATTATTACTTGTAGAATTATTATTAGGAGGATGTTTTGAAAGGATATAGTAAAAATAATTGAATAAATGTAAGAAAAATTAGTAACAGACCCTGCTTTCTTCATGATATTTCCTGTGTCTGTTACAAACACATTAGTTCAATATGAAAGAAGAGTATATTTTGACAAAAAACTAAAACAAAACTACCAGAATTGTACGAAGTAACTCTTGTGAAAATTTCAATTTTGCTTGCACATTCATTATTTTCACCTATCACCACAACTAAGTTACAATAATATCAATTTCGTTTTACACAAATGAAAAAGTAACAATAGAAGGAAGATTATCAGTGAGTGTTAAAATGGTAGTAGGCATGGATAAGAGAGATTTTTGATGAACAAGAAAGAATGAGAAAATATTATTGAATTGAATTGAATTCCAAAGTTACATTGAATCATCTATATAAAGGGAAGAAAACACTAACTACCCTAACCAAATTAACTAACCGATTAACAAAAACTCAACTTTTTTACATTCCCCCGCAAGCTGGAATGTATCAAGCATTCCAAGCTTGAAATAATTGTGTTGAATACGATGATATACTCTAATACCTCCTCTTGCTGGTGAGCGAATCTTCGTCTCCCAGTCTTGAAATCTGAACGTGACGCAATACTGACGCTTAACCACCATTTGGCAGAAGCAATTTCATCTAATGCTTAAGCATCTATTTGGCAGAAGCAAACCAATCATAACGAATGAAAGAGAGAAAAGAGATGGACCTTAATCTTGATCCTTATATGTTGCTTCAATGAGGAAAAAAATTACACACTATAATGTTGTGTGTTTAATAAGAGAGAGGGGTAAAGAAACTAGAGTAATAAAGAAATGAGAAATAATTGGGGATAATAGATGAAAGAATATGATATAGCTTCCTTAATTTGATGATCGGCCACTGTGCATGGTTAGGCACACACTGTTGCATGGTATTCTTGTTTCTTGATGTTGTTCTTGGTCTTCCCTATCTTCTTCAAGTTGTTAGACTTCCCCTTCTTGACAAATATAACAAGTTCTTGCAGTAACATCATATTGCTTTGATCATATTAAAACAACATAACTATTGTTCTGAGTCATAGAATCAAATAACGTGTAGAGAAGATATCTTAGCCTGGGGGAGATATCTTGTATCATCATCTTTAGTGTCATCCATTCAAAAATAAATTACAATTTCAAAGAACCAATCTTTCTAGAAGCACGATCAATCTACATTGTAGCATTGCCAATGGATGCAAATGGTGGAACATTCTTTGGACTTTCATTTGGAAGTTGACCATTATTTCCACTCGAAGAGACTGGAGATGAAAAGAAGCAACTAGAAGAACTTAAGGAAAAATGTGAAGGTCTGTGCAAGGTGATAAAGGATGTATTGGGTGATAAGGATGAATCTTGGAATTGAAGAATGATAAGCGGAAGCAATCAAAGAGAAATAATTAGCTCTAATACCATGTTAAAATATGATAAGAGCCATGAAAAGAAAGTTTCTTGATGAATCAAGAAGTGTATAAAAGAAAGCTTAAAGAAAGAAAAATGAGAAACAAAGATTGATAATATTCTCATTGAATGATTGAATTCTCATTACAAAATTGAATGAGTTGAATTGATTGAATAAGAAGCGAGTCAATATGGTTTATTTATACAATAGAAAAGAAGAAAATAAAGCTTGTAAAACATGTAACTAACATAAATCTAACTTGCTAATTCCTAACTTTCTAACCAACTATATCTTCCAAAATAACCTATCATATATCTTTAATATCTCCCTCAAGCTGGTGAGTGAAAATTTTCACTCTCCATCTTGGAATTGATTTGAAGCTTGATTTTGAAGTAATAACAACACTTAACCACTCATAGAAGAAGCTATATCATCAAACGCTTAATCATCCATAGCAGAAGCTATATCTTTGCTTAAGCATTATGGATAGAAGCTACCCATCCAATGCTTAACCATCCATGACAGAACTTATATATGAGCTTAACCATCATGGACAGAAGCGAACTAACCGTTGATGATGAAAGAGAGAGAATGAATCAGAATGTTGATCCTAATGAGATGCTTCAATGATGAATAAGAAAAAGAAAAGAGGGGTAAAAGTTGAAGAATAAGAAAAGGATGTAATCTTGTATATGCTAGATTGGTCATGGTATTCCATTCTTGAAGAGCTCTGATACCATGTTAAAATGGTAGGAGACATGCTTGAAAAAGAATATCAAGAAGTTAGCTTATGTACTTCAAAAAATTCTTGACCAAAAACAAACCCCTTTAATTTGAATGTGAAGGTCGATGAACAAGGTGATAATGAAGAATTTAAGTCCATATGTTGAAAAGTAACATTGGATGTTGAAGAACCAACGTTGGAGCAATCAAAGAAATCAAGATAGTCTTGCCACATTCAGCATTGCCACCTATTGGAAGCAAGATAACACTCATGAAAGCCATTGAGATGAAAAAGAAAGCACCACCATGTTCTTGATTGTTGAAGTTTTCCATGAAATCCTTCATGGAACCATAAGCGGAAGCTATCAAAAGATTAATTACGCTCTGATACCATGTTAAAATGGCAGTAGGCATGGATAAGAGAGATTCTTGATGAACAAGAAATAATGAGAAAATGTTATTGAATTGAATTGAATTCCAAAGTTACATTGAATCATCTATATAAAGGGAAGATAACACTAACTACCCTAACCAAATTAACTAACCGACTAACAAAAACTCAATTATCTTAACACTGAGTGTAAAAAGTAACAATAAAAATGGTTACCCACTTGAGATTGAATTGAGTTTACTGTGAAATTGGAAAAAAATGAGTAATTGCCATTCAGATGCAGGAGTATATGGTGGGAAACATTTTAGAACAATTTGGAAGATTAATTAATAAGAGCAAAGAGGGCACTAGAAAAAGGAAGGTACAAAAAAGGTTGTGTAAAACGAAGACAAAGAAGACGAACAAGCAAAGAAACCATAGAATTGAGGATGTGAAAATAAAATGAGTTGAAAAGGTGAAAAGGTAGTTGGAAAGAGAAAAAGAGGTTCTGGAAAGAGACAATGAATCATTGGAAAAAAATTATTTTTATTTTCTAATTTTCATTATGATGTGGCAAAAAAGTTTGAAATGGCAAATTTTAATTGGGCGTTTGTCTAAAACAAGTTTTTACCGACAATCTACACATTTTAAACCCATGATGTAAAAACCGGATCGGACCGGCCGGTTCGACCGGAAAACCGGCCAACCGGTACGAAACAAATGTTATGTCGGCTAAGCATCACAACCGGTGTAAACCGGAGAAAACCCAGTGAACCGTGTCAAAACCGGTGAACCGGCCAAAATTTGATTGAACCGGTCGGTTCATACATGTAATTTTAAAGAACCCCACATAGGCACATACCACATAGAATTAGAAACCCCTTTTCTTCATTCACACAAACAAACCCTTCCTTCCTTCTCACTTCTTAATCCCCTCCCTTTTCTTCTTAATCCCCTTTCTTCTTTAGTTCTCCAACATCTCACTTCCGCACTTCCTTCCTTCACCATCAAAGTTCCAAGCTTCATTCTTCTCTTCTCATGTACGATTGTACAGATTTATGCATTGAAATTGTTATATTTAGCTTCAGTTCTTACCCACTTGTTTAATTCACTTCTGATTGCCGTTTAAACCCTTCTGCTTGTTGTTTAAAGTTAATTCTTGAGATTCCAATTGGAAAGTATTTCCTAATTCTTGATATTTTCCTTCAACATTTTAGATAAATTGAAGAAAAAAACATTAATGCTAATTATGGCTCATGAGTATTTCTCTTATCACATGACATAATATATATCACCATCATGAATTCAGTTAGAACTTTAAGCCCTTGTGAGTTTGGTGTGGATAATTTTAAGTGGGTCTCTACGTTTTCCTTAATTAGCATGTGTTTATGGGTTAATCGTTCCCAATTAGCATGTGTTAATCAAGAGTATTACTTATATTATTAGACATTCATATATTCAACAATAGACACATCACAAGTTATAATGGAATTGTTTTTAATTGCTCATGTTATAGAAATAGATGACATCTACTGAACCTGAATTACCAACATCACAAGAAACATCAATAGAAAATACTTCTACAAGTAGTTATAGGGGGAAATCAGATCCAGCTTGGGCGCATTGCAAACAAGTTATTGTGGATAATGGAAGAACGATTCTATTGTGTCTTTTTTGCATGAAACAGGTTACTTGTTAACTTTTCCTCTAATATCATTGATTTTCTTTTCAAGTGTACTGTTAGTTCAATTACTTACTATTTTTTCTTCTTTTTGCACATTTGGTACTTCCTTAGTTCCTTTCCTAGCAAGCTTGCATCAGTTATAGAACATTAAACCATGTCACAATAATTAACAACAAATGTGAAAGAAATGGTAAATGCCTTGGACAATATCCTGCATCTTGTATATATAACTGGTCTTTCTTTTGGCCATTGAGGTATACCAGATTTTGCATTCTCCTTGATTTTACTCTTTATTGTGTACACCTACACACCAAATTAGGCAAACATGTATCATTTTTTAAGGTGAGAAAAGACTACTAGATAACTTGTTTGATGTAATTGTGATGGCAAGTGTCACAGAGAAACTAAACCTGAAGAAAACTTAGAGAGAGTTTGGAAGCATTTTTTTGCAATTTGATGAGGAGGGTGTAGATGGAAGGGCTAAACTTATTTGTGATAGGATAAAGGAGGATATGATCCTTGTCATTCTAGATGATCCTTGTCAAATACTTACTACTTTTTCTTCTTTTTGCATGCAATAGATTAAAGGGGGGGCATCAGTCGGTTTAAGGCTCATTTGGCCGGAATAAAAGGACAAGTTGAAAAGTGCAAGAAAGTGTTAGCAGATATTCAACACCAAATACAGAAATCAATTGATGAAATCAAGAATAAGAAAAGGAGAATAGAAGAGGAATATGAGGATAGTAATCCTTGAGATGAAGTCAATGATTTATTGCACACTCAACCAATTGAAAGGGGAAAGGTCACATAGGCTCTTTCTTCATGCCTATAACAACTCTTGGTGCTCAACCTATTTTAAAAAGTGTGTTGCAAACTAAGGAAATGATTGAGAAATGTGACCTAGCAATATCAAAATGGATGATTGATGCTTCTGTGCCATTCAATGTTGTTAACTCAGCATACTATCAACCCATGATTGATGCGATTTGTAACATGAATCCAGGTTATAAAGCTCCAAACTTTTATCGTGTTCGTGGTCATTTATTAAACAAGTGAGTTGAAGATGTGAAAATACTTGTCAGTGATTATCAATCGATTTGGGGGAAAACTGGATGCACTCTTATGACAGATGGTTGGACCGATCGTAATAGACGTACCCTCATTAATTTTCTCATCTACTGTCCTAAAGGAACTGTGTTCCTAAAGTATGTTGATGTTTCTCATGCTTCTAAAACTGCAGATTTGTTATTCATACTTTTTAAGGAAGTAGTTCTATATGTTGGCGCTGAGAACATTGTTCATATTGTTACAGACAATGCTGCTAATTATGTTGTTGCTGGTAGGTTAATGGAGAAAGGGTCCCCTAACCTGTTTTGGTCTCCATGTGCGGCTCATTGTATAAATTTGATGATGCAAGACATTGGAAAGTTACCAGAAGTAGCTGAGACGGTATCACATGCTGCAAACATTACCAAATACTTATATAATCATTGTCATCCATTATTTCTAATGAGACAATACACTCATGGAAAAGAAATACTTCGTCCAGCTCCAACTCGCTTTGCTACTAATTTCATAGCATTACAAAGTATCTTGGCGCAAAAAGATGCACTTAGATCTCTGGTAACATCTAGAGAATGGACAAGCTCAACTTACTCTAAAGATGCTAAGGCAAAAAAAAATATGTGGAAGAAGTATTAGATTCAAACTTTTGGAACAATATGCTGATATTGTCAAACTTACCGAGCTGCTTGTTCGCGTGTTACATATTGTTGATAGTGAGGATAAGCCTGCGATGGGTTTTCTTTATCAAACAATCTTTAAAGCTAGACATGAGATGGAGAGGAGGTTTCAAAGAAACAAGACTAAAGTGAAGCCTTATTTGGATATTATGGATAGTTGTTGGGACTTGCAATTGAAAAGAAATCATCATGCTGTTGGTTATTGGCTAAACCCAAATTGTTTCTTCAATGTTGAAGAATTTGAAAAACATAAGTTCACAACATCTGGCCTTTTGGATGTGATTGAGAAGTATGCTTATGGTGATTCTGATTTACTAAATAAGCTAACAAGTGAGATGAGAATATACAAAAATGTTGAGTTAGATTTTGGAATGCCAGCTGCAATACGTGAACGAAGTAAAGTGATGTCAGGTATAATTAGACTCTCATAGTTGATAATTTTATTTAGTTTTTATTATTTCCTTTCATTATGGTTAAGTAAATTTAAATTACATGCAATGTAGATTAATGGTGGGAAACTTATGGATGTCGTGCACCAAATTTGCAAAAACTAGCAGTTCGAGTTCTAAGTCATACATGCAGTACTTCTCGATGTGAACAGGATTGGAGTGTGTTTGAACACATTCATACAAATAAAAGAAATAGGTTGGAGCATCAAAAACTGAATGATCTTGTCTTTGTTCGCTACAACAAAGGTATTAACCAAAATATATATATGAACTCAAATGTTTTATTTACATGTATCTATCTATATATGTATATATGACTAAATCAATAAATGCAGGAATCACTTAAAATATCAAAATTATGACCCAATTAATTTAGAAACATTTGAGGATCATTCTCATTTTATATTGGAGGAGTCACCACCATTCCTATCTTATGAAGAGATTGAGGCCTTACAAAACGACCTTGCAAATATTTCTATCCAACCCTCATCTAATGACATTGGTATGTTTTTTCTTGCATTGTCAATTTTGGTTCAAATAACTAATTTATTTTATTGTTAAATTGTATGAAAATTGATGTATGAAAAAATGATATTGTCGTAGATCAATTAAATTTAGAAGATAATGATGATGCACAATTTAAATTGCGTTACAAGTTTTAAATATATGTTTTGAGTACTAAATTTAGAAAATGATATTGTAAAGAAATAGATCCTCAATATGAAACAACTTTGACTCATTGGTGTTAAAGTTTTAAATATATAATACATTTTGTAAACTAAGTTATGAACTTGCGTCATACGTTTTGAGTTTGTTAAGTAAAACAAGTTCTTGTAGATTACTATTTGTATTTATTTATGAGAATTCTTACTTTGACTATAAATATGGATTATAAATTTGAGTATCTACATATAGATAATTTTTG
Organism: Lupinus angustifolius; assembly: GCF_001865875.1. Lineage (NCBI taxonomy): Eukaryota > Viridiplantae > Streptophyta > Magnoliopsida > Fabales > Fabaceae > Lupinus > Lupinus angustifolius. The sequence goes on along the minus strand of NC_032019.1, from coordinate 10,371,594 downwards.
TTACAGGTTTATACATATATATATATATATATAAGCATGTATGTCCAATATAACCAATTTAATTATTGAACCACTGATTGAACCACTAAACCAATACCCTCACTGGTTTGATGACCGATCCAGTTTTAATAACATTGTTTTAAACTCTATAGATTAATCTTGTTTTGATAATTATCATTTAATACAAAGTCCATGCAAAACTTCAACCTAAAGAGAACAAATTTTAGGGACACCTAACATGTGATTTATTTTGAATGGAATCCAAGACATTTAAAGAACAAGATTGAGATTCATATTATTACTCAAGGATCAAGTTGGAGGCTCCAATTTTCGGGATCAACTTAGAGTACTTTATAGACGAAAATTATATGACAAGCTGAGATATGCAAATAGACCCCTAACCTAACCCCACACATAGAGTGCTATTACTGTTAAAACTTAACTACAGATTTGGATTAGCAATTTTTGTTTTGCAAGTTATTTTCACTCCCAAATCTCCCTACTCATTGTTCATTCTTTGCTTATATCTTTGTATCTCACTTTTCATCTTATATTCATACATGAATTTACCCAAACAAAGTACAACCAAAAGTTAGACTTATTGTAATTTACATCACCACCATTTACCACTATTTTTTATATCTCTCAATAGGGCAGAAGAACACCCTACTTGTTCTTGAGGTTTAGGAAATAATTACACCATGAGCTGATATCATTAGAACATAGGCTATTTTTTAGTAATAGATACATCTTCAGTGATATATGTACTACGTAGTATCTCATTTTACTAGTTTATATCTAAATTGATGAAAAATAGTACATTAGCTCGATGGAATGAGATATAATTATAACAAGATTATTTAGATAGTTTAAAATATAAATAAAAAGGAATCGCAACAAATTCATTTAATTACGCAAAACTATTTTCCTCCTACTAAGTTTACATAAGAACAAAAATCAAATTAATTTCAATTTAGAGATATAGCCGATTTTACAGATGAACCAAGAATCAAATATATTTGGGCATCCTACGATTCGGCAAATAAATTTGCGAAGAATATAGAAATAAATCGTTAGAGAGGCCTCAATATTAAAGAGTAGCTCACCTCTCTGCTGGGAACTTCGCATTCAAAAAACATAATAAATAAGACTGTACGAAAATCAAAAGTTGAACAAAACCAAATGAATATTAATTGAAAACGCTTGGTTTGTTCTAAGATCTCGAATCAATATACGAAAGCAAACTTGAAGAAATGCGCACTGATTTATTGCGCTTCCTCCATAGGACCTTCGATTGAACAAATACAGAATTGAAAAAAAGAAAAGAAAAAAAGGTTGTGATGATGCTCAGTGAATACGAACCATAAGAATGGAAGAGATCATGTTGCAGAGTTATCCGCAATCGATGATCGTCTCTCTTCATCGCATTTGATCGGTTAAAGTAAGAATTAAAAAAAACATATTTATTGAAGAAAAGGATAACAAAAAACAAGTTGAAGTTGCGGCGCCTATAATAACCTCACATCGAATGAAGAAGGGGATTAGGGTTTGGTGTCACTGGGACTTGAAGCTCCTTTATATAGCTCGCAATGTAAACCGATTCACTGTTACGGAAAAAATTGCGCTTCTAATTATAACCCAAAAAAATAGGGCTTTGCAATTCAGAGATTTTTTATATTATATTTTTTGTCTTTATTTTAACTAGCGTGTCGATGCGCATTCTTATTTTATAATATTAAATATTAAATTTGTATTTTTTATTTTAGAGAATTATAATGTTTTCTATTTGATGTACTTCATGTTATGATTTTTATATTTATTACAATATTCAACTTAAAGTTAGATGTATTAATTATAGTTATCTATGATTATATAGTTTTACTTTAGAAATAAAAAATATTAAAGGAAAAATAGGAAAATAGAATCATGATGGTAGTTATTTCAAGTTTTGGCTTTATATATAACTAGGGTGTCGACAGACACTTCTTGTCTGCAGACCGACATTTTTATTTTATGATATTAAGTATTAAATTTGTATTTTTAATTTTACAGAATTAAAATGTCTTTTATTGGATGTACTTCATGTTATAATTTTTGTATTTATTATAATAACCAACTTAAATTAGGATATCTATATATAGTTATTTAGGATTATATAGTTTTACTCTAGAAATAAAAAATATTCAAGGAAAAATAGGAAAATAGAATCATGATGGTAGTTATTTCAAGTTTTGGCTTTATATATAACTAGGGTGTCGATAGACACTTCTTGTCTGCAGACCGGCATTCTTATTTTATGATATTAAGTATTAAAGTTGTATTTTTAATTTTATAGAATTAGAATGTCTTTTATTTGATGAACTTCATGTTATACTAGTTTTACTTTAGAAATAAAAAATATTAAGGGCAAAATAGGAAAATAGAATGATAGTGGTAGTTATTTCAAGTTTTGGCTTTATATATAGTAAGTATAGATAGTTATCTAGGACTATATGATTTTACTTTAGAAATAAAAAATATTATGGGCAAAATAGAAAAATAGAATGATAGTGATAGTTATTTCAAGTTTTGGCTTTATATATAATATAGAAATATAGATATAGATATTGAAATATAGATATATATAGTATAGATGATAAAATTAAGGTGAGAGAGTGACTAGTATATTATATAGTTTTTTTGTAGAACTTAAAAATTGCTAAGAGCAAAGTAGTAAAATCATAACATGGTGATAGTTACACTATGTTTTTCCTATATATAGTATAGATATAGATAATATTAATGCACACAAAGTGTATAAAATACACATCAGTCAATATATTATTTACCGTTTATTTGTCTTATTTTTTTGACACGTTAATAATAATTGAAATTGAATGATGGATAATTGACTAACAATATATTAAATCTTACAGTGTTGTACATTTTTTATTAGAGTGAAATATCTACGCATTTACAATATAAAATATATACACAGTTAGTGTATCACTCATCATTCATTTATATTACTTTTATTTAAAATTTGATAATAATTAAAAATGAGTGATGCAATGATAGTGTAAAAAAAAATTACATTATTAATGCATAATTCTTTTCTCCTTCTATTATTACTAGCACGTCGACCAGCACGGAGTGCCGGTCACCCATATTCTTATTTTTTATATAGAATGTATCATCTTCATATTATATTATTTAAGAAACTATCGTGCGATATATATTGGAAGTTAAAAATGAAAGTAAACTGTTATCGTTAAGTAATTTATCCACATTCCAAATTTAATGTCATAATCAATATAATTCACTTATCAATTGAAAAGGTCACATCAATTTAGAAATAGGAGGTTTAAGAATTGATGTGGTTGTTAAAAAGGAAGCATTGATTTACATCAATAGAGATACAATATTTAGAAACATGAAATTTGAATTACTCCATGGAAATTATTTTATATTTTCCCTTTATCTATTAATATAGAAGATCAGTACAGATAAATATGAAATTAAGAATTATAAAAGATAAAGTATGGAAACATAAAATATTTCACGGGTAGTTATATAAATTTATATAAAATACTTCATAGTAGTTATTTAATGTTTACTAATATTAGTATAATATATATTATATCTAAAAATGAAAGTAGAAGTTATAAAATAAAATTAGAAGTTATAAAATATGAAATTGGGAAACATTAACTACTTCAGGGAAGTTATTTTCGGTTTTGCCTTTATTAATAGTATAGATATAGATATAGAAGTATAGATATAAATAGCATATATATTATATATTAATAGTATATATAAAGATGAAAGTAGAAGTTATAAAATAAAAATAGAAGTTATAATATATGAAATTGGGAAACATAAACTACTTCATCAAAGTTATTTTGGATTTTGCCTTTTATTAATAGTATTAATAGTATAGAAGTATAGATGATAAAATAATCTATCCACATACTATATAAAAGTTTTTTATGTACAGTGTGCACTTGTCATTATTATTCATAATTTCGTATGTTAATCGTTAAAATTTTTAAACAAAGTAAATATAATTGACAAATAATTTATTAATTATGTAAAAAAAAAATAGACATATTGTGTATACCTATTAAATTTTGAAGTAATAGCTATGGATCGACAGTGTAAAGATTTATATACAATCAATACATCATTCATCATTTGTTTGTAGAAATGGAAAAACGGGCATTGACTGCGGGCACGCCCGCATTTTTTTGCGGGCAGAGCATAGAAATTCTGCCCATTTTCTCACTAAGTTTGCGGGCATTTCCGTTGGGCATGCAGGCGGCCCACGGACGGCCTATAAACATAATTTAAGGAAAAAGTAAGAAAATTTTAAATAAGTTATGATGTAATGTGATTTTTAATCCCTAAAAAATTGTAACCTAATGTGATTTTATTAAACTTCATATAAAATATCAAAATTTTGTTAATTTTTTATCTTCAACTACTTTATTTAATTTAATTTCATTTATTATATGATTTTTTTTATTTTTTAAATTATTTAACAATGCTCGCAGGCCGCCCACAAGCCCGTTAGCCTATTTTAAAACGGGCAGGGCATTGAATTATGTCTGTTAACCAATGCAGGCATGCCCACTCACTTAAGCTTTTGCGAGCATTTGTGGGCGCGGGCTAAACAGGTCGGGCGACCCGTTTTGTCATCTCTATTTGTTTGTAGTACTTTTATTTAAGAGTAAATAATTATTGGAAATGAATGGTGGATGATGTGGTGATAGTGGAAAAATATCTGACATTATTATTGCATACATATTTTTATCTTAATTAACTTTATTATGAATATAATTAGGGAAGGTGTTATATTGGTGTGAGGGTGTGCAAATGCACACCTTGGACTTTTAAAAAAAAATGCAGTGAAAATTGTACTCTATGATAGTGTATGAGTTGTATATATTGCCCTACTATTCATATTTAGTCATCATTCAATCTTCAAAATAAAAGTAATTCAAATTAATAGTGAATAGTGTAGTTATTGTGTATAAATTTTTACACTCACATAGATACTACACTCTTGTTTATAACTCTACAAGTCCAATTTTTTTTTTAAACGTGATGTTTCATAAGAAACAAATAATCATTAACATATTGACTTAATTTATAATATTATAGATATGCAACTTAAAGAACTTCATGATCGTTTCTCTGTGACAAATATTCATTTGCTTCTTTGTATGTTTTGTTCGAGTTGTTAAAAATAGTAGTATTTCAAAAATCAATTAGTTAGTTGGGACTCAAGCTTACTATAAATGGCAATGTTAATCCTTGAACAAGTAATCAATAACATTGAATGCCCTTCTTCTACATAATCTCATTTTCTCTTATTCTCATTGATTTGCATACATTCTTCTTCTTCCTACTGTTTTTATTTTCTTCTTCACACACAAATACCTTCCACTTTCTCTGTTTTTGTAATTGTGTTCCAATAAATTTGGTATCAAGAGCTAGGTTGAAGAAAACAAGAACACAAAGAAGGTTGAATCAGTATAGGACAGAGCAGTGGCAACTTCCCAGCAAACTTACCAATTCTTGATGGCAAGAATTGGAACAAATGGAGAGTACAAATGAAGGCGTTGATGGGGTACCAAGAAGTTGATGAAATAGTTGAGCAAGGATTCCAACCCCTCATTGAAGGAGGAACAGAAGAACAAAGAAGAATGCACAAAGAGAACAAGAAGAAGGATTACAAGGCAATGTTCCTACTGCATCAATGTGTGGATGAAGCACATTTTTGAAAGATTTCTGGTGCAGAGAACTCAAAAGAAGCTAGGTTGATCCTTGAAGCTTGCAACTAGGGGGCAGAACAGTTGAAGAAAGTAAGGTTGCAAACACTTAGACGCCAATATGAATTGATGCAGATGGAATCCAGTGAGAGAGTAGCACAATTCTTCAACAAAGTGATCACACATACTAATGCGATGAAAGCATGTGGTGAGAAAATCAGTGACCAATCTATAATTGAGAAGATCCTAACAACACTGACTCCAAGATTTGATCACATTGTTGTGGCAATTGAGGAATCCAAGAAGATTGAAGAGATGAAGGTTCAGGATCTACAAGGATCCCTTGAAGCACATGAGCAAAGACTCATTGAAAGGTCCAATGAAAGACCAGTTGATCAAGCACTTCAAGCTCAATTCACAGATAGAAGGAGCTTGAATGGAAGGAATGGATTTTGAAGCAGGGGTGCAAAAAGAGATTTCATAGGAGGAAATCATAAGAACTTCCAGCAGAAGGATCGTGACAAAACTGGTCATGGCACACAAGACTCAGAAAGAAGAGGAAGCTTAAGTCAATGGAGAGGTGGTAGAAGATCAGTTGATAGGAAGAAAATAAGGTGCTTCAACTGCAATAGAACTGGACATTTCTCAAATGAATGCAGGGCCTCTCTTGGATCAAACAATGATGGAGGCAAGTCACACACAGAAGCACATATGGTCAAAGAAGAAACAACAACTGAAAGTGAAGAACAACCCTTATTGCTCATGATGATTACAAACCAAGTAAACAAGAACAGTGATGTGTGGTACATAGACTCAGGGTGTTCAAGCCACATGACAGGACACAGAGAATGGCTAGTGAACTTTGATGAGAGGAAGAAGAGCAATGTTAGATTTGCTGACAACACAATGATCCAAGGTGAAGGCACTAGTGATGTGTTGATAAACAGAAAAGATGGTAAACATACTATGATTACAGATGTGCTCTATGTGCCAAATATGAAGAGTGACTTGATTAGCATGGGGCAACTACTTGAAAAGGGCTTTTCTATGGGTCTAATTGATGGATCACTAGAAGTCTATGATCAGAAGAAGAAGCTGGTAATGAGAGCATCAATGGCCCCAAATAGAACATTTCAGATAAGCTTAGCAACCATTGAATCTCAATGTTTGTCTGCTTTATCCTTAGCAAAAAATTTATGGTTGTGGCATATGAGGTATGGACATATAAACTTCAGAGATTTGAGTAAATTGAATACACAAAACATGGTTGTAGGGCTACCTCTAATCCAACATCCTAAGAAGATGTGAGACAGTTGCTTGATAAGCAAACAACCAAGGTCCTCATTCAGCAAATACACACCATCCAGAGCCAAGGAACTTCTGCATGTGGTGTACTCTGATGCATGCGGACCTCTTGATACACCATCATTGGGAGGGAGCAAATACTTCATCACCTTTGTGGATGAGCTAAGCAGACAATTTTGGTTGTTTCTAATGAAAAACAAAATTGAGACCTTCTCAGTATTCAAAGTGTTCAAGGCTCAAACAGAAAAGCAGTCAGGAAAGAGCCTAAAAATCCTAAGGATAGATGGTGGAGGTGAGTTCAACTCAGAAGAATTTGGTAATTTCTGCAGTGAACAAGGGATCGTGCATGAGGTGACTGCCCCTACACACCCCAACATAATGGGTTGCAGAAAGGAGAAACAGAACCATAAAGAATATGGTTAGAAGCATGTTGAGAAGCAAAGAACTATCAAATGAATTCTGGGGTGAGGCAGCCTCAACAACAACATACATACTCAATAGATGTCCCACCAAGAGGCTTGAAGACAAAGTTCCTGAGGAAGCATTGTCAGGAATCAAACCAACAGTGAAACACTTGAGAATCTTTGGCTCAATCTGCTATAGACACATACCAGACCAAAGGAGAACAAAGCTGGATGATAAAGGTGAAGCAATGATCTTCCTTGGCTACAACAACACAAGATCCTACAAGTTATATAGTTCTGAAACCAAGCAGGTGGTGTTTAGCAGGGATGCACAATTTGATGAAGCAAGCTCAATCAATGAGCTAAACAAAAACTCTGACCCTTTAGCCAAACTACACATCGAATGGGAGAATGATGACCCTAAGACATCTGAACAGAGAAGAGAGACACCTGCGTACACTCAACAAGCAAACACTAGATCAACAAGGACAAAGAATCCTCCTTCTTGGCTATCAGACTATGTACTAAATTCAGATAACTTAGTGAGTTAGGAAGGTGAGGTTGTTCAACACATGACATTGTATGCTGATACTGAACCAATTAGTTATGAAGAATCAGTAAATAGCAACACTTGGAGAGCAGCCATGCTTGAAGAAATCAAGTCCATAGAGAAGAATGATACTTGGGAACTAGCAGAATTACCACCTAAGAAGAAGCCAATAACAGTCAAATGGATCTTCAAGGTGAAACTAAAACTAGATGGCACTATAGCTAAGCACAAAGAAATGTTAGTTTCCAAAGGTTTTATGCAAAAGGAAGGAATAGACTTCTCAGAGGTGTTTGCACCAGTAGCAAGATTGGAAACAATAAGGCTCATTCTTGCAATAACTAGTTGGAACAGATGGAGTCTTTGGCAATTGGATGTTAAATCTGCCTTCTTGAATGGCCCTTTGGAGGAATTAGTTTACGTATCTCAGCCACCAGGCTTCATCAGCAAAGGAAATGAAAATAAAGTGCTCAAGCTAAAGAAAGCACTTTATGGCTTAAGGCAAGCCCCAAGGGCATGGAACAAAAGGATTGACAAATTCTTGTCTGGCTATGGTTTTCAAAAGTGAGGTCGAGTATGGTGTATACATCAAGTCACTGAACCAGAATTGTGATGCCTTGTTCATATGCTTGTATGTTGATCACAGGAAGCAATCAACGGGGAATTGAAGAAGTAAAAAGGAGCCTCAAAGGTGAGTTTGAAATGACTGACTTAGGAAGACTAGCATACTTCCTTGGCTTGGAATTTCAGCACACCAAAAGTGGCTTATTCATGCATCAAAAGAAGTATATTCTTGATATCCTCACAAAATTCAATATGGTCAACTGCAATTCCTCTGAAACTCCTGCTGAAATGCACCTCAAACTAGACAAGGGTGAGCATGAAGGAGCTGTAAATGCATCATTGTTCAGACAAATGGTTGGCAGCTTGAGATACATCTGCCATACAAGACCAGAAATTAGCTATAGTGTTGGACTAATCAGCAGATGCACGTGTGATCCAAGGCATTCCCATATGTTGGCAGCAAAGAGAATTCTGAGATGCCTGAAAGGAACACTTGCGTTTGGCATCGACTTCCCTCATCAAAGTGACAAGATTAGCTCAAAACTCTTGGCCTACTCTGACTCAGATTGGTGTGGGGACTTGATAGACAGAAAAAGCACCATGAGATATGTGTGTATGGTTGTAGGTGCTCCAGTTTCATGGTGTTCTTAAAAGCAAAAGGTTGTAGCACTATCAACTTGTGAAGCTGAATACATTGTTGCCTATGCCACTTCTTGCCAAGAAATGTGGCTTACTGCTCTGCTAGTGGAACTAAGCATCAACATTGAAGACAAGATTGAGTTGTTCATAGACAACAAGTCAGCAATCGATTTGGCAAAGAATTCGATCTCACATGGAAGAAGTAAACATATCGAGACAAGGTATCACTATCTTAGACAACAAGTTGCAGAGGGAAAACTGAAGCTCTCTCACTGCAAAAGCGAGCTCCAACTAGGTGACATTATGGCCAAGCCTCTCAAGATAGAGAGATTCAAGGAATTGAGGAAGAAAATAGGTGTACAAGAAGCTGAGACTGATTGAATTTTATGGCTGTATTTGTTGTTGTTGATTTTCGAATTATGGGGGGATGTTAAAAATAGTAGTATTTTAAAAATCAGTTAGTTAGTTGGGACTCAAGCTTACTATAAATGGCAATGTTAATCCTTGAACAAGTAATCAATAACATTGAATTCCCTTCTTCTGCATAATCTCATTTTATCTTATTCTCATTGAATTGCATACATTCTTCTTCTTCCTAGTGTCTTTATTTTCTTCTTCACACACAAATACCTTCTACTTTCTCTGTTTTTGTAATTGTGTTCCAACACGAGTCTAGTTGATTTCTTCTCTAGTTTTAATATGATAAAACTAATTGAGTTTGCAAAGTTTTATTCACGTGATTTTTGTTCAAATGATATGGTGATTTTAATAATCAACTTGAGACTTATATCATTGATATCCATAACAATATTGAATTTGCTTCTTTAAAAGAAATCAATAATTTTTAAGATAAGTTGGTTGAAAGTAGAAAACATATTGTTTACCCATTAGTTTATTTAAAGTTAGCAATATAACTGTAGAAAGTTTTTTCAACTATGAAAATTGTAAAAAAAAAATAGGTTTCGTAATCGAATGGAAGATGCATGAACGATTGATTGTCTAGTGACTTATATTTAGCGAGAAGTCTTCAATAATATTGACAGCGAATTGATCATTCAATGATTTCAAAATTGAAATCATATATAGATTAATTATGAAATATGTAATTTATTTGATTAACTATTATTTAAATTTTGCAATTTTGATATTAATATTCTCATCTTTATTTATTATTTTAATTTCTAACATATGTTGCAGACCTTGCTTCTGGGTCCTAAATCCGTCACTGAATGTAATACATATACAATGACATAGTAAATATTTATACACAATAAGTAGATCATTTATTATTTATTTGTTACTTATATTCAAGATTCAATGATCACTAGAAATGAACTATGGATGATAGAGTGACAATGTAAACAATGATAAGTATTAAAATCTGTGCAGTGAAGAAAATAGAGCATAAGGAAAAATAACCTCAAGAGATTTCTGGAAATTCCTCATATATTCTAGTAGCAGATGCTACTGATACTAAATAGTAAGATAGTAGCATTAGGTTTAACATTTAGGCTTTTGGATCACAGGCCCAAAGTCTACTCAACCTTTAATTAACATAAGAAATTAACAACTGACTAAAAACTTTTAAATAAAATCCTTCATCCACTTGGGTTGTTGTTTCACTCTGTTGGGTCTTGCATTTGGGCTTCCATCAATGCCCACTCCTTCAAGCTGGACATTGTCCTCAAGGTCTATGCCATTAGAGTCCTTATGTCAGCTGTATTGTGTTTGACTTGGAGACTGGGCGGGAAAGTCAGGGGAATCTAACGGACCCACCTTAATCTGTGTTAGGGATTCTATAGATCTGGACGGTGGAGGAGAAAGAGTCGTTGTGAATTTAATAGGTGCATTAACCAAGGCATCTTGAGTGCTGTGTTGGCCTGCTAAATCATTAATTTGTGGATTGTGCCGTGTGGGACTCTCCTTTTGAATTAATGGTGAAGTAATAGGCACATTTGGGTTGTTCCTTTTTCACTGCCCAAGGTCTCACTAATTAATGCATGTCGTGTGGACCCCATTAGATCAAATGGTGGAAGATGGCCTATCTGATCTAAGGGTTCTTTTGTTTTGGGCCCATTTTTTTTTTTGCATACCTGTGGTCCTCACGTGAAACATAATGAGTGAGAGGGTAAGTACTTCCATTTTCAACTAAAGTCCTCACAATGTACTTCCATTATCTGTTTCCTCCTCTCTTAAACCTTCTTCCTTCTTCTCTGGTTCTGAAAAACGAGAAATCTCAGCCCCTTCGGTTTGATGTGTATTGATTCCAACCTTATCATGCAAATCCTTCTCATCATCACACGATATTGTTGTAGTTGCATGGGTGTCCAGAAACTCCTTAGGGAACTCAGACCTCTGTTGTAAGGGATCTCCATGGAACTTCCTCAACAATGAGACGTGGAAAACTGGATGTATCCTTGATGTGGCTGGAAGGCAGAGCTCGTAAGCCACAGATCCAACACGACGGCTTACCTGAAAAGGACCGAAATATCGCCGACTCAGTTTTTGTCATGAACGCCAGGCAATGGAGAGTTGTCTATACGGTTGATGTTTCAACAAACACCAGTCTCCCGGTAAAAAGGTAACATCTTTTCTGTCTAAGTCAGCTTGAGATTTCATTCTTTGTTGTGCATGTCGGAGATGTTGTTTTAAACTATTTAGCATTTGTGACCTTGTCAGGAGAGTCACATTAACCTGTTCATGGGAAGATGAACCAGAGACATAATCTCAGATGGTCGGGGGTGCACGCCCATAGAGCGCCTCGAAGGGGGAGAGGTGCAATGAGCAGTGGTGACTAGTGTTGTACCAATACTCGGCCAAGGACAAATGTGTATTCCACTTAGTTGGGTGATTGCCATAGAAACATCGGAGATATGTCTGGAGACACCGATTAACCACCTCCGTCTGTCCATCAGATTGCAGGTGGTAAGCCGTGCTATAGCACAAGGAAGTTCCCAAGAGCCGAAATAATTCCTTCCAGAAGGTACTCAAAAATAACTTGTCTCGATCACACACTATTGTTTTCGGAACACCATGTAACCGACATATCTCTTGTAGGAACCGGCGTGCCAAAGATTCCACCGAGAATTTGGAAGGTAAGGCAACAAAGTGTCATATTTTGTCAATCTATCAACAATAACCCAAATGACAGTGTGTCCATTGGAAGGAGGTAAGTGGGTGATAAAATCCATAGACAAGTCCTGCCATACCTTTTCTAGTATCTTTAGTGGCTGAAGTAATCCCTGACTCTTTTGTGGTATGTATTTGTTATATTGGCAGGTTGCACAATAGCGGATGAACATTTTGAGGTCCTTAGCAACGCCTGGCCAGTGGCAAGAATCAGTTAGTCGAGCCAAGGATGGCTTCCAACCTTGTGAGTAATGAAAATTTGTTTTGCCTGGAAAATTGGATTGACATTTTGTGAGCCATTGTTTCCCTATTGGAGTTGTATAGTAGGTCCTCAACCTGTCCAGTATTTGTGGAATGAGGGATGACAATGCCGAAAACATTACTGGTGTTTCACTATGGCATCTGCTTAGCGCGTCTGCCACCCAATTAGAGGTACCAGTCCTGCACTTAATCTCATAATCAAATCCAATGAGTTTAGTGGCCCATTTTTGTTGTTCTGGTGTATGAAATCCCTGTGTTACCAAATGCTATAAACTTTGTTGATCTGTATATATAATAAAATGTCTTCCGATGAGATATTGACGCCATTTTTTTTACAGATTCTGTCACGGCAAACATCTCTCTGACATAGGCAGAAGCATTTTGCATACGGATGGACATTTTTCTGCTAAAGAAAGCCTATGGGTGACCATTTTGGGATAAGACCTTTCCAATCGCCACCGCTGATAATGGTTGAGAGAAATTAGGGAGTTGTAGAACATGAGTAGTTATCATTTTCTGTTTAAGTTGTGTAAAGGCCTGTTGAGCCTCTGTACTCCATGTAAACTACTGGACTCTAAGTAAATTGGTGAGCAGAGCGGCGAGAGTAGCATAATGCTTGACAAATTTGTGATAGAATCCTATGAGGCCCAAGAAACCTCTCAGGGCTGTTAGGGATTGCGGTTGTGGCCACTCTGTCATGGCTTGAATTTTCTCTAGATCCGGTTGGACTCCTGCTGCAGAAATAATGTGTCCCAGATAAGCAACTGAATCAACCCCAAAGGAACACTTAGATAATTTTGCATAAAATTGGTTAGAAACCAATAGGTCTAGGATGGTTTGCAAATACATTTCATGATCAGCCAAGCAAGAACTATAAATAAGAATATCATCGAAAAACACCAAAACAAAACGTCGAAGATAAGGTCTCAAAAGATCATTCATTACTAACTGGAATGTGGCTGGTGCATTTGTCAGCCCAAACGGCATGACCAAAAATTTATAATGGTCGTCAAAAGTTCGAAAGGCCATCTTGTGGGTATCATTTGGTTGCACACGAATCTGGTGATACCCAGATCGCAAATCAACCTTAGAAAAAATAGTTGCACCCCCGAGTTCATCCAATAGTTCATCAATTGTAAGGATCGGAAACCTATCCCATATTATGATTGTGTTAAGAGCCCGATAGTCAACACAGAAATGCCAAGTCCCATCCTTCTTCTTGACCAGGAGAACAGGTGATGAAAAAGGACTTGTGCTAGGGCTTATAATTCCTTCTTTGAGCATGTTTTGAATCATATATGTCATTTCTTCTTTTTGGGAGTGTGGGTATCTGTATGGTTTAATGGATATTGGGCTAGAGTTAGGTAGGAGAGGGATATGGTGGTCATGGGGTCGTGTGGGAGGTAGGCCTTGTGGTGTCTTAAATACTTTGCTGTATTTTGTGAGGATAGGTTGTAGTTTGGGATGAGTTGGAGGGTTTTGGTCAATAGATTGGTTTTGTGTTTGTGTTTGATTTAGAAGAGTAATAGTGTGTAGGGATGCAACTGCATCCATGTGGAGTAGTCGAGAAAGTTGATGGAATGTGGATGGTGATAAGGAAGTAGTAGAGTCTCCTTGCAAAGTAATAGAATTGTCTCCCACGGAAAATGTCATAGAAGGAACTGAAAAATCTGAAGTAACAAGTCCAAGTGTTCGTAGTCATTCGATGCCCAAAACCACATCTGCACCTTGAATAGGAAGTAAGTAAAAAGGAATATAAAACAATTGATTATGTAGTGTGATTGGTGTGTCATGACACAACCCTGAACAAAAAATGTGTGCCCCATTACCGACCATTACTGGAAATTTTGGTGTTGGTGAAATAGGCAGATGCAAATGTTGTGCTAGACGTGGTTGAATGACATTGTAGGAACTGTCAGTGTCTACCAATACTGTCACCATGTGGCCCGCAATACTGCCTTGAAATCTTAAGGTTCTCGGTGATGGGGGGGTCCTTCCAGGGCTTGTTCAGATAGTTGAAAGTGAATAAGTTCCTCATAAGTGTTTGGAACCTCCTCCGCCTCTCCAAAAGGAAAATCAGCTAGTGGGCTATCACCCTCAGAACCCAAGTCATCAGTCAAAAATATCATAAAGGTCTTAGGTTGGCACTTGTGGCCGACAAAGAATTTTTCATCACAATTATAACAAAGACCTTGAGCTCGCCGCTCTTGCATTTGAGCGGTTGTGAGACGACGAATGGGAAGGTTGGCCTGGGCAGTTTGGTAAGTGGTGTTTGGGTTAGGTGGGTTTTGTACTCGATTATGCATAGTGGTGTGTGGTGTATAAGTAAAGTGAGGGTTTCTTTGGTAAACTGGCTTAGAATCCTTGAGTTTGGATTCTACAAGTTTTGCTAGACCAAGTGCTTCATCAATATGATGAGGCCTTAAAATTTCTAATTCATGGCGTATTTCCGGAATAAGGCCAGAAATAAAGCAATTAAGGATTGCTTCTGGTGACAGACCCCATATTCTGTTACATAGCTTTTCGAACCTTTGTTGATATTCTGCCACTGTGGTGGTCTAGCGGAGCTTAAACAACTCTGCTTGGTGGTTCTCATAGCATGAAGGACCAAAACGGTTTTTTAAGGACCGTATGAAACTATCCCAGTTAGTTATCGAAGAGTTGTGAAAAGCCCATTTAAACCAGCTGAGAGCTTCTCCTTTCATGTAGAAAGAGATGATATGCAATCTTTGATCTGGTGGTACTTGGTAGAGTTGGAAGAACTGCTCAGCTTGGAAAAGCCAATCCAAGGGTTCAGAACCATCAAACGGGTTCAGTTGCAATTTAGGGGGTCTAGGATGGTTAGGGTTTGTGTGTGGTGGTTGAGTTGGGGGACGTATGTGGTGGGATTGTTGGGTATTAAAAAATGGAGGAACTGGAGTGTTATAGGTTGTATATGGTGGTATTTGGGATGGTATAGGAAAAGGGGGTGGGGTAGCATTTTGGCCCGTAGGAGATTGTGGGTTAGGGTTTGTGAGATTAGAAGAACTGGGAATGTTGGGGGGATTTGGTGGTTGGGGGTAAAAACGAAATTCCCGCTAATTTATCTGTAATAGTGCGTAAAGCTTCAGTAATTACCTCATGTCTTGCATCTTGTTGGTCTTTGTGCTCATGCAATTTATCAGCAAAAATCTGCATCAATGTCTCATCAATGTCTTTGCTGGCAACTTTGGGAGGCATAGTGCAGGAATGAAAGCACCAATTGATAAGTATTAAAATTTGTGCAGTGAAGAAAATAGAGCATAAGGAAAAATAACCTAAAGAGATTTCTGGAAATTCTTCATATATTCTAGTAGGCAGTAGCAGCTGTTATTGATACTAAATAGTAAGATTGTAGCATTAGGTTTAAGATTTGGGCTTTTAGATCACAAGCCCAAAGTCTACTCAACCTTTAATTAACATAAGAAATTAACAACTGACTAACAACTTTTAAATAAAATCCTTCATCCACGTGGGTTGTTGTTTCAATCTGTTGGGTCTTGTGTTTACTTGATGATTTTTGTTCCGTTGCTTTATTTTGAGTAATTTTGGTCAAGTGTATTTTTCTATTCGATAATTTTAGTTTTTGTCTCCAGAAATTAACAAATGGTTCTAACATGGCAAATAAGAGGAAACAAGTTATACATGTCATGAACTTTTCAATTTTTTTTTAAAAGAAACAAGTTAAATTAATAATTAAAACGTAAATATTATATATATATTTTATTTTAAAATAATTGTTTGCATATTTTTAAAATTATTTAAATGTTTTATAATTCTATTTGAATAACATGTATGATGTATCCTCTGAAGGAGTAAAATCATTAAAATAAAATAATGATACTGAAATCATTTAACAAAGAAATATAAGGGACTAAGTATATTTAACCTTTATTGTTATTATTGAAAAATAATAGTAATATTATGGTTGATTGAAAATACTCAAAATAGAATAAGGAGATAGGGTTACCATTATGATTTTTTGAGTATTGGTCATCCAATATCTCACCGATCATCCTGGATTTTTTAAGATAAGGTAAACGATTAAGACCGTTGTATTTTCTTTTTTTAACATCCCATTTTCAATTAATTGAAGGAGTGTTTTTGAGCTTTAGCTTTTCACGTGTGTTGTAACTTTTAACTGATGAATAAGTTATTAGTGTCATTTAATAAATGATATTTGAATAGTACTTGTAGCTTTTAAAAATGAAGCTTATACCTTGTAATAACATTTTTTGATACCATCAATAATATTTTATACCTTGTTGGATAATGAATTTTTTGAGATATGTAACTACACTATCTAACAAATATCATTCACAAGAATCGAATTTTTAATATTTTGACAATCTTATAAATTTAGTAATGTCTTACTCTATTATACCAGTATCTTTTTGGTTATAACGTTAGAAAAACATTCAAGTAGTTTTTCAAAATTGTGAAGAATTTTCACCATTTCATTAGTCAGTTTTTCATTTTAAAATTTATAAATTATATTAATTACATTACACTAAAATACAAAGTAATAATTATAAAGTTACTATTAATTTTACTAAATTAATAATATTTAATTAATTATAAAATTGGTATCATTTAACAAATTTAAGAGTTTATTTTACGTAACAACTCTGGTTATACAATTTACATACAAGTTTTTATCTATCTTGAGTAAATTCCTGGCTAAGCTAGAAGCCTAAAAGATTCATAATGATTATCATTTTTTTATATATTATTATTTTCCTATTTAGTGTAAACTTATGAACTTTGAGTATAAAAATTTATATCATTAGCCATCATTTATTTGTGTTAGCTTTTCTAAATAATTAATAATGATTAAATATGAAGGATACATTTATTGTATATAAAACTCATATACTATTAGTTCATTTATTTTTCTCTTTCCTATTATACTCTCTAAATATCACAACTTTTATGAGAACGTTAATGTATTACTATAAAAAATTATATACAATTATTATATCATTAATAATTGTATTACTTATATGAAGTAGTTAATAATCAATAAATAAAAATGATAGATTATAGTGATAATGTAAAAAAACTTACACCATTAATAGGTACATATTTTCTCATACTTACATAAAATTTGAAAGAATAATATGTCATGTTTTGTTAGTATAAAGATTTATACAGAATCAATATATCATTCATCATTCATTTGTTTTATACATCATCATTATATCATTTATCATTAATACTTAATTATTGTTGAAGGTAATCTAAATGAATGTTAGATGATGAACATGTGCATAAATCTTTAATCCATTAATGTATAGATTTTACACTCTTTTGAAAAAGAGTCAATGTTTACCAAATAAATCGTAAATAATAAACTAATTATTATAAAACTTTTATATTGACAATCCATACATTTTTTTTTACTCAAAATGAAATGCTCCATAACAATAGTCTCAGTTTGTGTTTAGATATTAACTTGTAAAATATGTTTTTAGATAAAGATGATTATCTGAAATGATTTTAGTTTAAAAGCTTTGAATTGAAGTGGTTTATGTTTGAGCATCCATCGACTAAAATAATCTTAGTGGGTTTAGACAGTTTTTATCAAAAGTTCATATTGTTAGTCCCATGGGTGAAAGAACATGGGACTAACAATTTAACGTTGTAATTATAATGGAAAGGCAAACTTGAAACAAGTTAAAAAAAATCAAATACATGAATGAATATCACAGCAACATAGGTCAATTTTTTGGTTCATGGATGCACGTCATAAACTTTTTTCCAATCAAGCGACCCAAAAAAGTGAAAAGCAGTTCCCAAATAAAATACCATTATATCAATCTATTTTTAACTTACCATAAAAATTCAATTACTTATTCAACGACTAAAACAACTAAACAAGCCCAACACCATTTGAAGCCAGCAACATCCATATGCTTGTAGCAAAATTAAAAACTACAACCATTCATACCCGCCAACATACCAAGCCTTGTTACCAACTTGAATACTAAACAAGGCTTGGTATTAATGGTAAAATAAAGGAGGCTCTGGTGTAGGGAAAAACTCAACTGGAGCATACATCTCGATTCTTGACAGTACAAACCTTCAAACACTAAGCTAACTTGTCTTTCAGACTTTTTGGGATCTTACTCAAGATCTGACTCAAGACCTTCGCATCAAATACAGCATATTGCTTTTTGATCTCAATGAGTGCCTTCTCTGCCAATGGGTCTATTTTATCCTCATACTTGTTGTACACGACCGGAACTGTGTGCAACAAAACAAAAACTGCATGCCCGGGAAATGATGATTATACAAATCGGTAAACTTCATAAAGATTACAGAAGTAATAGAAAATTTAAAAGTATTTAAAATGAGTATAAATTATCCTTACTTATGTAGAACAAGGTCAAGAAATTGCCCCAGTTCCCCACAATTGATAGAATCCACAGCCCAGCGATAACCTAACAGAACATCAACCAAGGCATGATGTTAGTTCATTTCTTAATTGAAACTAAATATAACACTACATTTAGTATTCACCCAAAAAGGAAATGCCAAAGTCTACAAAGTCAAAAACCCAAGAATTATAAATTTAATATGGGCATGGAATTAGAAGTTTGCAAGTAACATACAAAGAGGAATGTCTTCAAATCTTTTCCAGTGCCAATATTATGCAAGACAGCAAATCCACGATTGATTTCGATTCTCAATGCAGATGCAACTTGCAGGAATGGCTCTTCGGGAAGATGAACCTCTGGGATGCGAGGAGGAGACCTACAAATTTATTTAACATCACACATACAAATGGTTAGATAAAAACATATCTTGAAAATTACATTACTATGAGTTAGTTGAATAATTAACAAGATCCATTTCTTACTTGTGGATGAAGGTATGAGCATTGGACCACAAAAACAGAAGTGCAAGCAATAGAATTGAAATGTGAGAGACTAGAGTGAGAAGGTGATATTCCAGCAACTCAAAAAAGACCCAAACAGCAGTTGCTCCACCAAGAACACCTGCAGATACCTTCTTGTTCCTCCACAAAAACACGTCAGCAGCTGCAAGCAATTACTGAATTTATTACCAAAATGAGCTATAACAAAAAACAAACATATTTAACTAAGATAATCAAAAGTTGTTTAATTAATGAGTAAATTACGAACCAATAACAGCATGTTTAGAAAATATTAACTCTTACAAAATCACTTACCAGAACAAAAAACTGTTATAGATTTAATCTTGACATGTTTACAAACTAATATATGGGGTAAAAGTTATCATAGGAAAATTTGTATTTAGAAAAGGTAGGAATTTGAAGCTTATTGAATTTCACTTTTACTATTTTTAAAAATCATAATTTTCTAATTCCTATACTATCAAATAAATATTATTGATCTAAACAGCTAATAAAAATACTGATATAAACAAATAGCATCATACCATTTTTTTCACAATTAATTATATAAAGGTGATGATTTTAACCCAACTCTAACAGAAATAAATGATTCCAAAATTGCTTCTCACAAGAAAGTGATTTCATTATAATAACTTACTAAAAATAATATACTTTTTGAAACTCATCCAAACACGCTCACAGAGTATATGCAAATCAAATCTGCATCACTCTGGATGCAAAAATTATGAATCATGTCTTTCCCAAGAGTTACACAGTTAAATTGCAGGTTTAGGATTATTCTTCAAAAAATGCACTGACTGTAATCATAGGCCACTTGAACATATTTCAAAAAAATGTTCATAAACATTTTAATTAAAAAATTGATAAATACAAAATACTTAGATCCATCTGCAAATTTAACAATACACATCATTTCAAAATTTACTTTTTTCGCCCAACAATAAATGATAAAGTCATTCCATTAAATCCACTCAGATCACAGATCTAGAAATTTAGAATAACAAGTAAACACAGTAGAGAGAAATTTATACCCTTTCCACCACCAAAAACGGAATGAACTGGCTTTTCTCTCCCGAAAAGACGAAACACCTTTTCCTTAATAGATGAAGCAACAGGTTTTTCGGAATCAGAATCGGAATCGGAGGATGAAGAATCGTGACCGTGAATCTTCTCTGTTATCTTCTCAATCAACGATTCTCCGTTCCTCTCGGTCTCTTCCGCCATTTTTTTGTCCGAAAATGATTAACCTAAAAATTCGATTTTTGCAACAGATAGGAATCAATATTTTCTTCACTCGCCGCTGTGTAAGAAACGAGAATCTCGCTTTGTTATTTATAGTGTTGCGAATCACGAGGCTCGGGATTCGAACCTCTTAGGTTCGGGACGAATTTTGAAAATTATAAACGGAGAAGGAGACGGCGTTTAAATTTTGAAACTGTTGAGGTGTATTTTTTACTCGAGAATATCTTCTGACCTACAAAATATGTTATCATTTATATATGTGTTAATTAATGTGATTGGTCAGAAAAATATTTAATAATTAAAATTTTAATTTAAATATATTTTTTTAATAAATTACCTGATATAATTTGTGGAAGAAGATATGATCCTATTTTTTTTATGCTGTAGTGATTGACGGCGTTTGTTTTAATGGTAGAAGCTAGGGTTAAGCTAAAGTTACTGGCTGATACAGAGTGGGTGATGTAATGGGATTCCTTCGCCAGTAAGTGAACGACATGTTAAAGGTGAGGGGACAGGTGGCGGATGTAGATTTGGATTATAATCACTAATATAGTAATCTATAACAATTCATAAAATATTGATAACAAATTAAAATTTAATCTTAAATGATAATATTAAAAAATATGAATAAAAATATCTTTAAATATGATGTGTTGAATATGTATTTATCCATTTTTTCTTAGGTAGTACTGCTTTTTGTAGATTTAACATCATCACATTGACTTTCACATGGAGGGTGTAAATGTTAACAACTCCCATGGCTTAGTTTATTTTTTAAAGAAATGGGTGGTCATCAATTAAAAATGATTGATAAGTAAATTTGAAGTAGAAGTTTGTAACAGTTTTTGGTATTTAAATTAATATTTGTTGTTACTTTCAAACAATAATTTGTATAGGTTTAAGTTTTTTAAAATTTAATTGAAAATAAAAATCAAATGCAAGTCAAACACATAATAGGCTCGTGTTCCTTAATAAATGGAGAGTAATGTAATAATGATGTTTTCATATTAATTCGGGTTGATGTTGATCTTGAATAGGTTGGGCTAAGGTTGGGAACCAACATTAGAATGTTTTGATGATGATGAACTAAGTTAAGAAATTAGCCATAGACAATCTTGCCTGAATATGTGAAAATGGAATCCAATGCTCAAATTGATATTCATAGAAAGCAAATATATTAAGAGAGAAGTTAGAAAGAGGTGAAAGAGATGATACTACCCATGTAAAAACACCTCCTCTATTTAATTGAATGATATTGGCTTGCCTTGCATTGAAGCAGGGTCCAATAATATATCCTTGCTGAAGTGGTGCTTATTTTCTTTCTATCAGTTAGTTTAACGACTTCAAAATACCCTCCTAGGAATCTTCTCTTGCAAGTTTTCCATATACAACATTCATGAATATAATTGTACATGGAATGTTTATAAATAAAAAAAATAAAAACATTAGATATTTAGTATAAATATGATAGATTCATAATATGTTAATTAGAATTATTTTTCTTTTAATTTTGGGTTCCTCGCACATTAGGTAAAACTTTTCCATTTTTATTTTTTAGTAAGAACTTTAACTTGCTCTTTTTTATTCGTTTTATTAATAATTTAAATTATTTGAAGTTAATGAATTGGCATTAAGTTATCCAAATTTATTTCCATAATTTAGAATGAAATTTATTTTACTTTCCTTTTCATCTTCCTAACTTACTTAAATGCTTATTTATTCATTATCATATTATAATTACAAAAATTGATGCAATAATAATGTAAGAGTTTCTACACTTACATATCATCATTTATCATTCACATTTAATTATCGTTATCTCTTATGAATAAAGAATACAAATAAATGGTGAATAAAACAATGAACATATATAAAACAAATTTTACACTAACAATATTACATTGTAGGGGTGAAAGTGGGACGAGTTAGGATGGTTAAGCATGTCCCTCATCCGTCCCTAAATATTGACCGGGTCAATTTTTGAACTCAAGCCTGTTCCTAATTATGATGAGACACGTGAGGGACGAGTCCAAAATAAGAGATTTTTTTCTTAAATCTTTAAGCATGCACAATCAAAATTATCATAATATGTATATAAACTCAACTAAAACCTACATCCCATATACAACAGTATATAAACTATAAACCGTAAATTGCATCATTCAAACTAAAACTATCACAATCAACAATCGTGTGAGTGAAATTATAAAAGATATTGAAAATTTCAGAATAATTGAAAGTGTAAAGTTTTAACATAAGTGTTCTTGTAAATGATAAAAGAATACATGAGAACTAAATGACAACATGTCAATACTCTAAAGTTCACACAAACATGAATACAATAACTATCTATTAACTGAAAAATGAAACTTAAATCGGAATTCACACAAAGTACATAAAAACTAGAGATTAAGTGGTTTTCTATCAATCAAGACTCATGGTTGAGCACAATGAGTAGGTGTACATATGTTGTGTGGGTTTGTAGGTATTTGAGTTATGTGGGCTGAATATAATGGGTATTGATATATAGCTATTCAACTAGTCTTGATATATAACTATAAGAGACGGGTCAGGTGACTTAGACATAGACCCGAACCCGTCCTTTTTTGACGATAGATCTATCACTTTTAATCAAGTCTGTCATTTTTTATTTATTTGGATGAGTCAGACCCATCCCTTAGTCATCGAGTTGAGACGGGTCTATGGGTCTTGCTCACCCCTATTATATTGTATCATAATACTATATGAATTGGATACTGAGCTCAAGTATGTTACAACCCAATCAGATATAACTAGTCCCAGATAAAAAAATATACATTTTTATATAAAAAATAAAGTACATTATATATAACTTATCTCATTAAATTCATTAATTCTTTGATATGTGTTTTATTTTATATTATTATAAAAATAAAAAACAAGACACATGTTATATAACAAAAATTAAACACATACTAAATAATGAGTGAATTTAAGAAGATAAATTATACCATAAACATTTTATTCTCTAATAAAAAAACTACAAAACATAGTTAAGTGATATTCTCAAGTGGGATAGCCTAAAAAGTATTTCATTAACACAAACAGTATCTGTAAGGTGTTGATGTAAGGTTTATTATAAGAGCAAGATGCATGAGCACAACTAAATTGGTCTACGAGGGTTTGACCAACAGTTTGAACGGGCAACCATAATGGTATTTTGCTCCACACATTATCTATACTATATATAAAGTCAAAACTTGAAATAATTTCCTTTGTGATGTAATTTTTATTTCTTATTTTGTCCTTCACATTATTTAATTTTTACAAAAAAATTATATAATCATAAGCAACCACCACCAATACATTAATTAACCACATATCTCACCTTAAATTAAACATTATCATAAAGACAAAAAATATAATATAAAGTACACCGAACACAACAAATACATTCTAATTAAAAAAAATGAAATATATAAAATTGAATATGGAATATCACACAATATTCGTCAGTAGGTACGAAATGCTTGTACACACTAGTTGTAAATAATATTTAAAAACTAAAGAATATTAAAAATCAGCTAATAATATAATTTTTACGCTAATTAACCTAATAGAAAAATATATATAAAGCTCTCCATATCATTCAAACATGAAGTAAAAATAAAAAAATCTGGATTTAATATTATTTAAAAAAATTAAAATATGCTGGAATGTGGGTTGGCAGTGTTACCAATTTAAAAGGAAAATAGAAGATGAATAATTAATTTTAGAGTAAAATTATACAGATACCCTAATTTTTAGTGAAATTATACAAGCATGTCTTTATATATATTACATTGACTACTCCTGTCAGAAAGATAAATATATTTTTTTTTTAAAAATGGTGACAAGTGTAATTAAGTTAAACAAAATATGTTATAGTGTGAAGACAAGTCCAAATGGTAAAAAAGTCGGTATCTATTCATTATTTTGGTTAGTTACAATATAATACAAGAGTGATTTAAACATCTCCTCAAATTTATTGACACAATTTGTGACGAACCAAAATAATGAATATATACCGTATTTTATTTGACTTAATTACACCCGTCTCCATTTTTTGTTTAAGAAATTACATTTATCTCTCCTAAAGACATGAGTAGTAAAGGTAATATTTGTATATAATTAAGAGTGATTTATGTAACGTTAAAAAAGGATGGATGATTTGTTTAATTTTATTAAAACTCAAGGGTGTAAGTGTAATTTACACTTAAATTTAAATAAGTTGGTAAAACGTGGTTGATGACATTAAACCATAGATGAGGATTTTCTGTCCCCAACCACGTCCCTGACCAATCACTTCTTAATAAAGTTATGAATATTTAATTTTTTTAACTAACGTGCCATAATAGGATTGGTCTGTGACAGAGTTTAGGACAACAGATCCTTGTCCTTAAACTATATGTTCAACAATTAAGCTCATTTTTTGACATATTAAAATAAACAATCATTTCTAAACAACTATCATTAACAAAATACAAAAGAGAAGTCTGCAATATTCAAAGTTTAACGTGAGTCTTAAACCTTTAGCTTAGATTAAGGATGTTAAAAACCAAATAGGCAAATAGATAAATAACATAACATAAATGTAGATCACCGGAATGGCCTAGGAGGCTTTTCTAAAACAGCAGAAAAGAACACTTCCTGATCATGCTTATCAAGTTTTGGAACAACAACCCATTTGTGTCTCTTATATCTCAGCATTTTGAAGGCTTGCAAGTAATCATACAAATCTTCCTTCAAGCAAAAAAAGCTGTCAATCCAAAGCAACCCCCCTGGCCTCAGAACTCTATCCCAATCATACAATATGAAATCCAGGAGCACGAAATCAATCCACCCATCGAGAAATCTCGTTGTGTGAATCAAATCGAGGGTGTTGTCGAAAAATGGAAGTCTTTGGTTTATAGTCAAGTAGAGAGGAACAAGTCCTCTAAGAGCTATCATTTCACTGAAGGGTGCGCCGAGATTGATAGATGCTGAAACTATTGTCACATTGAATTCACTCATTCTAGCAGCAAACGTGCCAGTTCCAACACTGAAATCCAATCCTATTCTGATCTCTCCTGGCTTAATGCCGAGAACATCAGAGATAAGGAAATCAGCTGACTGGTTTGGATCTGTGTTCAATTTTACCCATCTTGGCAACTCGTGATTAGTGAGATTGAAGCAGTCGGCACACTTGAAGAATCCCTTACGAGCAGTATTGCTTGCGAGACAAGAAAAGTTCTTGCAACGGTATTCACTCCATCTGACATTTCTGTCATCAGGGAGTTTCCACATGGACTCATTGATGGGGAATGGTTGGGTGTATAGCTTAGGGGATCTTGAAAAGCATCTTCGCCTTGGTAGAGGATCACATCCATGAACCATAAGCTTTTGAGCTAGTTTCCAGTCATCATTGCAGATTTCGCCGATATCATAATCCATGTATTCTTCTAGTTCTTCCCTCATGGCAAAGCAAGCATGTCCTATGCTGGTGAAGGTTGCATTTGCTCCCATAAAATTTTGTTTTCCTAATCTGTTAGGCTTGATTTTGACATACTTACGAATCTCTTCTCGCAGAAAGTAATCCGCAGGTTCATCGGATTGTTTCCTTTCTTTCAAAAGAGGATGAACGGTGAAACTACTACTCTGCTGATGAGGTGCATTGACTGACTCGAGATGTCCTAATATGTCAGCAAGAAAGGCAGCTTGTTTATATACAGATGGTGATGATGGATCATTTGCTCTTCCCCTCAGTCTGTCCATTTCCTCTTGAATTCTCTGTATCACAGTTTGCACAGTAATCATCACGTCATTTTGATTCGCACTTGTGCCCCCAATGTTCAGGTGGGCATATAAAGAGTCAGTACCAATAAATGATTTGAAGGACAGGAACTTGGACATGGTAACACCACAGAGGAGAAGAGCAAGAGCAGCTGGTAAAAAGATTAAACAGTAAACACTTCTGCATCTTTTTAACTTTGGATTAGCATTCTGTTTTGTCATTCCTCAATCTTCGGAAGTGAGAATACCAAAAGATTGCATGAAGATGAGATAAGCAGTTTTAGATTAAGAAATGACTGAACATGTGTATCTCAAAGAGAAGACACTCATGCAGCCATAGCATCAAAACGGAAATTGTGATTAGGACAGGAAAATGGATCATGGGATAACACCTTGAAGCCGATTACTTTGATGGTGTCAGTATGGAGTGTGATATTCTCTCAAGTTATAGAAGCATCATGGTAAACCAGAATCAACAACTGGGAATACAGGATATTTATTGAGGTTGGATTAATATCCTACTCATGCTACTATAAATGGAGTTCGGCACTTGCCTAGCGGATCGTCTAAGCATTCTAGTGATTTCTTAACAATTACTTTGTTTCAATCAGCAAAAAGTGATTGCTATGTTATATTTCAGTAAATAACTTGATAAAAATAATGCAAGTCAACTGTTACACAGATCTAGAGGACCACTAACAGCAAGAAACTAGGAAAATCAGCTGAGGATACAAAGAACTAGCACACGTGGCTGTCTAAGAATTGTAGTGATTGCTTAACATGTACTTTGTTTCAATCAGAAAAAAGTGAATCTTATATTTTAGTTAACTATAACTTGATAAAAATAATGTGAGTCCATTATTACACAGATCTAGAGGACCACTAACAGCAAGAAACTAGGAAAAGCAGTTAAGGATACAAAGAACTAGCACATGTGGCTGTCTAGTGGGTGAAGTCAATAAGGTTGCACATGTCCAAGTTTTACATCTAGAACAATACAAAAAGAACTAGTAATTTAGTATTTGTGAATGCAACAAGCAAGGGCTTGTGCCACATGTGCTATACAGTTACAGATAAGTGATAACCTTCTCACTGCTAAAAGTATGAAGTGAAGCTGAAGCAAGGCTAAAATACAATTCACCACTTCAGCTAGATTACATAAAACTAAAGAACATTATACATTGACATGCTCATAGAAGTGCTAGAGAACTTTTGACATTCTCTATTGCTGAATAGGATATTCCATCTAATTCTTGTAATCAAGGTCGATATGAACAGAATATTGGGGCTATAAACATGGGCAGAAGCCATATCTCCAGAATGAAAGGATACCAAATAGAAGCTGTATGCTAATGATGACAACTAAATGGGCCCCGTGGATTGGAAAAAGGGAAACAAAACTGTAGCAATCTCTCCTTCTGAATGGAGGCAAATTAGATCAAACTTTGAAAAAATAACTGAAATCAGTACGAGACAAACATTTGCTGTCTCACAAAGTATGCCACACTTTTTGATCGGCCAATTATAACATACTTTATGAGACAATAGATGTTATCTTAGCCGTATATTGTTTTCAAGTTTCAACAATGAGATTGTGTTGTGAAAAAATTCTCTTCACACATGCTTAACAAACACATAATGTTCAAATATTGAGTGTGCTGCAAACTAGGTATGAAACTTAGGTGACATACTATAATAGTCATGTACTGTTAAGTGGCCTATGGGTCAAACTGCTATTAGCTTCAGCAGGTAACCAGTCAGCAAAAGACAAGACTCACTCACCTCCAAAGTAATGGGTACAATGATCATTGTGACTACAGTTTTAAATTGTGGTTACAGTCGTCCGTTAAAATAATGTTAAGTTACTATATATTATGACAAATATGGCTGTATCAGATGAAGTCCTAATTGCGATCGTAATACAATTATGAAAACTACCAAAACTGCAATATATCCGATTAGCTACAATCGCAGACTATATTTTACAACCATGAGCATAATTCATAACCCTTGCTAACCTTCATAGAGGCAATCAATCATCCAAACACCAATTTTACTTGAATCCATATTCTATGAAAGCAAAAAAAAAACACTTGTATTGAGTTAGATCATCAAATTCAAACCCCTAGTAATATCAATAGCACCTAGTTGATAAAAATTCTTCATTTCCCATTGATCCATCAAAATACTCACCACCCAAATCAACACTACCATCTCCAATCTACTCTCATTCTCACAACCAAATCAAACATTAACCTAAAAAAAGAAGAAGAAAATCACCGTCTTCCCCTTCTATCAGCCGCGTACTGAGCCAGCGGTACAACCTCCTGCAGCGGCGTAGAAACTGGCGTCGGAAGCGGCGAGTTCCGGCAAACAGGACAAGACCCATTAAGCTTCAACCACGAATCAAGACAACATAAGTGAAAATAGTGACGACACTCCGGCATCATCCTCAGCATCTCCGAATCCTTATACTCACACAAACAGATCGAACACGTGGCATCATGGCCCACACCATAAACCACTTCCTTATTGTACTCGAACCTCGGGTAGGAGTTTATGACGTTTTGTTCAAGCCCCGTTGCAACGTCGTCGTTTTGATTCTCCTCATCTTCTTCCGCTACGAATATAATACGCGGCAAAACGACGCCGTCAGAGTTATTATTATTATTATTGTTATTGTCATTATTGGTGTTTCGGTTATTGTTTAAATTGCGGTTGCGGTTACGATTGCGGATAGTTCGGAGACAGAGGTAAGAAGAAAGGATGAGAGTGGAGAGGAGGAAGAGGAAGCCAAGGGCAATGGCAATGGAATAGCCAAAGCCAATGTTGGTAAGGTAAGTAGTGGGTGGTGGAGAAGGAAAAGAAGAAGAAGAGGACATTGAGGAGAAGAAGAAGAAGGAGAGGGATAAAAATGGGATTTAGTCATTTGAGGAATTGGGAAGTGATTTGTTTTGGTGGGTGAGAATCTCAGCTGCAGCATTTAATACTATGTAATGTTTTTTTATGTTTCTCAACTCTCTCAAAAAAAAGCATTTAATGCAATTCCACAAGTGATTTTGATTTTTGATTTTGATTTTGATTTTTTTATAAAAGTGATTATGGAGTGGCAGAAATGAGAAAGGTGGTTCAGTGGTTGTGTGAGTGGGAGAAGGAAAGTGAGTGGTGGACGAATCATATGAAATTTGGGTTCGTTGAATCAACGGCACTGAAGAATCTTGTGAAACTTCATTGCAGCAAAGAATATCTATAAACTCAGTCAGTCAAACCTAAACGTAAGTTGGAGTTAGACTCATATATTAAAATTGAATAAAACTTGTTGCAGATAACACTTCAAATGAATTTGGGATCAAATTCAAATTCCAGGAAAAGTAAACTATCTAAAATGTATTTATTATATATATAAATATAACAATTAGAATTTTATTGGTTTTCTTTCTTAATTAAAAATTATAATATAAAAATTTAATATGTGTACACTGATAATGTAAGAGTTTCTTTTATACAATTAGTAAATTATTCATCATTGATTTATTAACCATTATTAACTTTAAAACAAACAAAAATAATAAAATAATACAAATTAATAGTGGATGATGTGCTGATAATATATTTATTCAAATTAGCTCATTATTGATTATTCTATTTAATAAAATTGATTGTTTTACTTTAACCGTATGAATAAATACAGTAGAAAGCAAAAAAAAAGTGTTTTACTTCCTTTGCTTCTTGTATGATGTTTGTCATAATTACTTTTTTCCATTTCAATGATATACATTAAAATGCATATTAATTAAAAAACTTATTATGACATAATAATTAATGAGTTTAATATTTATTTATTTTTAATGTTTGTACAATTTTATCATCCATCATCCATGCATATTACTTTCATTCGAGAGTCGATGACATTTAATAAATAATTGATAAATGATATATTGAAGATGTAAAAGATTAATACTCTTTATATTCAAAAATATTAATCAACAAAACCTCATCATATATTATAGTAAATCATGTGGTCTGAAGAGGCAATCATTCAAGACAATGTGAAAATTGATGAACATGTAAATCACAAGATTCAAATGAAAGAATGCTTTAGGGGAGTTTTACTACACACTTATGAGAAACACAATATTAAAATGTCAACCAATAAGAGAATAAACTCTATCTAATTAACATGGATAAAAATGTTGTAAAAATGAGTGAACATATTAGATAAGATGATAAAATCACAAATTAGTTAATTTGGACATGTATGGAGGAAGTCACTAGAAACCCTAATAGTAAGAGTGAATCAAATGAAGATTTATCCAATTTATAGAGGAAGACTCAGAAAAGCTGTAAATGAAATAGTTATGAAAATTTTAAAGATTAATGTTTTGTTTGTCAATAAACATAATATATGATTTGATAGCCCTATTGAAAAAACTTCTAAAGTTACTTTTAATTTTAGATTATTTAGATAGGTTGGGAGAGAGAGGGGTAAAAAACCTAAATTGATCAAAACTATTTTGGATCAATATTGATTACACTACTCCAAAACAAGTTACTGAGATAATATCATTAATGAGACACCAAAATAATTTTTGAAAACTTTATCAAACATTATTATCTTATCCTTATCAAAATTGGTAGCTTTATTCCCATGTTCTTTATCTTTTTCATGTACCAAAAATACTGTATTACTTTTAAAGGTTTATTCGGAGTGAGTGACGCTCATTTGTTGAGGGAGAGTAAGTAAGAAAAAAACAGAAAATATCTAATCACAAATGGTTGATTTCAAAAGTTAGGATCTAAAAATTGAATCAAAACATAGTTTGGTTTAATCTAAGTTTTTCAAGATAGATACACTTCCATACCGAATTTAGGAAAGTGATAAAGTTATACATACACTTTAGAAATTAATACATAGTTTGGTTACATTTTAATTAGAAATATGTGAGCAGAAGGTGAATAAGTTGAATAATGGAAATTCCATTTTAGACCAAGAGGAGTGCAGGTTCCATGAGTCCGATAAGTTTATGTAAGAAAATTATATGAATCCGCTCACCACTTGGTGGGTCATGAATTTAGTGATGGGCTAAAAAGAGTATCCAACCATATTTAAAACAACAAATAAATATAAAATCTTGACTTTAGATTAATATAAGAAGTAGCAAGCCTATAATAATCTATTGGTTTGCGAACTCACATAATTGTTTTAGGAAATTGATTTAAACCACTTATTTTTTTACACACATCATGTTTTTTTGAATTTTAGTCTTGCAATTTCTTATAATTCTGTATGTTTTGTATACTATTAATAAAATTTATTTTGCCGCTGATAGTTTTTTTGATGAACTATCAAAACCTTCACACCAAAGACGATCCTTCTAATACATTCATATATTTCCAAAAAAATTGAATTATTTATTGTCTCTCTAATATTATGAATTTCAACATAAAAAGTTGAAGGTAAGATTTTCAATGTGTATGACAAAGATTAATTATCCATCATTTCTTTTTGAAGGAGTCTTTTTCCCTTCACTTTAGGGAATTTGTGAAGAAGAAATCACAAACAAGTGAGAAAAACAACATAAATAAAAAGTAAGGCAATTGATACAACATAATGTGTGACTAATATTCTTATAGAGTGAATAGAGATACTTTGTATTACATCTTTTTTTGTGAGATTGAATGTTATCCTTTTGGATAAAGACATAAATATTATAATACTACTCTATATAATAAAAACATTCATTAACTAGGTCGTGTGAGAGTGTTTACTTCTCAATTTGATGTTTTGCACGTTAAAATTATGGTAACATTCATCTACTTTTGCACTTCTTTTCCACACTTACTCATTTGTACTTCATACCCATCACAAAAATTGTTTGTGACTTTCTCAATACTTTGCCACTACATGATTAAGCACATAGTGAGTCCTTCTTCTATAATTTATTTTGCTAGATATAAAACTAGCAAAATACAAGGAAATGAGGAGATTACAATCAATGCATCAAATTGAGAACCTCACAGTCTCAACACACACACATATTATCATATTTAAGGCTTAAATAAATAACTACTGTATAAGATGGGGCTCCCACAGGGCTATAAAATCATTAAAATGTTTGAGTATGACAGTGCCAGTGCCAGTCCCAGGCCAAGGTCACTTCTGTTTCCCTCCCTTTGTTCTATTCTTATGTTTATGTTTGGTCAATTCATGTATATCCCTTCAATCTACTTTATTCCCCTTGTTGTAGTTGGAACAGGGCATAGATTAGTGAAACAAATAAACATATGTTGGTATAGCTAGCAATCTTGGATTTAAAGCAACACACCTAACCAAATTCACACTAATGATCCTTAAGCTACGAGTATGCATCCATTTAGTAGCCTCAAAATTGATGAACTTTAGATCAATTTGACTTTTGCTTCAAATTGGAGGATGAAAACACTCTCTAGGTCATTAATTGCTACACTAATGCAGTCCTTACCAAAAGTTCCAAAAAAGTAACACCATTTCTCACCTGGGAGAAAATAAAGGAAAGTACCCATATATCAAAATGGAAAATCAACCAAATAAAGGGAATTGTCATTATTTTTGGTACAAGAAGTTTGTACACACATTCAAGGAAACTAATAACTATAAGGAAATTATTTTGTGAACAAAAGTTCTAGATAACTTTGAGTTTTGTAATACAAAAATAATATAAAGTTATCTACCTCTAATGAGATATAGACATTGTGAAATCATAAGTGTACCATAAAAAATATATATCATAAAATAAAAGTTTAATATATCTCTTGAAATTTCATTAAATTCTAAATAATGTATATTATAGGAAAATAATAGAATAAATGTAATTTCACACTAATATATATATATATACTACTCATTAAAGTAATCTAACTAAATTAAAAGGATAGATTAAAGTACTAATATAAACTCTCTAAAATAATTTATATAGTAAAAGTAATTTTAAACATGTATGGTGACGGTATGAAAACAAGTAATTCAGATATATTTTATTACTTCAAATTATAGTATAATTGACCTTTATGGTAAAGGCAACTTGCAACATAATCAATTTATATGTAATGCATTAAATATTTTTTTAAAATTTTAAAAATATGCAGAAAGAATAATGTAAAATTTAAAAACTTTCAAACCTATACATTCTTTATATATAATTCATGAAAATTTATATACTCATTCTTTTTACTGATATTCAAATGCGCCTCCTTGTTTTTTTATACATGAAATTCCATAATTTAAAGAGAAATAAATTATAAAGATTGTTATGGGGCTCGAAGTGGAGCCGAACCCATCTGTAGCAACATTTATTTATTGGATATCTTTATTGTGTGGGGAAAAATTAAAATGGAGATGCGGGGTATCGATCCCCGTACCTCTCGCATGCTAAGCGAGCGCTCTACCATCTGAGCTACATCCCCAAGTTGTTAACACAAAGAAAACATATTTTGTTATTTATGCGATAGACCTTCCCAGACATGGTCACCTATATTTTGTCTATTGCTATTTTTGACATGTGAGTTAGAAGACGTCGTTTGTAACAGTCCATTTTCTCGATTTTATTAAACAAATGACATCATTAGGAAATGCATTCTAACCAAGAACACATCTTCAAAGTTTAGACTGCTAAGAACCACAAGAAAATATGCAAACAATATATAATCTTCTCCTGGAACTATTGTAATGATCTCTCTAATTTGATGCCTTTATTTTGTCGAAGTCTTTTAATTTGATGAACTCTTGTAATGGACACTATTTGGTCTATATATTATAATGTGGTCCAATTTGTTTTATCTACAATTTAGTTTTTGAATTTTTCTTGTATTCGCTCTAGATACAATTTGCTCAAAATGCAATGAACAAGAATATTATATTAAAACTCTCCACATACAACAATAATATAAGTTCATTTCATTCATGATCAATGTTCAATACATACATATGACTTCTACTATCTATCCTTAAAAACACCATCTTCAAACACTATCTACTTAGACATATAAATACAAATATAACACTAACATTAAATACAACACAAAACACAACAACCACAACCATAACTTTTATGGATTATTTAACATGTTATTTCATACTAATTTAAATTTCTTTCACATTATCTTGTAATTAATCCATATCTATTGCATTTTCCATCACACATTCTTCATTTAGTACTTGAATTCTTTCCCAATCTTCATCCACGTAAAAAAAAAACAAAATTCATTTCTCTCCTATATGACAATCAAAATGTCAAAAAAGCAATGATTACTAGAAAGTAGAAATGAATGAACAATGATAACTTAAAATATGGTAACTTCAAAGTTTTTGATATGTATACAACAACTCTTTTACAATGACAAATTGGAGGAGAGAACCTTCTACACTACAACCTATTAGTCATAGTAGAGCTAGAATGCATGCTTAGATCAAGTTTACTATACATGCTTACGTCGTCATAGGTTTTTTGCCGGGAACAAGATCACCTGTCCCAACACTATGTGCCAAATCCTGTCCCCACCAATCATATTTAACCATGTAATTTAAAGTGACATATTATTTTGTATTTTAATAATTTTAAAACTAACACTGTTAATATCTTTTCATCTTCCTCTGCTGTAAAACATCTTCATCTTCATCATCAAATTACATTAGCTTGTGAGAAATGTTATACATGGTGGATCCATTTTTTATTTTCACTTATTAATTAAAATTAAATGGTTAATTGTTCTTTACTGAATAAGGTGAATGGGTGACATCCCGTTTGTTCGAGAAGAACAACACTGGTGATGGTTCCATCGTGTCTGCACTGCCACAAACAGTTCCAAGGAGACTAGAGTTAGCACCTCATCTGGAGCCTAGGCCCTATACTCGGTTCACCTTCTTCTATTTACCTTCCACCACTATTGGACTCGTCTCCTAACACTAACAACATCACCGTCACATTCAAAGACGATGATGGCTGCTCATACGATAGCACCACCACCGCCCAAAGAGAGCACGTGTCCCATTTCTCTACAATCTCAGCCAACGACTTAAACAATGAAAGAAGAGAAGTCTGAGAAAGAGGGTTTGAGAAAGTTCATTATCCTAGAAGTTAAAAAAATGAAAGAAGTGGATGTAATAAAGTGTTAACGGTGTTAGTATTCTGTTTATTAAGGATAATTTGACATGTACAATTTTTAATGATGTGGTAAGTTCTGAATGGAGGGACAGAGAGTGGGACATGAATTTTGGGACAGAGGATCTCCATCCTTTTTACCGTCTCTAAGTATAGAGATTTAATCACTGAAATGAAGAAAATGGCTAGTGGTTTGTGGTAACATTTTGTGGGGAAAGTAAGGTAAGGCGGAAAAAAGAAAACTTAAACAACATCATTTAAGTTTTTTCTTCAAAAAAAAAAAAAAACTAAACAAAATGACGTTGTTTGAATAAAAAGTTTTGTTTTAAGAAAATATTCTTAAACAAAACGACATTGTTTTATTTCTAAAAAATTAATACAAATGACATCGTCTAAGTGACATGTCAAAAATACCAAGAGAGACATACCATGTGTGATCATGTAACCACTTAATATCTCACATAAGCAAGCATGTTAACATTAACAGATAGATAATGACGAAAGGACTAACGTGGTTCAATATTGAAAACTTTGAAGAGTAAAATGATAGTTGGACTATTTGATAAGATAAAAAAACAAGAGAGAAACTGAATTAAATATTTACTCTAATCTACAATATAAAATTTAGTTAAACCAATAAGCGTTGATATAATGATGTAAGAGAAAGATAGAAACACTGGTTGATCGAACAACCACGCATTCCAAAAGAAATTGATTTCTTACCAATAGAGCGAGAAAATATTTTTGATAATAAAAAAATACTATATTCTTTCTAGTATCGTCTAACATATAGCCTAAACACCGAATATATAGAGATAATTTTATTCCTTTATAAAATAATACATGTATCTATAATGTAACATAAAGGCAAAATATGATGTCACCGTCATCATCACTAATTTTTTCTTCATATTTTGCCATTAATATTATTAATTTCTAATTTTTTTACATAATCACCATCAACACATTAACCACCTCTCACATTAAATTAAACATTATAATAAAGAGGTAAAAAATTATAATTAAAGTTGACCAAACACAAATAATATATCTAATTCTCCAAAATTAGAAAATAAATACTTACTAATCTAAAATGTTACGCATAGAACTACTACATTTTTGAGTTACGACAACGCATCTACTGTCAACGGTTTTAAAACCATTGTCTTAGAGCACATTAGGCCACAGTTTTTTAAACTGTTCTCTTAAACTCTTTTTATTTGCATTTACATAGTACAACAATATAAAACCATTGTCAAAACAAAATAGACAACGGTTTTTTTTTGCAATTTTTTATTTACCTTTAGAGTATGGTGTTTAAACCATTGCCTATTAAATTATGACATACAATGGTTAAATAATTTTGTGTACATACCCTTATATTTTATTAAAACCGTTCTCCTAGTTTTAATGTCTTTTAAAGACAAAATTACTTCTTTACACAAAACCGTTCTCCTATATCTATATTAAAGATCTGAAGGGACAATTATATTTTAAAGTTTTTTGAAGCAAATAAGGGTTTCTTCTCTTCCCTTAACATTGTTGTCTCATCTTCTTGCTATTGTTTCCTCATGAAGTCATTCTTCTCGTGAAGTCATTCTCACGAAGGCAAAAGCCAAGAAGACTAGAGAGACCACTTGTATTCTTCTCGCTATTCTTGGTCAGTCAAGAAGGCCACCTCATGAAGCAGCAAATTCGGTCTTCAATTCCCCGTCGGTCATAAAGTATGCCGATGATGTTGGCGCCAGTTCCCCTGTATTAGAATATTTCGCCATTGAGGTAACTTCAATTACTCTAATTGCAATTTATATTTGGTCATATATTCAATT
The DNA here is from genome assembly GCF_001865875.1 of Lupinus angustifolius. Lineage (NCBI taxonomy): Eukaryota > Viridiplantae > Streptophyta > Magnoliopsida > Fabales > Fabaceae > Lupinus > Lupinus angustifolius. The sequence goes on along the minus strand of NC_032019.1, from coordinate 10,334,075 downwards.
TTTTAATTCTAGGGTTTCGAATTTGGGTTATGTATATTAAATTTGTGTGAGAGTTCATGATGTCTACCTATCCTTTCTCTTTTCCAAAAACCTAGATAGTGCTTTAGCGTGGTGCTCTTGAACAAAATTATTTATGCAAGCACTGGAAGAGTCAATGGTATTTTTATAAACAATGGAAGTTAGCAACTCAGACACGCAACTCTAGCAAAGAGGCAAAGGCTAAATTATAAGTTGAAAAAGAAAATTGCACCATGTGTTGAAACAAACACTAGCTAGACTATTTTGTGGTAATTCCTAAATTTATATTAGTTGTTCAAATTTATAATATATCTTGTATGAAGCAGATATATATAATACGTTTGAAGAACCTATAAACTTCAGATTAGGTTGAACGAATATAAACCAATTTGTAGTAGGAAATCATGACTAAGCGATTAATAGTTTAAAATAAGAACAAGTGACGAGCAATGGAATGTTGAATGACTCAATAACTATATAATTGAGGTGGGCCTATACAACACAACTTTCAATTTTTTGTGACTAAAAAATATATACATAAACAACTGTTTGATGATCACTATCTATTATTTTGGAAATTTTGACATCACAAAATCATAAATAACTCTTTCTAATCTCCAGTGTTTATATAGATGGCTACACTTCTAAGGTGATAGAGAAGAGTGAAGTTTACAACTTTGGGGTAGTCCTAATGGAGTTGGTAACAAGGAAGAGGCTTATTAAGGCAGAGTTTAGAGAGAACAAGCACATTGTGCATTTAAACTAGACTAACATATTTAATAAAAGCTATTATTCTAACCTCTATGTTTCTTTGTTCATTTTTATTTACCTGTAAAATATAGATTGATGAGATTGTGGCAAGAGAGATTATCAACCTTAGGTCCCTTCTACACCTGAATATAATTCACTTCAACGAGGCAAGGAATTTATTTTGTTTATATGTTGGATAACCTTCAATACAGAGTACTCTATTTATTATAACTAATTGTGTGCTTTTCTTTGAATGGATTTAGATTTTCCAGGTAGAATTTGAATTAATTTGTTGAATGAAGGTGAATTGGCTGAATGAATGGGTGATACTCAATAGTACATGTTATTGGATTGAATTGATCAAAATTAGGACGCATAATCACTAAGTGTCAAGTGATTAAAGGTGATTAGTTATTTACCATGAATTGCTATGAAACTTACATTCAAGGTGACCTACTTGTCCATTATATTTTTTTGGTTAAGCAAACTGTGATGACATTAGTGTATGGGGTCACTTACATTGGTGCGCGAGAACAAATAAAGAGGAGATTGAAAGATAGGGATGTCAATTCAGACGATTCAAAGCTTTTTGGTGCTTCTTGTTATGTTGCAAAGGTTAGAGGGTGAAATGACTCTGTTATAAAATTTTAATGTAGAGCAGGTTTTATGATGTATAAAATTTGAAGACCTGCTGATATTTTAAAATCTACAATTTAAACAAAGAATGGAGGAAATCCAACTAAGAAACCTGAAGGAATTATATGTTGAGGCTGTTAAGTTTCATATTTATGTGTTTATATGTTTGTGTTGATGTTTATGTGAGAATTGAATATGTTTTGTGTTGTTAATCATTCAAGTTGTTGAGACAAGATGATAACTGCGTTTGTGTGAAGGCATCTGAGAACTTGTCTTATGCTGTTACACAGGAACAAGTACTAAATTGGCTGAATCAGGACAACCGGAAAATGCTTCAACTCGTATATCGTGTTAGCGACTTAGATATGACCATAAGTTATATATTACCAAGGTTTTAAATTTATAGTTTTTGTTATGTTCAAATTGTATCCAACCATATACCATAATTGGTACAGACATATAACATATCATGTAATAGTGACAAATACCAATTATTATTTTTGTTGTACACCAGGGAGGAGGAGCATACCTCAAGTCTAGTTTATTGGTTAATTAACTTGTGCATATATCTTCTCAATCCATTTAAGTTCTTCTAAGTATATCTCTTCTCAAGGCTAGTTTATTCCTATTTTTTCCACCTTTGCTTATAGGCAACGGTTTTTAGCCGTTAGTGTTAATGATGAAGGAAAACCGTTGCCTATTTTAAATGATCAAAGTGTTAGAATTTCTGACAATTTATGAGTCACAAATGATTGTGTTATGACCATTATGTAATTAGCCAAAATATAAATGATCTTCAGTAATTAATTTGGTGGCTAAGGGCATATGTGTCATGAAATAATATAAGTGTAGATACCTTCGGGCAATTCTGATTTGATGAAGGGACTGAATCAGAATTATTGCAACTAAAGTAGTAACCACTACGGGGTTACTTTTATGGGTTATGGTCCCCATTTGTAGAGCAACAAGTTCTCAAGTGTAATGGTTGATGAGAATAAGGTAGGATGAGGATAGTGTTATCCATAAGGATATAACACTATCAACTCATCCATAAGGCTATAATATATAAGGCATACTCCTCACCATAAGGCATACACTCAAGAAAAGAGCTCTCTCATTCCCCTCTAGAGAAGCATAAGGCAAACCATTAGGCGCTCTTACATCTGACATATCATTGCACCCTATACCTTCGAGATTCTGAAATGGGTCAACAAAGTATATTCTTCATCTTCACCATGAACTCATTTAGAGTTTCTTCGGCCTGGACCATGGTTGTTCCATTTGGGTTTATGTATGGGCATAAACATTAGGTTATGGGAACAAAACCATGGTCATAAGGACTTCCGCGTTTAATCTATGGATTTCGGATGGAGATATTCTCCAACACAAAGTAAACGATTTTCATGTTGTTACCTATATGACCAATGACAACAGTTTTTACCTTTTGTTATAGGTAACGGTTGTTAACCGTTGGTGTTACCGATGAAGGAAAACCGTTGCCTATTTTAAACTATTAGACAACGGTTTTAAAAAAGTGTTGCCAAAATTAAAAAAACCGTTGTCTAAACAAAAGACAACGCCTTAGACTACCATAGTTAAAAAATTGTTGCCTTTATTAAAGAGAACGGTTTTTCTACTTGACTCTATTCATTATAAAAGCTCTTCTTCGTTGTACAAAGCCTCGTATAAGAAATTGAAAATAATTACGAGTAGTGGATTCCTTACCGAATCCTTGAACAAGTCTCAAATAGTTCGAAGACTAGTATATATATTTTAGGCTCTAAATGTGTTATAGGTTGTAGTAGAGGTGTCTGTCTAAATGTGAAATCTATAAATTGAGTAGATTTTAGAATATACTTAGGGGTGTCAAAATATAAAATCTACAAGAATAAGATGACATTTATGCTTGTCTGGTTAGAAGTGGAATATTGTAGTGTTTCTTGATTGTATGTCTGAATTTATAGTTTCAATAGAAATGTATGTACAATAGTAATGTATGTACAATAGTAGGGATGATTTAATATAAGGGTCCATGCACTCTTTAATAAATAAATAATTAATAAAAGTATAGTTCAGTGGATAGTAAAATTTGGCAGGCTTATTACGATTAGGGTGCATTGTTTTATGATGCATAAAATATAAATTTATTGTCCCAAATTCTGTTGATACACTATTTTTAAAAGTATGTAATGCTAATTAAAATTTTGGAATCTTCTGCTTTTCGTTGACGCCAAAAAACGTATAAAACATAATTTGTAATACGAGTTTAGAATAAAATGATAGTAATTACGTTGTAAATAGGACTCTCAATAAACACAAATGTTTCTATGCCAAGTACAGTTTACATAGGTAGAACCAAAGTAGCAAAGAAATACTAGTGCATATTAGAGGATACATAACATCACGGGGTGTATATTGTATTCACTTATTATTTGTTCCAAGCTTGAACCATGAGACTAGGCAAACATGCTAGAAAGGGTTGGTAACTTGACCTCTCCCTTTTGAGAAAGTGGAATTGTGATGTTACCCATTACAGGAACATCAATAATGAGTCCTATATCTAATTGATAATCAATGTCCCAATCAGCTCCAATGTCCTTTGCTAAGCTCATCAATATGCTGTAGGGTACCTTCACCGGTACATCTACCATTGTTGTGTCCTTTGCCTTCAATGATCCTGGGTCTGGTATTGTTCCTGATGCTATCTCCCTTTTATGACCAAAATATTAAAAAGCATAGCAAAAATGAATCAGATAGAAAGAAAAATAGCTTTTTCAACAAATTGTCTAAAGTGTCATTTCCCAGACATATATAACTTAGAAAGTACAAAACTAAAATATGAAAGACTTGGTACATGGTAGTACTCTATTTGACTTTAATTAAAATTTAAATCTCATCAATTACAACACATGATCTTTTTGGAGTCATAAGATAATTAGATGGATAATTTAAGAAATGAAGTGATAAAGATATGGAGATTGAAGGATCAAATCTCATCAAACAAAAAATATTAATATTTGCCAATAAAAACTTGTCTTTTTGTAGAGAAAATTTCATGGCATCATAAAGATATTAGATAAGTTTTTTATATATAAAACATAAAGATCTCTATACCACATTAAGATAAAAAGTCTTACAGAAAATGTGAAATTCATCAACAACAAAAAGTTTCTTTATTTTGGTATGCAATGAGTAAATCATACAGTTATGGTTACAAAAATTAATTTAATAAGTTTTTATTATGAGGAAAAAGATATAATATAAGATATTTATATACTTTATAATATTCAACAATTACTAACTCTTTAATAAAAATAATATAAATAAATAATAAATAATACACTTATTATGCATAAATCTTTATGATCATTTAAAATCCAAGTAAATGAAGAAGTTGAGATGGGAATTACCTATCTGCGCTTTTGAAAGAGTACCTAATCTCACAGATTGGGATGGGAGTAGAGTAAGGGTTACGAACAGAGACCATGGACAAGAACTCGACGTTATTCCCACTCACGCGTTTAAAATCCACGTTGGTCACACTTGCCTCAGGCTTCGCCACGTCACTGATCTTCTCCGACACATAGTTCTTGGCTTTATCCAACAACTGAGACATTTTAAAAGACACAATAATAACAATAATCACTGTCACTGCTCACAACATGCAGTTTCAAACACAGACATTTATAGCATGAGGTTAATGGAAACCTTGTATCAATACGAGGTTGCTGCTCATCACACGTATACGTCGTTGTTCATGCTCCTTTCGACACGTGATGGGTACGTGTCATACGTGACCACTCTTGTTCGCAGATGGTGTGGATGAAGCGACAAGTGTGTGTAATTGTATTATATTTGTTATCTACTTCTGATGAGGCAAACTGATAGCATTTTTCTAAGTTGGGTAGCACTTAGAAAAGGTAAAAAGTAACCATGGCATTAGTCCTAAAAAGAGTCTACCTCCTCTCCATTATATGATAGGTCAATACATATTTCAGATCATAATATTTAGTAAAAGTAAATTTTCAATAGTTCAGATTTTAATTTATTTTTAAATTAAATAACTTAATATTTAAAATAAATTATCCCTTCATATTCTAAGTATTGGACAGAGAGGAATCTTATTCGTCCTAAAATCTATAAACTCATGATCAGTTCACCGCTTGATCAAATAAGTGGTTCATAAGTCAATAATTAAAACACCAATTTAAAAAAAAATAGAGCTCATCAAATTTGATGTTTTGTTCACAAAGTTTTGAATTATATCTGGGGAACATTGATCCAGTATGGGAGAAAAAAAAATTTGTTTTTGCTTTTAACAATCAATGTGTTATCTCATCAAAAATAAAAAGATGAAATTATAATAGCATATTGCTTTTTTGGAAGGAGTGTTTTAAAGAGAGAAAAAATAATGCATGTTTTTATTTCGAATAATAATTTTTTAAAGATTTTTTAGAATAAGGAGTAGAGTTACATATTTGTATGAAATCTATATTACCATTAATTATTTATTTTTATAGACATTATATACCTCAATTAAATTAAAAATATATTATTCTTTGGGAATCCTTCCTAATTGATTGAAAGCAAAACCAATAAATATTGGTACATGAACCATTAATTACATTCAATGATGGCTATTCTATGGTCTTGGAATTATTCATGGACTCTTGAGAATTTTGAAGTATAACTTAGAAAGTTAGAGTATCACTTTTCAAGGTATCTTAAAAAATATGATAATAATTAATCTTCCACTATGTCTTTATGATGAAGTCTTCATCCCATTCACTATATAAAAGAGACTTGTGAGGAAGAGACACAACAAGCAAGTAAGAAAGAACAATATAAAGAGAAAGTGAGAGGGTTTATATCCACTTAGTGTGAGATGTGTATTACTAATAAGATACTAGAGAGAATTTATATTTCTATCCCTTTTGGGTGAGATAGAGTGTTATTCTCTTAGTAAGAGAGAGTCAAATATTATAATCATACTTCCTATAGTGGATATATTTTCTGGACT
>NC_032019.1:10325511-10327551 GCF_001865875.1 Lupinus angustifolius | reverse complement strand
AGAGGAACACTTTGGAAAGCTCTCCTTAAATGTCATGGTTTTGATAAGGACAACTTGTGCCTAAAAGAGCTTGAAGATGACCAACAAATCAACGTGCTTAAGTCTTTATTTGGTACTAGGCTTAGACTAGATTCTAGTTTAAGTTGAGTCAAGGCTTAGGGCACCTAATACATGTCTCATATGCATATATCTTTTAAATCATTTCATCCATGAGATATGTCATTCATAATATGTTCATGCATTACATAAATACATGTATATGTGCATTCTTGGTTTGACTCTCTTTCAATCGCTTAAGAAAACCTTTCTTGCGATCTAGTCCCAGCCAAGAACTTGTTCTAAACTCAAGACCTCACATCGAATCTCTTAGGTGATAAGACACTAAGAGACAAATTTCCTAATGCAAAATAATACACAAAACTGAGTTTTATAAAGCACACTTATGCTCAAAATGTTACAATGAAAACTTAACTAAAACCATATACAAAACTCACAAGATAATATGAATATGTATGAGTTTATAAAAATGCAGAAACACAAAATTTCTACCCTAAAATTCTCTTAAAGAAATGCAAGAAAAGATATGAATGTTTAACATATAAACCACATGCAATATGATGACAATCAAAGCCTAAGCATGGTAATATCTCTCTCTATCTCATAATGCATTTCACTCTACCTATATGACACAAAAGCACGAAAATATGCACCTAGCAATTTCTAAAACTGAATGATATGATATGGTACACGTTCTGAAATCACAGTCTTTACAGAAAATCATTCAAAGTCCCAGTTAATCGATTAAGTACTCATTTAATCGATTAACGGATTGTTGAAAATAACTGTTTTCTGGTTTTTAGTTTTTTGTTGGAACTACAATCTCGTTAATCGACTAACGTATCTCTTAATCGGATAACTAGCACATTTTCAACTTATTGATTAAATGGTAAACAACATATATGTTATGCTCATCAACTATACACGTTTTACAAATATATTATGCCTAAGATGCACAAGTAACATGTATGTTTAAGGCATGAACACTTAATGATCTAGATGGAATGTCTCATGTAAATGAAATGATTACTTTTAAAGCTTGTGAGACTTGCATATAGGTTTACCTAACCTAGACTTAATATCTAAGGCACACATCCTAGTCTAGATATGAAACCCTCTAATAAAAATAACTCTATTAAACCCTCTAAACTAGTGTATTTTGTTTGTTTTATAAATAGGTCGGATAAAATTGGGTGTTCATTCTATTCATAACCTTAATTTAGTATATTTGATGATTCTTAGTGTCTAATTGACTTTGTTTCACATGGTCTAGTGTTTTAGAATTTATTAAACTAATATTCCTAAAATGAATTTATTTGAGATTATGTGATCTGATTAAATCTATTATCATTTTCATATCATATTTGGCAACAATGACATTTTAAGCAATATAGAAGTAGAGGATATGAAGTGAAAATTATATTTTTATTTTATCATTTTTTATTGTAATTTAGTTTCGGACTCATTGTTAGGTCAATTTCGGTTTTTTACTTAAGGAATCAAATTCCCTCTTATTCCATCACTTTGTGAAACACTTCACATTTTCGTTTTCCCTCTTTTTATGCTCTCCTAGGGTTTGCTCTTGATTTTTGTTTCTCATTCTTCCTCTTCATTTTGGTTTTGCTTCCATTTCCATGGAAAGCTAAACTTCTAGACTAAATTCTTTTAGTAATATATCACAAATTTTGAGGTTTTGTTATTGATGCATTTTATGTTTCTTCAGTATTGATTTCTCTATCCTATTTCTAGATGTGGTTTGCTTAATCTCATTGTTTAGAAACTAGTTTGTGGTAAATAATGCTATAAAATACATGAATATTTGGATTATTTTCTAATCACCGCAATCTTTTGTAAACATAATATGTATTTATATTCAAATCCTCAATAATATGATTTCTTAGCCATTTTATAAAACATTCATTATGCTCTCTAGAAATCCAACAACCATTCTTATTCGAATCTCTTAGGTGATAAGACACTAAG
>NC_032019.1:10304110-10325411 GCF_001865875.1 Lupinus angustifolius | reverse complement strand
CATGAACGCTTAGTTTGTGTTAACTTGTTAATGTTTTATGCTTATGTTGATTTCGCTTAGTTAAAGGCTTAAGTTGTGAAACTGTGCAAATTAGGAAGATAATGGTTAAAATTTGAAATTAATCTTTTGAAACTGAGGATTGAGTTGTAAACAAATGAACTAAAGGAATTTAGCCATTTATTACACTGTTTACTTATTGTTTCTACAATACTTTGTATTCATACCATTCAACAACAAAACCCCCTATGTGTATGAATATAAGGTGTTTTAATCTTTGCTTGAAAGATAATCCTTGGGAAACGACCTAAGAGTCACTTCCTACTATTACAGTTTTTAATTGTTATATTATTTACATCGGGTACAACCTCGATTAGTTCAAAAAACCGAACCAAACTTTTACACCCCTAGTTTGCTTCTATCTGTGGTCATAAATGGCTCACTCCTAGGATAGATTTATTTGGGCTTCACTTTTGATCATTTAGTATTAGCTAGAGATTCCACTTGCCCCTAACATGGGACGTCATTGATGCCTTTGTTTCCTGATATATATTTTCATTCACACATCTACTTTACATTTTATTTTTATCATATTTTTTCGTTTGAAACATCTACCCATTAATTAGGTAAATAATGTTATAAAGTACATGAATATTTGGACTATTTTTTAATCACCGCAATCTTTTGTAAACATAATCTGTATTTATATTCATATCCTCAATAATATGATTTCTTAGCCATTTTATAAAACATTCATTATGCTCTCTAGAAATCCAACAACCATTCTTATTCGAATCTCTTAGGTAATAAGACACTAAGAGAGAAATTTCCTAATGCAAAATAATACACAAAACTGAGTTTAATAAAGCACACTTATGCTCAAAATGTTACAATGAAAACTTAACTAAAATCATATACAAAACTCACAAGATAATATGAATATGTATGAGTTTATAAAAATGCAGAAACACAAAATTTCTACCCTAAAATTCTCTTAAAGAAATGCAAGAAAAGATATGAATGTTTAACATATAAACCACATGCAATATGATGACAATCAAAGCCTAAGCATGGTAATATCTCTCTCTATCTCATAATGCATTTCACTCTGCCTATATGACACAAAAGCACGAAAATATGCACCTAGCAATTTCTAAAACTGAATGATATTGAAAGTGTGCATGTCAAGAGGAACACTTTGGAAAGCTCTCCTTGAATGTCATGGTTTTGATGAGGACAACTTGTGCCTAAAAGAGCTTGAAGATCACCAACAAATCAACGTGCTTAAGTCTTTGTTGAAAATAACTGTTTTCTGGTTTTTAGTTTTTTGTTGGAACTACAATCTCGTTAATCGACTAACGTATCTCTTAATCGGATAACTAGCACATTTTCAACTTATTGATTAAATGGTAAACAACATATATGTTATGCTCATCAACTATACACGTTTTACCAATATATTATGCCTAAGATGCACAGGTAACATGTATGTTTAATGCATGAACACTTAATGATCTAGATGGAATGTCTCATGTAAATAAAATGATTACTTTTAAAGCTTGTGAGACTTGCATATAGGTTTACCTAACCTAGACTTAATATCTAAGGCACACATCCTAGTCTATATATGAAACCCTGTAATAAAAATAACTCTATTAAAGAACCTGGGCTAGATATGAAACCTTAAGTCCACGGTATGTTGATTTGTTGAATCGTCTTCAAGCTTTCACCAAGTCCTTGTCTTCATCAAAACATAGGCAAACTCCAATAGTGCTCTACTTGACAATTTGCACTTTCAATCTCCCCCTTTTTGATGATGACAAACTCCACATCAGATCTTGTTTGGTGAAGAGCTTGATGATGGTTATAGAATGCAATGGTTGTGAATTCCAAAGTTAAAGCGCATTGCTCCCCCTTAATGTATGTAGGTAGCGAAAAAAACGGAAGCTAAATTTTACTATTTACAACCTGCAAACACATCAAACAACAAATCAACCTTTCTCCTCCTTTTGACATTATTAAAAGGATAAACTAATCAATCTAGTCAAAAGTAAGAAGATTTATGTAGTTATAACAAAACTATAATCAATTAATTAATTTGGGAATTTAACTAATTAACCAGTTGTAAGGAAGCTTGAACAAACGCTCTTGTTAACATCATTTAGTCGATTAAATACCTAGTGTTAATAGATTAAATGAACAAAAAAATAGTGAATGAACAGTGTTAATGACATAGATGGTTATACAATAACTAATTAAGCATAGAAAGATTAAGCATTGATATAATAGCATGTAAACAACAGGCTTAACCATACAAAATAGATGCATATAACCAACATGATCCAGAACCATTAAACACAAGTTCATACTATTTGTGACATAAGTAAACATATGATGTAAGCAATTGAAAATCCAGTAACATACAAAGTTCAACAACATGCATATCAAGTTATGAAATTCCAGCACAAGTATGATAGTAGTTATTACAAACCAACAAAGTAAAGTAGGAAATAAGACTCAAAGAGAACAAAGCAACATAATCCTGAATTTAGCCATTAGAGGAAATAAACTTAAGGTATCCTAAGGTCTAAAGTCTTCTGATTAAGGATGAGGTGGAAGGTTTCTGCCATCAAGAATTATCAGACTACCATCTCCCTTGATGAGAATGCTCAACTTGTTAAACTCTACACTAAACCTGTCATTATGCGCCTCAACAGTAGTTTGAACAAAGTTCCTCAAGGACTAATAGTGATTATCAATATAAGCAACATGACGCTCCTCAAACTGCTCCAAGTCAGTGTGATAAGAATCCTTCAAAGACTGAAAGTGCAGATCCATTATGTTGTTCACCCTTTGCTCCATAGCATCCAAATGAGCTAATACAAAGAAGGTTCTTGCGGTGCATTCCCATCTGTCTCCCCTTGTGTTCCTGCAGTTTGCTCATTTGTCCCAGCCTGATCATCATCTCTAGATAATTCTAGATCTACTGTGGTGTAGTCCTCTTGATATTGCCAAGTATTTCCATACTTGTAAATACCCATCTTGTGAATCAAGCTCTCACCAACAGGGTGGTCGTTATCAGTAGATTCCATTACAATAGTGTCAGACACATCGATGTGTAGATAATCAATAACTCTCAAAATAAAGATACTGTAGGGTATCCGCTAGGATTGCGAAGTAGACACATTGTACATGACCTTAAGGATATCTTCAGGCCAATTTATCAAGACGTTCTCCTTGACAGCATACATGAACCTCAAATCATTCATGGTGGGCTGTGCATGATTGTATTCCTTTGAACCATAATATATGCTATCAGATGGTGCAAAAATCTATTCTCCACAGACAACGGTCCAACTTTAGTTAACTCTCCTTGGTTATACAAATGAGGTCCTCTTAGACATGACTTATAAACTTCAGCAGCATCAAACGAATTTTTAACCCAATCATAGTCACAAATACTAGCACCATTAGGAGACAATTCACCCACGTTCACAAAAATCTCCCCCCTTAACTCAAACAATTTCCCAGAAATCATGGACCAATATTTTCCATCTTTATACCTAAAGTTTGCATACAATTTCCTAATTAGAGCATGTTATATGTTTCTTTTTAATTCCAAAAATGTAATAGCTCCTTGAGCTTGCATGTCGTGCAGAAAATCAAAGTTTTGATCTGCCATCCAAGTTAAGTCGGCATACCTGATATACGTAGGTTTCCTTCCTTCAAATTTAGACAGTCGGGTCTCTAGCAGAATGAGGGAATAGTAGGGTCTCCACGGTCCTGCCTCATACTTGGCTTTGAAGATGAAGCAATCGGAATCCTTCGTGTGTGTTGTCTTGTCATCTTAATCCTTTTTGAGAGACCTCTTTTCATTGTAGATGGTAAAACCAAGAGGATTGAGAGGTTTAAGAGGATTTTGGAAGAAACCTAAACCTAGGGTTTGGAATTGGGGAAACGGGTTTCTTTGAAATTTTGAGAGAGATTGGAGTTTAATGAAGTGCAATATGGATAGAGGATGAGGCTTAATCTTCGTTTAAGCTAAGGATTAAAATTATTTTGTTACCTATGAGAATTAGAGAGAGAATGGGATAGAAAAGTTTTAGAAAAGTGCAAAAAATGTTGATGTTTCTATTTTATCTGTTGTCATTAATCGATTAAGTGCTACACTTAATCGATTAATCATAGTTAAAATTCCAAATTTTTAGAAATATAAGTCCAGGTAATCGATTAAGTTGAAACGTTGATCGATTAAATTGAAACATTAATCGATTAATTTTCATAGAATATAAAGTTTTAGCTACTAGAACTTATTTAATCGATTAAGGCTCTTGGTTAATCGGTTATCTGACATCAGATTTGTAGAATCAAGTAGGTTTTTGAGTTTTAAATGCATGTTAAGATTTCTAACCTACATTTAACAATTTTAGGTAAACACACATACATATAGAGCTTGTTATACAAGATCATGAATCATATTAGAAACAAAATGCATTCAACAAGTATTCATTTTGAAGCATACAGGACATTCAACATGTGAGGCAAGTAATAAAGTGCTAGACAATTTAATCAAGATATTTTTTTATCAAGAATTCCATGTTCTCTTCGAAGAACATAGAAAGTATCTCGTGAAAAGGGCTTGGTGAAAATATCTGCTAATTGTCTAGTAGTTTCAACAAATTCAAGCACACAATCGCCTTTTTGAACATGATCACGTAAGAAGTGATGCCTAATTTCTATATGCTTGGTTCTCGAATGCAATACGAGATTCTTGGATAGGTTTATGCCACTTGTATTATCACATTTAATAGGAATCTTTTCTAGATTAAGACCAAAGTCCTTAAGTTTCTGCTTCATCCAGAGGATTTGAGCGCAACACACACTGCGACAATATATTCCGCTTTGGCGGTGGACAAGAAACACAAGCTTGCTTTCTACTGTGCCATGCCACTAAGGAACTGCCTAGTAAGTGACAAGTCCCACTAGTGCTCTTCTGATCCAACTTACATCCGGAAAAATTGGAATCAGAATACCCTACCAAGGATAGTGAGGCATCCCTAGGATACCATAATCTCATATTTATAGTTCTCTTTAAATATCTCATGATACGTTTAACATCACTATAATGTGAGTCTTTAGGTAATGCTTGAAATCTTGCACACATGCAAACACTAAACATAATATCAGGGCGACTCGCAGTCAAATATAATAAAGAGTCGATGATCCCTCGATACTTGGTTACCTCACTAGCTTTTCCCTTTTCGTCTTTGTCTAGATAGCAAGTGGACGCCATAGGTGTAGCAACTTCTTTATATTTTTCCATGTCGAACTTCTTGAGTAGCTCCTTGCAGTAATTCGAATGATGAATGAAGATGCCACTTTCCATTAGTTTAATTTGTAGTCCGAGGAAGAAAGTCAGCTCATCCATCATCGACATATCAAATTCTCCCTACATCATATCAACATATTCTTTACAAAGAATGTCGTTAGTATATTTGAACAAACAATACATGATCATCTAACCTACGGATAAAGAGCGTAAAGAACTATGGGTTACCACTCCCGTAGAGATATCACCTATAACTTTATCAAGTGAATGATCTTTCTTGGTCTTCCACGTGATCGGCAAGTCCTGATGCTCATAATGGACAATTTGCTCTGCTTCTTCTTCTTTGTCCTGGTCCATATCCTTAGAGTATGTTTCTTCTAAAACATCTGCTACATCATCAGGAAAGATATTTATCTTCTCTATATCGTTATCTCCATACGTGACAAAACCTTTTTCCTTCAGTGATAGATCTAGGAATTTCGATCTATCACTAGTCATATGCCTCGAACACCCAATGTTAAGATACCAATGTTGCTCGTGTGTTCGTAGCCATATCTGCAAAATATATCACTTGCTTCTTCCAAGTATCCAATTTATATTGGGTCCTTTTCTGTTAGTGACCAGGGAGTTATCTCCCTTTTTCACCCAAGCGTATACACCACTCGACACCCCATACTTCCTGATATAACAAGAGTAGGAAGTGTGGCCATGAGTGTCACGGTAGAAACATGTAAGAACTTTCTTTTTATAAAACTTTTTATTTAATTGAGTTACAAGTTTCCTATATGGTCGTTTCCTACGTGAAGGGGGAATATACCCTAATCCAGTATGGTCACAAACGGTTCTAGTTTGACTAAGCATAATGTCTAGATGGTTCTGATTGTCTATGAGTTTTGCAAGTTCTTCCTTAAGTTTCAAATTTTCATTTCTCAAAGTCTCGCAAGACTCACAAACAGTTGATTGACATAATTTATCATTTTCACAATCGCATGTATTACAAGAAAATATTAGATCTAAGATTTCATTCTCAAGTTTCAACTCGTCTAATTCTTTCTGAAATAAGACTATTTTCTGTTCATTTAGAAGGATTACGTGTTTTCTATCGGCACTAATCCGAGCTAATTTTTTTAATTCCTCATGCAATTCGACATAAGCGTTATATAAGTCCTCATAAGGAGGGGAGTCGTTAGAAGAAGATTAGGTGTCAGAGTATACCTCATTATTAGCCTCCTTTGAATTATTTGAGTCGCAAATTTTATTTGTTCTGGTCATTAGGCATAGCTTGGCGGTCTCCTCCTCATCTGAGATGCTTGATGTCGTATCCTCCTCTGATACATCTCAGACAATATAGGCCTTCTTTGACTTGAAGTCTCGGGGAATGCTCTTCTCCAAATTAACTTTCTTGAGGTAAGTAGGACATTGAAATCTCATGTGTCTCGGCTTACCACACTCATGGCAAGTGCAGTGCTCTTTATTACCCTTGTGTTTTCAAGTTGATTCACACGCCTCTTTCTTCTGAAACCGTTTAAAGCCTCCTTTCTTCTTTAAGAACTTCCCGAATTTTCATACGAGAAGTCTTAACGTTTCATCATCAATATCTGAATCAGACTCGACATCTTCTTTCTCTTCAGTAGGTTGAGACGTTGTTGCTTTAAGAGATATGCCTTTCTTCTTGCGGTCTGATTCCTCATGCATCGTACTGCACCCAAGTTCCATCTTGTGCTCTTAAAGCTTTCCAAACAGTGTTGCCAAAGGTATGGAGTCAAGATCTTTGGATTCCATGATAGTTGTGACTTTAGGCTACCATATCCTGTCAAGGCAACATAAAACTTTATTAGTTAGTTATTATTTGGTGAAATATTTGTCTAGAGCAACTAAGTGGTTCACTATATGTGTGAATCATTTTTGCATGTTGCCGATAGATTCACTCGGCAACATACGAAACAGCTCGTGCTCATGTGTCAGGGCATTCATCCTAGCATGCTTCACTTCGCTGGTGCCTTCGTGAGTCACTTGTAAAGTGTCCCACATTTCCTGGGCACTTTGACATTGTGAAACCCGAAAGAATTCATCATATGACAAGACCGATGTGATGATGTTTTTAGCACTAGGTTGTGTTGAACCTTTTTACGTTCACCATCGGTCCATAAACTCTTGGCTTTTCTTTTGGTTCATCGTCCACTACATGTAGTGGAACGAAAGGCCCGTTGACCACAGATTCCCAAATATCTGAGTCAATGGCTTCTATGAAGATTTTCATTCGGACTTTCCAGTAGGTGTATCTGTCGCCACTGAATACAGGAGGATGGTTAATGGATGCACCATCACCGCCAAAGGGGTTAGTGGAACCCATTTAATTTTCCTTTAGGATCACACGTATGCAGTTGAGCTAGTACGATGTACTAATAAGACTTGAAATGTAAAGAGATTAGGGATAGAAAAAGCCTACAACATGAAAGTTTTATCCTGGTTCGTTTGCGGGTCCACTTGCAAACTACATCTAGGCCTCCGCTTTTGATCTCGAGAGATTATTCTTCACTAATATTGAACAGAATGTATAGTTACATGCAAGCTTCCAATACAACACTTAGATGCTCCCTTCTTGAATCCAAGAACCCACTTTCTTGGTTTGACTCTCTTTTAATCGCCCAAGTAAACCTTTCTTGCGATCTAGCCCCAGCCAAGAACTCGTTCTAAGCTCAAGACCTCTAAGTCTTGGTGAAGACACATCGAATCTCTTAGGTGATAAGCACCAAGAGACAAATTCCCTAATGCAAAACAGTACACAAAACTGAGTTTTATAAAACATACTTTTGCTCAAGATATTACAATGAAAACTCAACTAAAATCCATATACAAAACTCACAAGATAATATGAATATATATGAGTTTATGAAAATGCAGAAACACAAAATTTCTACCCTAAAATTCACTTAAAGAAATGCAAGAAAACATACAAGAAAAGATATGAATATTTAACATATAAATCACATGCAATATGATGACAATCAAAGCCTAAGCATGGTACTATCTCTCTATCTCACAATGCATTTCACTCTACCTATATGACACAATTAAGCACGAAAATATGCACCTAGCAATTTCTAAAAATGAATGATATGATATGGTACCAATTCTGAAATCATATTCTTTATAGAAAACCATTCAAAGTCCCAGTTAATCGATATTTAATCGATTAACGAGTTGTTGAAAATAACTGTTTTCTGGTTTTCAGTTTTCTGTTGAAACTGTAATCTCATTAATCGATTAATGTACCTCTTAATCAATTAACTAGCACATTTTCAGCTTATTGATTAAATGGTAAATAACCTATATGTTATGTTTATCAACTATACATGTTTTAACAATATATTATGCCTAAGATGCACAAGTAACATGTATGTTTAATGCATGAACACATAATTATCTAGACGAAATGTCTTATGTTAATGAAATGATTACTTTTAAAGCTTGTGAGACTTGCATCTAGGTTTACCTAACCTAAACTCCATATCTAAGGCACACATCTTAGACTTCTAAAAAAATAACTCTATTAAAGAACCTAGTCTAGATATGAATCCCTAGAGTCCACGGCATGTTGATTTGTTGAATCATCTTCAAGCTTTCACTAAGTCATTGTCTTCATTAAAACATAGGCAACTCCATTATAGCTCTAGTTGATAATTTGCACTTTCACTTTTATACCCTTAAAAAATATTTATTTAAAATTTGATTAATAAAACAAAATATTTTTATTTTTTATATTTGTGTCTAGCAATAGTTTATCTTGTTCCTAGTATCCGTAGGTGCAATAGGGAAATCAAGACTATGTAGTTTTGGTTTGAAAGTTGGTTTGTTTCATTCGTTTGGTTTATAAATATAATTAGAATTTTATCTACTTCGAGAAAAGATGAAGCAGCAAAAATTAATGTCTGCACAGCATCAAATCTCAAAGAGATTTTTGGAATATAGTTAAAATTTTATCATCGTTAAGATAGATGAAGCAGTAGATGCTAATGTGCATACCGCATCAAATCTCAAATAAATATTTGAATTAGTTAAAATTTAATCGTTTATGAGATATATGAAGTAATAGAAATTAATGTGTGTACCGCATCAAATTTTAAATAAATATTTAAAATAGTTGACATTTTGTCATTAAATAGATTTTTATTAAAACAAATATTAATATAATTTTGAGGGTAAAATAGACCATTATTGTTTAAAATATGAAAGATATTAATTAACACTCGTCTTATCTTAATTACGAAAACAAATAGTGTAAGAAATGATAAATAAATTAAATAAGCATATAAGTAAATAACTTAACAAAAGAAAATGATTAATTACAAGAAGATGAAACCAAGTGAACCCTCATATTCTTGTGGCAAACAAGGGAACCCAAATCTAACCATTATTATCTCCTCTTCACTCTCCAACGGCAGTGAGAGGCGGCGATGGTGAGTTCTTCTCTAGAGGAGGTGAGGCTCGTGATGGTGGCTCCAAGAATGGACAATCATCTTCTCCATCCCTTCCTCTCCGGTGATGGCTTCGATTCAGACCAGTGGAGGGAGACTATGGTGGCCACAGAGCTTTCAACAGTTGAAACTAAGTCATCCAAGGAACCATGATGACGACTTGATTGATGAAGGTGGCAGCCACAGTGGGAACCACCGTTTATCACGGTGGCTTGAGGAAAAAGGGTCATCATCTCTCTCAATCCACCTGCTTTAAGGATTTGTGCCCCTAAGCTCAGCTTCCCCTTAACAGTTTCAGATATCTTTGGTGCCAATCTCCTATGTTCTCGAACTCCTTGTGAAAGACTATTGGTTTTCCTTCCAAGGTTGTTTGTAATCGAATTTACTCCACTTTGCTTTGAAGTTGTGGTGGAATATTAACATTGGATGGCTGGATCAGGTAAGTATCTGCTAACTGTAACTGACTTCTCAAGCTTGTCATATGTTTTTGAGATGATTGATGTTCGAATAACTAGCTCATGAAAAAGTGTTGTGTTCATTGTTGATGATAGTAAGGTTTAGGTTTTTGAAAGGAATAGCTTTAGCCTTTAGGTGAAGAGTAAGGACTTGAGCAACTGGAATACTAAATATTAAGGAAGTTATGTTCACTTGGGTTTATCCATCTTTGTATTTCATAGAGGTATTTAAAGGGTTACCTTGGAGCTGAATCTGTTAGATTTAGCAATGAAAGAAGAATCATACGAAGAAGAAAGAAAGAAAGTTGAGGACGACTTGAATATGATGAATAGTAAAGAAGATAAAAATGGAATGAATTGGTTGTTGATTAACAACCTGAACTTTCTATTTATGGTAAGTTTCAACTACCAACCCCAATTACAAATACAACAAAGCCCAATTAGTTTCTACACTAAACCTATTTGAATTACATTGAGTTATACTTAACATTCTCCCTTAATTCAAGCTAGCTTCACTTAGAACACCTAGCCTCTTCCTCCGTTTTTCGAAGCTCTCCTTCTTCAAAGGCTTTGTTAAAATGTCAGCTTGTTGCTCCTCTGATGGATAGAACTCTAGTCTCGGATTTTGTTTCTCCACTTGATCTCTCAAGAAGTGGTACTTTGTGTCTATGTGCTTGCTTCTACCATGTGCCACAGGGTTCTTAGCCAAGCAAATTGCTGATTTGTTGTCCATTAATAGAAGCATTGAGTCATCACAGCATACTCCCAGCTCTGCTAGCAGAGATTGCAACCATAAGCCTTGACAACCACCCAAGCAAACTGCAATGTATTCAGCTTCAAATGATGAGAGTGCCACTACTTCCTGTTTTTTCGAGCTCCATCTAATAGGCGTCTCTCCAAGCTTGAATAGGTAACCAGTTGTGCTCTTTCTATCATCTCTGTCTCCACTCCAATATGCATCAGTGTAACCATACACTGAGATTGGTTTGTTGCCTTTGTTGACAGGGAACAATACACCAAAATTGATTCTTCCCTTTAGGTATCTAAGAAGTCTTTTGACAGCCATCATGTGAGAGTTCCATGGATCTTCCATATGTCTACTAACAAGGCCAACTCCATAGGTGATGTCTGGTCTAGAGTTACAAATGTATCTTAGTGACCCTACCATCTACCTGTAGAGTGTTGCATCAACCTTTTGATCATCTGGATTTCTTTTGCACAACACATTTCCAGTCTCTACTGGTGTGGAGCTTGAGTTGCAGTTAAGTATGTCAAACTTCTTCAGCACATTAGTAATATATTTCTTCTGATGCATTATTGTGCCTTCCTCTAATCTTACAAATTCTAGTCCAAGAAAGTATGACAAATTGCCTAGATCAGACATTTCAAATTCTGACTTCAGCTTTGTCTTCATGCCTTCTATTTCATCGTCTCTGCATCCTATTATCGAGAGATCATCTACATACAAACATATTATGACTGATGCGGTTGTAGGTGAGCTCTTGATGTAGATTCCATGTTCACTCGTGCATCTAATGAGGCCCTGTTTGAGAAGGAATCCATCTATTCTTTTGTTCCATGCCCTAGGGGCTTGTCTCAGTCCATAGAGTGCCTTGTGTAATCTATAGACTTTATGTTCTTGACCTGGAACTTCAAAGCCTAGAGGTTGTGTCACAAACACTTTTCTATCCAAAGGACCATTTAAAAATGTTGATTTCACGTCCATCTGGCTCAAGCTCCAATTCTTTGAACTTGCTATTGCAATAATCAGCCTGATAGACTCAATTCTTGCAACAGGTGCGAAGACTTCATCAAAGTCTAGACCAGGCTTTTGTAAGAATCCTTATGCAACTAACCTGGCCTTATACTTGGCCACTGACCCATCTGGTTTGAGCTTCAACTTGTAGACCCATTTCACTGCAATTGCTTTCTTTCCTTTGGGCAATGATGTGAGTTCCCATGTCTTATTTTTCTCTATTGACCTTATCTCTTTCGGCATTGCTTCAGTCCAACAGACTTGTTTGGCTGCTTGCTCAAAGGTTAGAGGTTCCATCTCAGCTAGAAGAGCCATGTGGACCAAATCTCCCTCTGATGTGATTGTTGTATCTGAGAAGACTTCATAGTCTCTCAATCTTGCAGGCATGTTTCTTTGTCTTTGAGGCTTCTCACTAGTTTCTGCATTGTCTTCTCTTGTTGTGTTGCTCACTAGAGTTCCTTGTGAGGTGCTAATATCCATCTGGCTTAGGTTGTTTGATGGCTTATCAACTAAATCCCAATCCCAGGGCTGAGTCTTATCAAACCTGAGATCTCTACTATATGATATGACATTAGAGTTTGGATTGTATAGCTTGTATGCACCAGTAGAATGATATCGTAAGAAGATCAACCTTTCTCCTTTATCATCCAGCTTTCTTCTCTTGTTGTCAGGGATATGTTTATAGCATATTGCCCCAAACACCTTAAGGTGTTTCACACTTGGCTTAACACCAGACCAGGCTTCTTCTGGAGTCACTTTGTTCAACCTTTTTGTGGGACATCTGTTTATTATGTAGGCTGCTGTTGCCACTGCTTCACCCCAGAACTTCTTTGGTAATCTCTTTGTCTTTACAAAATAGTTACAAAATAGTTGTTTCCTCCAAGGGACTAAACTGCTAGAGGGCCACATACATCAGTATATACTACTTCCAATGGCTTGGTCGTTCTAGATGATACATGTGGCTTAAAGGAGTTCCTTGATTGCTTACTTGTGATGCATTCTTCACACAATTCAGTAGAAATCCTGATGTTGGGTAGTCCTGTGACCAATCTTTCTTGACTCAACTTTTCTACACTTTTGAAGATTAAGTGTCCAAGTCTGTGGTGCCAAATCCAAGTCTCCTCTGCTATGGTCTCTAGGCATCTTCTGTCACCAAGGTTGAGGCCAATTTTGAATGTCCTATTATGTGAGAGGGGAGCTTTCATGATGAGTGCATTCTTCTTATTGAAAATCTTCAGCATCATATCTTCCATTCTCATCTTGTACCCTTTTTCTAGTAGTTGACCCAGACTTATCAAATTATTCTTCATCTTTGGCACATAGTGTACATTTGAGATATATGAGTTGGATTCATCTTTTCTTCTTATCAACACCTTGCCAATTCCTTCTGCAATGATGTAACTATCATTTGCAAATCTTACCTTGGTCTTTACTGAATCATCAAAGTTCATGAACCATTCCCTATGTCCAGACATATGGTTTGAATATTCTGTATCCAAGTACCAACTATTGGATGAGAAATGTTGATCACCCTTTGTATTGATCATTAGTAGTTTCTCATCTGATGTGCTTAACTCCAAGTCAACCACCTCACCTTCTGCCATTAACAAGACTTCTTCATCCGAGTCTTCTTCCTTGGCTAGACTTGCCTCTACATCTTTACTCTTCATTCTGAGTTTACATTCTGATACAAAGTGGCCCCATCTCTTGTAGTTAAAGCACTGAATTCTGCTCTTGTCCTTCTTCTTCTTTCCACTGAGTTTATAATTTCCCTTCCTGGCATTTCCTGACTCCACCTCTTGACTCAAGTCGGTGGAATTGTTCCTTGGAAATCCCCTTCCAGTGTGGTATGGCTTCTCCTCATCAGTCTACCTTCCTGAGTTCACTTGCCATTTTCTTTGCTGAATCTGTCAAAGTGTTGTAGATTCTTCTTCTTCTTGAATTGAGCACTTAGTGCTTGCTGGGATTGTCTTCCTTCCTAAATATGGGAAAAAACTTTCTAAAAGTTTATTGCCATGTCTTCCTGCAATCCATTGGAAAACTACACTTTATGCAAACATGTAAGTCAGCTACAAATTAAAATGTGAAAGATGACGTACCTGAGCCACTTGATTTGTTTTTTAGGAACTCATGGTTGATTTTGGTACCTTCTTTTCTTGAATTGCTTATGTGAGGATGTATCATCAAAGCTTTTTGAGCTGGCATTTTAACTTTCTGATGCTATCCCTCTTTATTCAACAATGCAGTAGTTTTCAATCAACAGTCTGCTAAACCTGGGTTGCCTGCTTGTTGTGATAATTTTGCTTCACTAACAAAATACAATGGACCACTAATGCTTTGCTTGTTGTTGGTCCTTTTCCTCTGCTGAGACTGCCTTACAATTCCAATTCAATTCCTCCAACCTCTATGTTTTTTGTATATCCTATGTATTGTGTGATAGCTCTCTTTCTTCTATGTTGTCTGTATATATCATGTGTATATGTCCATGTATGTATGCTCTCTGATTTTGGTATGATATGTGTATATTGCTTTTTTTGTTCTGCTCTTTTTCTATGTGGTGTGTATTGATTTTTGCTCCTGATTTCGTTGTGATGATCGTCTCTCTTTGTGTTGTATATCCCACCTTCTTGTGGATATGTCTCTTGCCTTTTATAATTGATTGTGGCTTCCTTTTGATGTGTGGAACCCCTTAGGTTGCCAAGAAATATAACGTGCATTGCTTTTCTATCTTCTTCTGACTGCCCCATTTAAGGTTGGTTATGAATATTGCCATTTATACTTACTAGAATGTGTAACTGAAAAAAGGAATATGACATCTGGTTTGAAGCTATTTAGAGCCATCTCATGTGTAACTCTCATGTATTAGTCTTTTTTCTTGGAATTTTATCATATATTTGATCCGATTGTAACCTTTATTATTCATGATATTTGCCCATCATTATTCTTTATACCATTCTGATCATCATTTGTGTGCAATTGTAACCCTTCTGCAGTTATGGATGATGGAGGTGTTACTAGTCAGAGTTCCCAAGAGTCTTCCAAGAGGAACAAAGAAACTCTCATCTACTTTCTCATAGTCTTCATCTTCGGTTAGGATCAAGGGGGCCCAATGATTTATTTGGCCAATGCTTTTAGATTCAAGTTGAATTATATCATTATTCTTGCAACCAATTCCTATCAATATCATACATATTCCAATAAACCTTCTCTTCATGAGCAATGTGAGTTAAATTCATGAAATGAACACTGAATTTGTTGTAATAAAACTCATCATACCCAAAATGCTTAAGCAAAGTAAAAGATATATGCTATATACAAGGTGTTGGAAAAAAGGATAAGGTGAGCGCAATGCCAAGATAGTATATGCAGTATATATTTGTGAAGCAAATATCTTCATCTACGGCTTATAGAGATGGGTAAAAAATTATTCTCCCCTTTGTGCATATTTTATTTCACTTTTTGTTCTTTCTTTCTGTTTCAACTATGATATACTTTTGTAACAACCAAATTATTAAGTTTTTTACAAATATAACTAATAGTTTTCTTAGTTAAATGACAATGAAATTGTCAATTAAATTTGGAATAAAAATTGAAACTGACAATTTATTACAGTTCAAAATAAAATCATTGGTAATTAAATAACCATTGGTTATAATTCAAAGATAAACTTGTTTCTACGATATCTAAAAATATTCACTTTTTTGTTATTTTGAAACTAGTGTATTTTGTTTGTTTTATAAATAGGTCGGATAAAATTGGGTGTTTATTCTATTCATAACTTTAATTTAATATGTTTGATGATTCTTCGTGTCTAATTGACTTTGTTTCACATGGTCTAGTGTTTTAGAATTTATTAAACTAATATTCCTAAAATGAATTTATTTGAGATTATGTGATCTAATTAAATCTATTATAATTTTCATATCATATTTGGCACCAATGGCATTTTAAGCAATATAGAAGTGGAGGATATGAAGTGAAAATTAAATTTTTATTTTATCATTTTTTATTGTAATTTAGTTTTGGACTCATTGTTAGGTCAATTTCGGTTTTTTACTTAAGGAATCAAATTCCCTCTTATTCCATCACTTTGTGAAACACTTCACATTTTCGTTTTCCCTCTTTTTATGCTCTCCTAGGGTTTGCTCTTGATTTTTGTTTCTCATTCTTCCTCTTCATTTTGGTTTTGCTTCCATTTCCATGGAAAGCTAAACTTCTAGACTAAATTCTTTTAGTAATATATCACAAATTTTGAGGTTTTGTTATTGATGCATTTTCGGTTTCTTCAGTATTGATTTCTCTATCCTATTTCTGGATGTGGTTTGCTTAATCTCATTGTTTAGAAACTAGTTTGTGAGTTTATATTCGTTTAGTTGATTTACTCTTTAGTGCATGAACGCTTAGTTTGTGTTAACTTGTTAATGTTTTATGCTTATGTTGATTTCGCTTAGTTAAAGGCTTAGGTTGTGAAACTGTGCAAATTAGGAAGATAATGGTTAAAATTTGAAATTAAGCTTTTGAAACTGAGGATTGAGTTGTAAAAAAACGAACTAAAGGAATTTAGCCATTTATTACACTGTTTACTTATTGTTTCTACAATACTTTGTATTCATACCATTCAACAACAAAACCCCTTATGTGTATGAATATAAGGTGTTTTAATCTGTGCTTGAAAGATAATCCTTGGGAAACGACCTAAGAGTCACTTCCTACTATTACAGTTTTTAATTGTTATATTATTTACATCGGGTACAACCTCGATTAGTTCAAAAAACCGAACCAAACTTTTACACCCCTAGTTTGCTTCTATCTGTGGTCAGGGTCATAAATGGCTCACTCCTAGGATTGATTTATTTAGGCTTCACTTTTGATCATTTAGTATTAGCTAGAGATTCCACTTGCCCCTAACATGGGACGTCATTGATGCCTTTGTTTCCTGATATATATTTTCATTCACACATCTATTTTACATTTTATTTTTATCATATTTTTTCGTTTGAAACATCTACCCATTAATTAGGTAAATAATGCTATAAAATACATGAATATTTGGATTATGTACATGAATATTTGGACTATTTTTTAATCACCGCAATCTTTTGTAAACATAATCTGTATTTATATTCAAATCCTCAATAATATGATTTCCTAGCCATTTTATAAGACATTCATTATGCTCTCTTGAAATCCAACAACCATTCTTATTTGAGTTAGAACTCTTGAGTATCTCCTTATGTCTTTCAACATATGGCTCGACCTCATCGACATTATGCAAAACATATAAGTGTGTTTGCTCTATTGATGTCCTTCATACAAACAATATTTATTTTCCAGTAATCTCTTCACCAAATGTTCTTTCGGCATTATAACCATTTTGTCTTGGCCGATTTTTCATATACGTTTTAATATCTTTATATAATGGTTAAATAGGTACATTCATCTCATATAGGAAGGAACACATAGTTATATCTCTCAAACAAGATGAAGGTTTAGATGAACCATTGTATCATATAAAGAAGGTAAGAATTACATCTCTAGCTCATATAAAGTCGTAATAATTTCTCTTTGCGATGCATGTAACTTCCATGAGTTAGTCACTTTTATACAAATTGTCTTGAAGAAGAGACATAATTTAGTTATGGTGTGTCTCACTTTTTTAGGCAAAATGGATGTGTCAATAGGTAAGAAATGGTTCATAAGTATACGACAAACATGAGACTTAAGATCATTTAACTTTAGGTCATTTATTGATATGATGCTCTGAATGTTTGGAGAGTGCTCCTATGGAACTTTAACTCCATGATTAAGCCTACAAAGTTCAATTGTCTTTCCTAGATGTTGCAACCTAATTTTCAGTTGAATAATGGTTATGCGATGCACTCGAGTTGCTGCTATGTCTTTTTGCAATTAAAATATAGAAAACTCTCTTTAATGCTCAATTTGGATAACATGATCTTTGAACATATGTTCTAAGCTCGTGAGTTGATTATGGATCAGGGAAGATATTAACGCGTCGTCTGTCCATATTAAAAATGACAGTCTCACTAATTGCATGAATTTTTACACCCTTAAATTATTTTATACTTTACTTTTGTGTCTGACAGGAGTTAATTTTGCTCTCATGTATCCTGTATGCACTAGGGAATCAAGAATACGTCTGGGTTTGATATTGATTGCTTTGATTTCATTTTTATCACTTTAAAGATATTTGAAATGTAGTTGTGTAATTTAATAGAACTAATAACGAAGACATGATGTTTGTCGTAGACATTGTTCTCGCATTTGACAGGAAGTTAGAAATAACGCAAACCATAATCGAACTATAAAAATTACACTAAATTCATTTAATAATTAAAAATGTATAAATAATTTTAAATGGAATTAATAGTGAATAAATGATAGATCTTCTTCCCGCTTTTGGTAGGAAGTTAGAGATAACGTGAACCATAATCACACTATAAAAAGTTTGTTAAATTATTTTAATACTTAAAAATAAATAATTTTAAAAGGATTAAATAGCGAAAACATGATGTTGGTGGTAGACTTTGTTCCCGCTTTTGGCACGGAGTTAAAGACGATATGAACCATAATCAGACTATATAAAAACTCTTTTAGTTAATTAAAAGATTTTTTATTTATTATACAAAAAATGTATATGAATTAAATCTTATATTCTCTAAACAAATTAGTTTATTATAAAAAGTAAGTAGTTCTATGATTAGATGATGTCGTTCCTTTTGGGGGAAAATGAATGAAATGGAGGAAAATCATTGTAGGGTAGAAAAAGTAATTAATCTATCGATTTTGCTTTCCAAAGACATTTGTTACTCTTCCTCCTACTTCCCGGAGAAGGGACTATACATAGCAATTGAGAGTAAATAGTATAAAAATGCTAATGTTATTTTCTTATTTTCTATATCTCTGAGTGTGGGTTTTGAATTTGTTATGAGTTCACATTTTAGTAACAGTTTATATCTCCCATCACTATAATTTCATGTGACAAAGTTTTCATAAAGGACCATTTTAAAAACTTGGCAAACACAATTCAACATTCTATTTGTATTTGTGTGTATCAACTTTGATAGGAACATTTGCCCCTTATTTGTTGGTGTGTTTATACCTAGCATGTAACCAG
Source organism: Lupinus angustifolius (assembly GCF_001865875.1). Taxonomy (NCBI): domain Eukaryota; kingdom Viridiplantae; phylum Streptophyta; class Magnoliopsida; order Fabales; family Fabaceae; genus Lupinus; species Lupinus angustifolius. The sequence goes on along the minus strand of NC_032019.1, from coordinate 10,306,261 downwards.
ACTTATGAGTTTCTAGGCAGCATAGGAAAATTCCTACTGATGACAACATGATAAAAAGGAGTTGTGTCATGGCTTCACTCTGTAACCTATGCAAAGCCAGTATTGAAGAAGTTGATCATCTATTCCTTCATTGTACATTTGCTTATGCTATTTGGCATTGGGTCAGGAATGTTTTCTCTATTCAGTTGGATACCTCAACCATTCATTGCCTCATTCTGGACTGTTCCAAGCACCAAAATCCTCAAGTAAAGGAGGTGTTGATTGCTTGTGTACTCCGTACATTGAGTACTATCTTGTTCTGCAGAAACCAGAACAGATTTGAGGGGATTGTAGTCTCTATATCCCAAGCTATTGCAAAGATCAAAAGGGAAACTTCCCTCTCTGGTAATTCCTCCTATGCTTCTGCTTCTCCCTCTTTAAATGATTTGATCATTCTTAAAGGCTTCAACATATCCATAAAACTTAACAAAGCTCCTAGGATTACTGAAGTTATTTGGCTGCCTCCTAAATTGGGTTGGGTTAAAGTTAACACAGTTGGTGCAATTCATAGCTCCCCTGGGCACTCAGGATGAAGTGGTATTTTTAGGGACCATAATGGTTTGTATCTAGTTGGTTTTGCCAATTACTTAAGCATTCAGAGTGCTCTTTTTGCCGAGTTTCATTCGAAAATTCAAGCTATAAACATGGCCTTTAAAAGAGGATGGAGGAACTTATGGATTGAATGTGATTCAATGTTGGTTTTGGATATTTTTAGTGGTAGATCAAATGCTCCTTGGAAGCTTCTCAATGAATGGTCTACTTGTAAGACAGAACTTACCTCAATGAACTTTCACATTTCTCATATTTATAGGAAGGGTAATATTTGTCCCGGTAAATTGGCTTTATATGGAATTGTCTCAAAAACCAATTCTATATGGAATTCCATTCCTAGTTTTCGTTATGTTAATTATACAAGGAATAGGTTGGGCATGCCCAATTATAATATGTAACTTGGTTCATCATTTGTATGTTCTTCTTTTGATATACATATATTGGGCGTAGTTTTTTGCTTTAAAAAAAACCAAGCCTTTCACTCATGTGATATATTTTAAAAATATTATTAATGATGTGTAATTCTGCTAAGCTTAATATCCTTATCTTTGCCTTCATTCTTCCAATTAGGGTTCCTTTATAATTTGGTTGCGGGTGGGGTGTTTCTTCCAAGTTAATAAAGTTTTGTGCTCCTGTTTTGATATCATCCGTATTGTTTACTTGTGAGGGTAGGAGATGGAAGTTTTCCATTGGTGATTTGAAGGATGAAAGAACAAATGTCACACATCTAAATGCTACCTTGAAAGAACATTGATTCTATAGCACACCTAAAGATAAAACTAACAAAATAATAAAACTTCTTGCTTTTCATTGATATCATGGATAATGACTACATGACTGAAAAAGTGGACGATAAACCCAAAATAGATGAAGTATGGTCATCTTGTACGTAAGAAGATTCACTAATTAGAAAATACTAACAATTAAACTATTATTTAATTATCAAACATAATAACCTTAATTAGGTCCAACAATCTATCATAACAATAGCCTTCAAAGAAAACCTTGTTCTCAATATTGAATAATAGCTCAAGAGATCTATTATGATGGCCAAATAAACTTGAAAGCCTATCAAAATCCTATCCTAGACTGCCTTCTACTCAAATAGGATTACACAAAGACCCCTCTAATAAAAAACCCAAGACAGTGAAAGGAGTTTCCTAATGGTTATGCCAAATTGAGTAAAGCTTTAGAGAGCATCATTTAGCATAAACCAAAAATAGAGGTAGAAATGGAAGATCCACAGACTGCTAGCAACTTTTTAAATTGTGTTCACTGTCACATATGTGGTTGTTGTCATTACGATTATTGTGGTCATTGCAATGTGAAGTCATTGTGAACACATCATTGGGGTGAGAGTTTTTTGAGAACAAAAAAAATGTTTTTGAATTGGATGTTGTCCGATGCAGTCTAATGCGATCCAAATATGGTCTCAAGTGGTTGCATTATAGTTGCATAATTATGATTACTTATGTGTCACAACGCTGAAAGTGTGCATGTCAAGAGGAACACTTTGGAAAGCTCTCCTTGAATGTATGGTTTTGATGAGGACAACTTGTG
>NC_032019.1:10280660-10304010 GCF_001865875.1 Lupinus angustifolius | reverse complement strand
TGTTGTAAAGGGAATCTCTTGGTGTCTTATCACCAGTAGAATGTGTTTCTTTATAGCTTAGAGTGTAAGAAAAGGAAAGAACGAGAGATTCTTTGGCTGGGGCTACGCCGAAAGAAACGTTTTCTTTATCGGTAGGAAGGGAGTCAAACCATTGAATAGTTTCTTTGTTTTCTTGTCATTTGCTAAGTGTTGTAATTGGATAATGTGTTTGTAAATTACATTGATTCGATTATAGTGAAGGAAATCTCCCAAGTCAGCCGGGAGGCCTGGATGTAGTTTGCAGTGGACAGCAAACGAACCAGGATAAAAATTCGAGTTGCAGGATTTGTTTCTCTCTCTCTTTACTGTTTTCAATCGATTAATTTGTATATTTGATTCAATTGATACATTCTGTTCATTTGCTGTACTGGATGCTATTCTGATATACAAATCTGTAAGCTCTGTATTCGTTCTGTTATCGGTTATCTGTTCTGCATTTAATTGTTTCTGTAATTGCTTACTGGTTCTGTTTAATCGATTAATATTGCTGTGTTAATCGATTATCCTGTTTCTGTTAATCGATTAAAATTGTTTCTGTTTAAAACTGTTTCTTTTGTTAATCGATTAATATTGTTCAAATAATCGATTATCTTTCTTCTTTAATCGATTAAGTAGGGTTGATTCAGCATTAAGTGTTGATTTGCGAAAAGCGATAATTCTAACCGCGACACCTATTCAACCCCCCCTTCTAGGTGTATTGTAACCACTGATACCTAACAAACGCAATTGCGAAGTTATGCAGTTGTGAAAAGTCACTCTTGGAAACGGCTTTCAACATTTAGTTATGGTGTCGATGATTAATTATTTGTTGAGTCATGACTAGATCATTTTCTTTAAGACATTTGGTGGTACTGTCCAAAAATATCAAACAGACTGTCAACTCTGTCGTCGTTGGGATAAAACAACATAGTTCTCTATTTCATATTCTCATTGCAATGTGAGAGCCGATCTCGAATCACCCATAATATGGCTATGAGTGTCAAATCTTGAATGACCTACAATATAGCTATCAATGCTAATTCTCGAATCACCCACAATATGACTATCAGTGCCAATTCTCGAATATATTTTAAAAATCACTCTATATCGTAACACAGAAAGAAAGAGGAAGAATACAACTACAAATGCCTCAACAGAGAATGAGAGAGGGAAATTGAGGAAATGCTTCTCAAATAGTATAATTGTCATGAATGTGGAACGCCTCTGTTTATAGGTGGAGAACACAACGACCAGCTTGATCCGACGACCCGGAAAACGACCTCAGAAAAAATGGTCAGATTGATCTAAAGGCTAGAAAGCGATGTAATTGGTTTGATTGGATCCATCCTTATCTCTTTGACGCTAGTAGTGTATGTTGATTTGGTCAACAAGTGTACCAAGCGTGTCGTTTCTAGAAAAATTTCAAAAACTAAAATCCCAAGTCTGACCCGACCGAACGGTCAACGTGGTGGCGCACACTCATGTGGAGAGGTTTTGGTTGTGTATCCTCTCCCATCACAAAACCATTATACTCTTGGGCCCACCACAAGAGTGAAATGATTACTTATCAACACTCATGAAGTGTTTCAACTACCTGATGTTGGACTTGGTGTTCTTCATTAAATACCAATTTATTTCAAGATTCACCACAATCGTAATATTACAAACATATTAGGTGATGTGATCCATAAGTAGATACAATTATGTCCCATTGTGGTCCATATGAGATAGATTTTGTAATATTAAAATATATATATATATATACATATACGAATCTTTAATATTAATTTTAAAATATTTTTAACATTAATATTAATTAATCTCAAATTCTGATTAAATGAATGTACGAAATATATGTATGAATCTTTAAAGTATTAATTAATTGTATTTGTGTACTTGTGTCTCTAATTTTTTAATAGATAAAAAATATTTTTTTTATTATACTGATAACATTTTCTTAGTAAGGTAGCCAGGTTAACATGATATGATTATGTCTAAGTAACAACTAACAAGGGACATAATCTATGGCTGTACAACACAAACCCTAGCTCGCTAAACATATATAGTTTTTCCTTTGTAATCTAGTTAACAACTCATGCCCACTAACGCTTTTTGCATGAGGATTTATTAAGAATAGTTTGATTAATCAGAGAGGACAGCTTTTGATGTTATATTGCTTATTTTTCTGTACATGCTCGTGTGCAAGGCACCTTGACACCCACCAACCCACCACTTACTGTTGGGATAATTAGGAACATGCTTGCTGATTTTAAGCCTTCACCAAGCAATGCCCCAATAATTTATCAGTACTGTATTTATATATTGTATTACAATCTGGCAGCTTTAACATTAATCTTAACTTCCAGGATAACTTAGTGCTTACATGCAATACCCCACTATTAATTAGTAGTTTAGTACTAGAGTCATGACATAAATATGAAACAATTTACTCCATATTATTATTAAATTGAATATCGAAGTTAGAACCATTAAGGGCTTTTGTTAACCACATTATCCTAGAATCAAGATTTTTTCTGGTACTAGAGGATCCAATACTAAGTACAGATGATGACACATGTTCTTTAAAAGTTTCAACAATGTAAATTTTAAATAAAAAATTATAAATCTCGAAACCTACTTTTAATCACATTCCAGTACTCGATTCTCTAGCATTAGCGAGGATCAAGTTCATTATCCTTAACAATTAAAAGATGTAAACTCAAGATTGACTTTAAGTTATTTATTTCTTATCCATCATCCTTCCTTCGTTAAGTTACACTGAATGTCAACCATTCATTTTCTTAAATCTAACAGACTAAATGTGTGAATGCAATAAGTTATTTAAGATTTCTCCCTTTCTCTCTCATCATTTATCGCACTCACTCATTTGGTCCATTTGATTTAAAAAAATGAACAGTTGAGATTGAGTGTAACTAGTGTAACTAGTGTAACTTAACTTTGGTGTAAACAGATCCCTCCTCATATATATATATATATATATATTTAATTAATTTAGGAGAGATCCACTTACTCCAAGAGTAAGTTTTTAAACTTACTCCCCATCCTAGCCATCAATTCTAGGGAAATCTAATGCTTTAGATTTACTCACTAATTCAAACCATTGAATATCTCTAGAATTGATGGTCGGGATGAAGCTCTTGGAGTAAGTGGATCCCTACTCTAATTAATTTAAGTAAAACTATTATTTTTCTCCCTTAACTTATAAGTCAAAATTGTGATTTAGCAACATATATTTAACAACATTTGTGTATGTAAATGTTGTTAAATATCTGACCAATAGTAGTTGTGGGAGATTTATGACTACGTCTTTGTTCAATGTTGGATCGGGCTGAAATTCAAACAGCAGGTTCATAGCTTCTGGTATTTCACTCTGAACGGTTGGATCAGTGAGAAGTCATCCGAGGTGGTATAAAACGAGCCAAAATAATGGCTATTTTTCTGGTTTTTCTGCAACTTTGTATTCTTATTTTTAAGCTTGTTGCTCTATTGCATGCTGTATTGTTTAGCATGTTTTGTGCTGTATTTTTGAGACATTCTTGTATTCATATTTTGATCATAGTGGAGCTTGATTGACTGGTTTGTGCCCATGGTTTTTACTTCTCACATTGGAAAGGTTTTCCACGTTAAAATTTTGGTGTCCCTTGTGTGTTCTTAGTTACTACATTATTTGTTATTGCTCCTCATAGATTCTAGTAAGTTGGAGAAATTATTATGCGCTGCATATACTCTGTTAGAGATTTCCTTGTCATTGTGTTGAATTTCCCATCAGAGTGGCATTAGAGCTCTTTGGGGTTTGAGGTTATTTGACTTGTTGGAATCATGGAGGCAAATACACGTAGAATGATATGTTTGAATGGCACTAACTAACACTTGTGGAAATGAAAAATGAAAGATTTATTATTTGTGAAGAATTTGCATATTCCTGTGTTTGCTACTGAGAAAGCAGAGTCCAAGTCTGATAAGGATTGGAGTTTTCAACATCAACAAGTTTGTGGTTTCATTCGGCAATATGTAGATGACAAGGTCTACAATCACATTGCTAATGAGGATAATGCAAAATCTTTATGGAAGAAAATTGAATCCTTGTATGCTTCTAAATCAGGGAATAATAAATTATACTTGTTGAATTCTTTGATGAATTTGAGGTACAAGGAGGGAGCTTCTATTTTAGATCACTTGAATGATTTTTTAAGGGATCCTTGATCAATTATCAGGAATGTGCATCAAGTTTGATGATGAAGTGTTGGGACTATGGCTACTAAATATTCTACCAGATTCTTAGGAAACATTTCGAGTTTTAATTACATATTCAACCATTGATGGTATTGTCTCTTTGGAGAGTCTAAAGGGAAATATTCTAAATGAGGAGATGAGAAGGAATGCACATGGTACTTCATCTCATTTTGAGGTGTTTGTCACTGAAAACATGGGGATAAGTCATAGAAAAGAACAGAAAGGTGATAGAAAAAATGGAAGAAGTAAGTCCAAGTCTAGATACAAGAATGTGGAGCACTATTGTCACAAAGCAGGTCACATACATAAGAATTGTTTTCAATGGAAAATGGAGAAAAAAGACAAGAAGGGCAAGCAGAACGAGAAGAATCACGGTGATGATGATCGTATTACTACTGCCACTTGTGACGATCTTATTATTCTTCATGATCGTGATTCGATTAATCTCGTATCATATGAGAGTATGTGGTTAATGGATAGTGGTGCTACACTACATGTTACACCAAGGAAGGAGTTCTTCACATCTTACACTTCTGGTGATTTTGGAGTGTTGAAGATGGGTAATGGTGGTGTATCAAAGATAGTTGGTATTGGTGATATTTGTTTGCATACCAACATGGGAGTGCAGTTGTTGCTGAGAGGAGTTAAACATGCTCCAGATGTTTGTTTCAATTTAATCTATGTGCATATACTTGATGATGGTGGATTGGTGGTTATGATAATCACTTTGGTTTTAGAAAATGGAAACTCACTAGAGGTAACTTGGTTGTGCCAGAGGAGAGAAAATTTCTGAACTGCATTAGACAAAAACTTTGGTTGCTAAAGAAAGTGTGAATGCCATGAATATGGAGGCTTCTTTGTGGCACCGCAGACTCAGTCATATCAGTGAAAAGGGTTGGACTATTTAGCCAAAAAGGATGTACTTCCAGGATTAAAGAGTGCAGAGTTCGAGAAATGTTCTCAATGCGTGGCTGGTAAGCAGACTAGAGTATCCTGTAAGAAACATCCTCCCTCAAGGAAGACAAAGTTGCTTGAATTGGTGCATTCTGATGTTTGTGGTCCATTGAAGGTAAAGTCATTTGGTGGTGCACTTTACTTTGTTACTTTTATTGATGATTGTTCAAGGAAGATTTGGGTCTATGCTTTGAAGACAAAGGACCAAGTTCTTGAAAAGTTCAAACAATTCCATGTTTTGGTCAAGAGTCATTCTGGCAAGAAGCTGAAATACATTCGTATTGACAACAGTGATGAGTATTGTAGACTTTTTGATATTTACTACAAGCAGCAATGTATTAGACAAGAAAAGACTCCTCCTAAGACTCCTCAGGTTAATGTCTTAGCGGAGAGGTTGAACAAAATTTTGGTTGAAAGATGTTGGTGCATGCTTTCTCAAGCAAAAATTACCTAAACATTTCTGGGGTGAGGCTTTGTACATGACAATGCATGTTATTAATTTTAGTCCTGCAGTTGCTTTGAATGCTGAGGTGCCAGACAAGATTTGGTTTGGCAAGAATGTCAGGTATGATCATATGTGAGTCTTCGGTTGCAAGACATTTATGGATGTTCCAAAGGACGACATGTCCATGTTTGATGTGAAGACAAGGTAGTGCATCTTTATTGATTATGGTGAAGATGAATTTGGCTACAGGTTGTATGATCCTATTGAGAAAAAGGTTGTTAGAAGTCGTAATGTGAAGTTCATGGAAGATCAAACCATTGAAGACATTAATAAGATGAAGAAGACTACACCCGAGGAAGATAGTAGATTGTCTGATATTGATCCATTTTGCATGCATATACATGATTTGGATACAATTGTGAATAATATTCAAAACGGTGAGCAACATGATTATGTTGGTGATCAACAGCTTGGAGATGAGTTAGATTTTCTTATTGATATTGGTGAAGATGAACATATGAAACCATCTACATTCTAATGACTATGTTGTTGTGACAAATGGAGGAGAACCTGAATATTATCATGAAGCCATGGAGAATGAAGAAAAGAAGAAGTGGTTGGATGCAATGCAAAAGGAAATGAAGTCCTTACATGATAATCACACTTTTGATTTGGTCAAATTTCCAAAAGGGAAGAAGGTTTTGGAAAATAGGTGGATTTACAGGGTGAAGGAAGAAAGTAATTCTACATCTCCAAGTTATAAAACTAGATTGGTGGTTAAAGGTTTCAAACAGAGAAAGGGTATTGACTTTAGTGAGATTTTTTCTCCTCTGGTGAAGATGTCATCCATTAGAATTGTATTGAGTTTGGCTGCTACTCTTAATTTGGAGGTAGAGCAAATGGATGTAAAAACTGTTTTTCTTCATGGTTATTTGAAGGAAGATATTTATATGAAATAACTTGATGGTTTTCTTGTTGAAGTGAAAGAAGAGTATGTGTGTAGGCTGAGAAAGAGTCTACATGGTTTAAAATTGGCTCCACGATAATGATACAAGAAGTTTGAGTATGTTATATGTGAACAAGGCTACAAGAAGACTACTTCTGATCATTGTATCTTCTTTAGAAAGTTTGTTGATGGCGATTTCATCATCATGTTATTGTATGTTAATGGCATGCTTATTGTTGGGGAAAATATTTCCATGATTGATAGGTTAAAGAAGCAATTAGGAAAGTCGTTTACTATAAAAGACATGGGAGCTGCTAAGCAGATTCTTGGTATAAGAATCATGTGAGATAGGCAAGAAAAGAAACTTTGGTTGTCACAAAGCACTCCTCTTGCTACTCATTTTAAGTTGAGTGATAAATAGTGTCCTTCAAATGAAGCTGAAAAATCAGATACACAACGAGTTCCTTATGCATCTGTTATGGGAAGTTTGATATATGCAATGGTGTGTACAAGACTAGATATTACACATGTTGTTGGTACAGTTAGTAGATTCTCTCCACATAGTTGTGAGGGGGAGATTTGTTAGGTTTGAGCTCCATTCCTATATGGAGAAAGACCCAATTGGGCAAAGCCCACTTCTCTCACTTCATCTAATTGATAGGGCTCAGATGAGGCAAGGGTGTGAAATCAGAGTAGGCAAAAAGAGGCAACATAAAAATGAGATAGAAGATGAAAGAATTCAACCCGTAGGAACTCATAGCAATTGTGGGAGATTTGCGACTGTGTCTTCGTTCACCGTTGGATCAGGCTGAAATTTGGACAACAGGTTCACAGCTTCTAGTACTTCATTCTGAACAGTTGGATCAGTGAGAAGTCATCTAAGGTAGTAGAAAACGAGCCAAAACAATGGCTGTTTTTATGGTTTTTTCTGCAACTTTGTGTTCTCATTTTCAAGTTTGTTGTTGTTGGGTTTATTCAAGTGTGAAGTCCCACATTGGATATGCAGGGAGGAGTGAAAGAGTTTATAAGAAGGAAAGGCCCATGAAACTAATGCCTTAAGGTTTTGGTTCAAGACGTGGTGTCTCACTTGTGACTCTTCACTCTTTCCATACCCATGTAATAATGGAACTCCCCGGTGGTTGGAGGCTCCCCGATCGCAGTCTGGTCCAACTAGTGGTATCAGAGTCGATGGTTCGGCTGGGACATGGTGGACTCAAGGGGGAGCGGACTGGAAAGTGTGTGGTACCCATACTTTGTGTGGTACCCATACTTGAGGGGGAGATTGTTGGGTTTATTCAAGTGTGAAGTCCAACATTGGATATGTAGGGAGGAGGGAAAGAGTTTATAAGAAGGAAAGGCCCATGAAACTAATGCCTTAAGGTTTTGGTTCAAGACGTGGTGTCTCACTTGTGACTCTTCACTCTTCCCATACCCATGTAACAATGGAACTCCCCGGTGGTTGGAGGCTCCCCGATCGCATTCTGGTCCAACGGTTGCTCTATTATATGTTGTATTGTTGAGCATATTTTGTGTTGTATTTTGGAGATACTCTTGCATTCCTATTTTGATCATAGTGGAGCTTGATTTACTGGCTTGTGCACGTGGTTTTTACTTCTCACATTGGGAAGATTTTCACGTTAAAATTCTAGTGTCCCTTGTGTGTTCTTTGTTACTACATTATTTGTTAATGTTCCTCATAGATTCTTGCAAGTTGGGGAAATTATTATCCACTGCATATTCTCTGTTAGATATTTCCTTGTCATTGTGTTGAATTTCTCATCAAGATATACATATATCTTATACACACATTTATGTTGAAAAACTAATAAAAAATGTGATAAATACTTATATTTAAACCATTTGTTAAAATAAAATGTGTGATCTTCCACAAACAAATGTTTGATAAACCATATTTTACAAGAATAAATAAAGATAGTGGCTATATGTTTGATATTCCACAACAAAGTTTTGGTAAATAATAAGTTAGTTTCATAAAACTTTTGTACTTTCAAATGAAATTCAGTCGGTATGACTAGTACAGTTTAAATAAAAACTGGTTACGTTGGTATGACCAGTTTTAACCGGAATGATTGAATGACCGACATGATTGTTATACTACACTAGTATAGGGACTGGTTTACCGGTTTTCCCATTGAACCAGTCGTTATGGTCCATTTTCATTACCATGGTACTAGCAAGTGTTTTTGACTTTACGATTCACATATTCAACAATGTTTTTGTAGCACATGTTTTCTTATTTTCCCACATCCAATGACGCTTTTTTTAGTATGCGTTATTGATTTAAAAAAAATTGAACATCACTTCTGTAGCATGCACTATTGATTTTAATAAATATTAAACGTATAATTTGTATCATCGCTCTCATTTCAACGAACCAAAAATAATTCATTCTCCTCTTAAACACAACATTCTCCTTTACCCTCACACAGTCTCAGATGAACAAATTTCTCCTCCATCCTCACAATTCTCTTTAGGAAAACTTCGTGATAGAAGCATTTAACATTTTTTTCTAAATTAATTTCCTATAAATTTGATCCATCATTTATTCATCGGGCCTATGAAATGTCAGGATCGAATTTTAGTGGATTTTATAATGGTAATGAAATATGGACTCAAATCATCTATCAAACCACCATGGATATATGATTTTGAGGATATGACTTCAGTTATTCTTCATATTAGTTCAGGAGATTCATGCAGATTTCAAGATGCTGTAAACAACTAATAGAAAGAACAATGGATGAGTGTCATAATAGAGGATATGAAGTCTTTACACAAGTACAAAGAGCTTATCCCGTTACCCCTAGACAAATGTTACTACGCTAGAATAATAAAACAATGGCGCTTAAAATTGTCATACAACAACGCTTTTCGGGCATTGTATATATGGTTAGATTGAATAGCGCTTTTGAAGCGCTGTAGAAAGTAAATATTTAACCGCGCTCACTAAAGCGAGCATTGCTAAATGTATACTTTCTAAATAAGGAAAAAACTCTCAGACATTATATCATACACATAACAAGAATTCCCAATTCCACCATATTTATAAGAGATTTGACAATAAAAATATCATTCTGAAAATTCAATTGATAAACCTTTACACAAACTTATCTCACTTAATTCAAATCCATTAACCTAGAAGATTATATGCAGTAATGAATGGAACGAAGGTGGTGAAGATGTAGATGATAAATCCTTGAATTTCTTCTCTCCCTTAACTGAAGAAGTAAGAGGACATAGAGACATAGTTCAGCTTTCATATAATAATAATCAAATCAAAATTTACAAATAAAATATGGATGAAAAACTAATAGCCACAAGAAATACATGCAGAGATTTCAAGTTTAGTAAATCACCAACAACTCCACCTAGATTCCACCTTCACATTTCCTATATTATAAAATAAGCTGTTAACATAGATATAAATGCAAGCAATAAGAAAGAATCAGAGAGAAATAAATGAGGTAAAATAAGATAATCATTCACCTTACGCTCGAAGAGAGAAACCAAAAGCTAATAACCTGCTTGAAGAGAGAAACTAAGAGAAAAAGAAGAGTGAGAGAAATAAATTACTGAATGATATGTGTATTATTATTGTGTGTGAGGTTTTGTTTTTAAATTAGCAAAGATTCAGACTCACTAAAACAAGCACGTTGTTTGAATGTATGACTTTTAATAACGCTTGCTAAAGCAAGCGCTCATGCACTATTGATATATCACATTTACCAACACCCATTTAACCAAATGATGTTGAATAGATTCAAATCTATCGCGCTTGCTTAAAAGAGTGCTATTAAATATCAAAATTATTTAAAATTATTTACTTGTCATATTATGTTCAATTTTTTAGAATGAAATAGAAAATAACATAATTTACTAACCAAAAATGAGTTTTTATTGTGCCAAATTTTCCACCTTAATATTCTATTGTAATAATATTGGTTGGTGATTTAGAATATTTTTTTGAAGTAATAACTAATTGTCTTTTTCGTATACGTATGACTAAGTTGTATTATATATGAAAAACTAGCATATGAGTTTCTTTTAACAATTTGGATTATTTTTGTGTAATATTTACTCTAGTTGTATCGTTCAATATAAAATTAAATAATTTCATAAATAAATATTATGTAATAACTAAAAGAAACGTTGTTGAATGTTTGACTTTTAACAACGCTCATTAAAACAAGTGCTCTTAAATGTGTGACTTTTAACAATGCTCATTGTAATGAGTGTTGTTGACATTTCATATGTAACAACACTCATTTAAACAAGTGTTATTGAATACATTCAAATCAACAAAGCTTGCTTAAAAGAATGTTGTTGAATATCTTAGGCAGACATACACAATGCTCGTTGAAGCAAGCGATACTTAAGCTATATTTGCCTATCAAATTTAACAGTGCTTGCTTAAAAGAGCGTTGTTGATTATCTTTTGTCTTATATTTAACAGTGTTGTGCTAGGAAGCATTGTAGAATGAACATTGTTAAATGTGTATTCTAACGTAGTGTGTGCAGTTGGGTGCAAGTTGTTGGAGCGGAAGACCCATGGATAAAATATAATAGAGAAAATGACACTGAGAATTTAATGTAGTTCGGCAGTTTGCCTACGTCCACAGCTGAAGAGCAATAAGGATTATTTCACTATGATAAAAGAGAACTACAAGTGTTTCACTCACTTCCCAAAACCCAAGTACACCCAATTTCACTCTCACTCGAGTATTTCTCACACAATTAGAACAAGAGAACAAGAAGAGAGAATATGAATGAAGCTAAGTATTTGGTGTGTCTTACAATGGCATGAAACACTCCTATTTATAGCCAAAGCTCTTGAAGATTATGTGGTCAAAGGGAAAAGAGCATTAATGTTGTTTTCACCATAGCCACTTCGTTTTACTTGGCTAGAAATTTTCCCTTTCTTCAAGATGATCTTTAGCCACTTCCTTTTTGCTTGGCTCAAAGAAAGTTTTTTCATCATCTTTTTCTTTTAGCCAATATTCAATAAATCTCCACATTGGCTAAAAGACTGTCATCGTTATTCTCCTGCTACTCTTCTTCATGCTCACTAGAGATTCTGAACATTAATCAAGTCCAGACAAGCCACTTCCTTTTTGCTTGGCTCAAAGAAAGTTTTTTCATCATCTTTTTCTTTTAGCCAATATTCAATAAATCTCCACATTGGCTAAAAGACTGTCATCGTTATTCTCCTGCTACTCTTCTTCATGCTCACTAGAGATTCTGAACATTAATCAAGTCCAGACAATGTCTGAACTTGGTAGTTGGAACTGGCTTCATCATCATGTCTGCCGGATTATCTGCAGTGGGTATTTTCTCCACTCTAACAACTCCTCTCTCTACTATGTCTCTGATAAAGTACATCTGAACATCAATAGGCTTAAATCTTTCATGATACATTGGATTCTTTGTAAGGTGTATAACACTTTGACTATCACAATAGATGGTTGTTTCTTCGAGTTGTATACCCAACTCTTCAATTAGACCTTTCTCCCAAATTACTTCCTTTACTGCTTCTGTTACTGTGATATACTCTGCCTCAATTGTAGACAAAGCAACAATTGATTGTAGTGTTGCTCTCCAACTAATAGTACAACCATACAATGTAAAGTCATATCTGGTGAGCGATCTTCGCTTATCTAGATCTCCATCATAATTCGAGTCAACATATCCAATGATCTTGTTTCCAACATCTTTGACTTTATCATACGAAAGTCCAATATTTGTGGTACCTTTTAGGTAGCGCATAATCCACTTCACAGCCTTCCAGTGAACTTTACCAGGATTTGCCAAATATCTACTTACCACACTTACTGCGTGAGCAATATCTAGTCTGGTGCATATCATGGCATACATGAGACTGCTAACCGCACTAGCATAAGGTACACTTGACATCTCCTCAAATTTTCATAATTTTCCGGAATACCCAACCACATCTCTTCTGGAGCTTTGAAACCAATGGTCGTTGATGGACATCTGTTGATCAAGGAACAAGTTGTACTGACAGCTTCCGCCCAAAATTCTTTTGGCAATCCAGCATTTGACAACATACATCTTGTCTTTTCAAGTAAGGTTCTATTCATTCGTTCTGCATGTCCATTTTGTTGTGGAGTGTGTCTCACAATATAATGTTTGACAATACCGTGATCCTTGCAAAAATTTCCGAATTCTCTGCTACAGAATTCTAGACCATTGTCCGTTCTCAGTCTCTTGATCTTTCTCCCGGATTGCTTTTCGATCAAGGATTTCTACTGTTTGAACTTGACAAATGCGTCACTTTTGTGTTTCAAAATGAAAATCCACACCTTCCTTGAATAGTCATCAATGAATGTTAACATGTATCTACTACCACCATGAGAAGGGACTTGGGAAGGACCCCACAAGTCAGAATGTACATAATCCAATGTGCCTCTTGTTCGATGAACTACAACATTGAATTTTATCCGACATGGCTTTTCGAAAACACAATGTTCACAAAAGTCTCCCTTCCCGACTTGTTGACCGCATAGTAATCCTTGTTTGGCCAACTCAGCTAGACCTCTTTCACTGACATGACCCTTAGATGTCATAGTTTGGTGACATCAGAATCAGATGTTGAGGAGACAGTAGCAACACCCGTGATTGTGTTTCCTTGTAACATATAAAGACTATTCTCTTTCTTTCTTTTCATTACAATCATAGCGTCTTTAGATATTATTATAGCTCCACCTTCACCTTTGTAGCTATAACGTTTTGAATCCAATGTTCCCGAAGAAATCAGATTTTTCTTCAATTTTGGAACATGCCTTATATATGTCAACGTCCTTATGATTCCATCGAACATCTTGATTCTAATTATGTTGATGTCGAAGACCTTGCAGGGATCATTATTTCCCAAAGGGACCTTGCCCCCATCTAAGGTTTGGTAAGTGGAAAACCAATCCTTAATGGGGCACATGTGATATGAGCATCTAGAATCAAGTATCCGTTCATATTTTGAGTCGTTCTCTGAGACTATTAGTGCATCTGCACTATCATGGCCATTTGCTACAGTTGCATCTCCATATTCATAAATCTTTTCCTTGCCTTTGCGCTCTGGGCAATACTTTCTTATATGCCCCTCCTCGTTACACTGAAAGCATTTATACTTTCTAGGTTTTGCTTTAGACTTGGACCTAGATTTTCCTCTTTCACCAAATTGATTTCACTTCTCTGTTCTTCCTCTAGCAAAAAGACTATCACTTGAGCCTTCAGATCTCGAATCTGATACTCTTTTCTTCAGTTCTCTCAAGTGCAATGCCACTTTTACTTCGTCCAAGGTCAGATCTTCTCGACCACACATCATGGTTTCGATGAAGTGCTCGTAAGAACTTGGAAGGGAACATAGTAGATGAATTGCTTGGTGTTCATCTTCAATTTTAACATCAATATTCTTTAGATCAAGAATAATTTTGTTAAATTCATTTAGATGATCTTTTATGGGCTTTCCTTCCTGCATTTGAAGAGTATATATTCTTTTCTTCAAATACACCATGTTGGTGAGTGACTTTGTCATGTACATGCTTTCCAGCTTCAACCATAATGAAGCAGCCGTAGTTTCATCTAACACTTCTCGTAGAACTTCGTCTCCCAAGCACAACAAAATTGCATTATATTCTTTTCACACATATATATAGGTGTTTTCAAATATTTCTTTCATTCTATATTTTTTTTTTGATATCCAAGGAATAATCTTATACAAATAATTTATGCACATCAAATGCAATCCACAATTTTGAACTACTTGTACTATAATTGTACTACCTGGCATTTTTAGTTGTATATGCCACCTTTCTTCCTCAAGAATGACTAAAATGTTTTTTTAAATTACTTTTTAAAAGTGTTTTTTAATATTTTTTAAATTGATATTAAAAAATGCTATAATAAATAATAATTTTTAAAAGAATTTTTCTTCTTCAAATACTGCTTTATTAAAAATGTTTAGTTCAAATTAAAAATTGGGTTGGATAACCATTCATCCAATCTATTAAAATGGATATATGGATAGAATAGATGAATTGAAATCCATTGGATATGGATGGATCAGATAGTTTAAAAATATGATGTAATAAATTTATATGGATTAATTGATAATTTTCCATCCATCCATTAGAATCGAAATCCAAATCCATTGAAACTCATCCAATTGCCACCCCTAATATCAATGAACTAAAAGCCATGTTTACCAAGGATTTTAACATGAAAGATTTAGGTTTAATAAGATTCTTAGGATGAAAATTCATAGGGATAGAGACCCATAAAATTATTGCTCTCATAGAAAATCTATGTTATAAAGATCTTAGAGATATTTGATATGATCAATACTAAAGTAGTAAGTACTCCATTGAGAAATCACTTCAACTTTTCCCTAGATCAGTGACCAAAGGCAAATGAAGAGAAGTCAAAGGTTCTATATATTTGTATAGTGGCTTGCTTGATGTGTGCTATGAATTTCACTATACCATACTTGACATATGCATTTAGTCAAGCATGCAAGTACATGTTGATACTGGGAAAACAACATTGGGACACAATCAATTGAATTTTTCATATATTTGAAGGGGACTACATGTCTCGGTATAAGGTTTGTCTTTACCTTGTAGATGGACCAATTACATGGAGAATGTTAGTTCAGTCTGTTGTTATGTTTACAAATGAAGTAGAGTACATAGGAGCTAGTGAAGCTTCTAAGAAAGCTCTATGGCTTATGGGGATGGTTCATTATTTAGGCATTCAACAAGGTGGTGTTTCGTTGATTTGTAACAACCAAAATGTTATTTTCTTCGTAAAGAATCAGGTTTATTATGCTAGAAACAAACATAATGGTGTGAGATTAAATGAGGTTGTCACCACATTAAAATTTGCTACCACAAATATATTAAAATATTAAAAAAGTTAAAAAATCTTATGACTCTTTATTCACCGTCTCTCCTATGATTAAAATTCCATGGTTAAGTAGTTGATGGCGGGAGATGGTAAATAGGCAGCTGGTAAATAAATGTCATTACAAATCTGTTTTTTGTGTTGCTTTTGCTTTCATATTGTTTTAGTTTTCTTCCAAGAATTGAGATTAAGTATGAGGTGTATTGCTATGAGGTCTTTGTGCTATGAGTTGAGTTGAAACTGATAAATTTAAAGGACAAGAGGTATTCAATTGTCATGAGGATGGTTGCTGATCAGGTCATCTATGGAATATTCATGGTTTGGGATTGGGGCCATATGGTGAACATTTGTATGGCTTTCGTTACATAGGTAAGATAGGTTAGGGAAGCAAGAATGGAGGAAGATGGCAACTACAGTACAGAAGCCAACTAGAGGATAAGGCATAGACAAAGGGCTTTGCTATTTTTTGACATTGAAATCATTTGGGTTGACAAATTTTAATGTAGTGGCAATATTTTATTGATTTGAGGAGATAGTTCATATGAATAGATGCTTTATTTTCTTCTTATTCTCTATTAATATTTGATTACTCGTTTTTTTTATTCCCACATATATCCTCGTACTAGAGGCAATTATATCCGAGTCGTGAACATCCACAGGTACGTGGGACTAACTCTCCCAGCGGATATTTTTTTCTATCCACAAGACTCGAACCTGAGACCTTGCTTAAGGGGAATCAAATATGTACCACTTGAACCAACGCATGTTGGTTTTGATTACTCATTTGTCTCCATCACCCATATTACAAATCAAATATAGAAAATCATATATATTTTGGGCCGAATAAATTAAAAAAAATAGAAAACTTTTATGATTTGAACTTTTTGAATGAATAATGACATAATTTTGTTTAATTGTTAGACTCTAATTATCTAAGTCACAAAAACATATGAATTTAGATACTTCCCTTACTAGAAAGTCTAGTATTGGATGAGGATTGAGATACATAACAAAAAACATTTTTTTACGAATTTTTTAATAAAAAATTTAAAATAAAAAAGGTTCTATTTTTCCTCATAACTTAGTATTAGACTCTCTATATTAGAGAGAAATTTAACTCGTACTATACAATAGTGAGTTTATATATATATAGGATTTAATATGTATACATTAATAGCATAAATATTTTCTATATTGTCAGTAAATTATCAT
The DNA here is from genome assembly GCF_001865875.1 of Lupinus angustifolius. Taxonomy (NCBI): domain Eukaryota; kingdom Viridiplantae; phylum Streptophyta; class Magnoliopsida; order Fabales; family Fabaceae; genus Lupinus; species Lupinus angustifolius. Next base: position 10,287,244 of record NC_032019.1, on the reverse strand, counting down.
CATTTATATGTTATTTATAACTGATTTTAAACAAAAGTATTATAAATCAATAATAAATAATAGATTGACAGTGCACAGATTTTAAACTCATGTATATATACACGGTTTGATTTTCATGGTTTCAAAAGTGTGAAACCGTGAACAGAATGGTAGGTAAATAGTTTCATAAAATAAACGCATCCAAATTGTTAAATCGAACCTAATTTTTTCAGTTTATAGTTCGATTAGATTTTATCATTGTTGCCATCAGGGGCGGAGCTATGAAGGGAAATGAGGGGGCAGCTGTCTCCTGGATTTTTTTATTCTATTTTTTTAAATACTTTTCTTTTACTATTTTCTTAGAAAAATATATTTGTTATCTCAAAAAGTATGTCACTTTATATATCATTTAGCCTAAAATATATTTAAATATTAATATTTTCAATTGTGACACATACAGCAGTATTACACACTTTTTGTAACAGATGTACTCCCTTTACCTATATCTGACTAACGTCTTTATGGACATACTTGGAGTTCACATATTTCTTTAATTTGTAGTTTGATAAATAAATATAGTGCAACTTGTGTGGTTCTTTTAAAAATTATATACAATTGATTAAGTTCTCTTATACATTTAGATGTTGATATTGTTTATAACAATATCACTTCATTTGAGTTCATAATGATTTTACACTTGATGAAAGATATTATGTATGTATTAAAATATATTCTAAGGGTACTTATAAGTCATTTAATATTTATAATATATATATTTTTTGTCTAAAATTTCTACCCAACGAGTTTCAAGGAGCAATGAAGATTAGTTTAAAATCTCAATATCAACATTTTAATTTTGGTGTCATTAGCCAATCAAGTTTAACAAAATTTCTATCATATGTTGTTAGTCATATCTTGCACTATCAAGTAGTTTGTCTTATTTTATCTATTGTGATTTTTACCATACGTTGTTAATCATATAGTGCATTATCAAGTAATTCATCTTATTTTATCTTGCAGACAACATATTAATCTATATTTTAAATGAAATAGTTAAAATTTTATCTTTGGCCTCCCCGTATATGTTTTTATTATTCAATTAATTTTAATTATAAATTGTAATTAAATTTCATCGTCCCTCCTAAAATTTTGATCAAGATCCGCCACTAGTTGTCATCTAATCTAAATACTACTAACCCACTTTACTCATATGTGATATCCTCTATTATATGACAACCTTTTCCTTCGAAAAACGACAACTTCACACTTGTGATAATGATGGCAGTTCTTGTAAACCTTTATTATTTGGTGTTGCTGGCCTTCTCAAGCTCCTTTTGTTTCTTTTTATAATATTTATTATATCAACCCTTAATTCTCCCTGTTACCAAATGTCAATTATTGAAGATTGGTAGCGCAACCCCACGGTGTTCTAAAACTATAGCATTGTACACGTATTGTTCACTTTAATTAGCTTCTAGTTTATATAATGAAGGAATATCTGGACTTTGGAATATTCATTAGTACTTAGAAAAAACAGCAAAAATAATATGTTTTTCTATGCAGGAAGCAAACTTTTATACTGGGAAGAGTCTTTTAGCTAAAGTTGTGTGGACGCCTATTGGATTATTTCTAATTTCTAGAAAAGTGGACTAAAAAAAGTTTGGTATTTTGGCCAAATTGCTGGTACCATGTGGGAAGACAATTATGTAGCTTATTCTTCTCAAAGTTTATTTGTTAGTTAGGTAAAACTTCAAAAAGTCATAAAATAAATTTTTGAAATGATTTAAAGTTTTTCATTTTCTTTTCTTCTCTAGCAAATCTCTAGTCTGAAATGAACCTTTAGAGGTTATTCCTAATTAATTGGTAGGTAATGGCTAAATTAGTACTTCTAATCTTTCATGCATATGTATCACTTGTTAGGAAAAAAGTTCCTTTATCCTATAGCATTTTATGAGTCGTTATTTTTTTTAATTTCTTTAATCTGAGTGCAATTATCTAAATTGATCTTAAAAAAGGACTGAAGGTAGTATATTGTTCAAGGTTAGTTTCACATACAAAGAAATTTCTTTGCTGTTAACAAAAGTGTTCATTTTTTTTTATACCTTTATCATTTATTTTTCTTAATTTAACATAATAGTTCTCCTTCTTTAAATTAAGTGGGGGTAAAAATAATTATTGTTGCATTGAATGTTAAAAACTATTGATAAATAGGAATAAAAATTTATTAGGACTTGTGCCCCTTAACTTATTTTACTCTCAATTTAATCCCTCTAATTTTTTCGAATTTCAGTTTCTCAATTTTTTTTACATTATTCCTTCCATTAGTAAGTTTTGTCATGTGGTCCGTCTTACATTCCCTTACTATATTGGGATGACATTAAAACAAATCACTTACAACAATGTCAAATGCCCATGGGGTATATTTTTAACTAGTTGAGATTATAACTATAAATATAAATATATAATATTAGTTTCTCTCTACTATTTCATTATTAGGCCATATAGGACTTGGTACAATACTAAAGTTCAAATATCTCAATTATCTTCACCTTGATTGAAATAGATGAATATATTGTTCCTTAGGAAATTCATACTAAAAACCTCCACCTTAGGGAAATTCACTTCCATATTGCTTAATGCCTAATTCTCTTTACATTTCCTCCACATAAGAGCTTACTCTCCTTTAACATAAGCCTTCCTGAATATCCTTGATGATGTTATCAAAAGCCTAACTCTCCAAACTTGTAGTGTGGCTTCTCATACCATTGTCTAACATAACATACTGCATAACACTCCATTGCTAGGATGCATTTCCATGTTATGGCACATCTATACCAAAGTTTAGCAATAATTTTCATCTTCAATACTCAGTCAAGGTGAATCATGGAAAACATCAATCACTCGACCATTGTCTATTCCAGCAATCACAGTTCAAAAGAACTATCACACTCCACCATAATGAGTATACCCATAATGCACACCATACATTAATGTCAACCAATGTCATGTCACACCTTGGCATCCAAGCCATGCCCATGTCACATCACTACATCAGAGTTGATATTTAATAACGCCCATTCAATAACGCTTATGTGTTGAACGCTATTAAATATAAGGCGGAAGAGAATTAATAGCGCTCATTGAAGAAAACGTTGTTAAAGGTGTTATCTATAACAATGCTTATTGAAGAAATCGATGTTAAAGGTCATACTCATATATTTAACATCACTTCTTCAGTAAACATTGTTAAAAGTGTTATTTTTAAAAGTGCTTATTGAAGCAAGCGTTGTTAAATGTGTTATCTTTAACAACGCTTATTGAAACAAGTGTTGTTAAAGATCATACATTCATATATTTAACAACACTTTCTCAGTAAGTGTTGTTAAAGGTGTTATCTTTAACAACGCTTATTGAAGAAAGCGTTGTTAAATGACATACTTCATATATTTAACAACACTTCTTCAATAAACAATGTTAAAGATCATACCATATAAATGCTTGTTTTAGTGAGCGTGACTCTTTTCAAATTCAAAAACAAAATCTCATACACAATAATGCACATATGACTGAGTTTATTATTTCTCTTGCTTTTCCCTTTCTCTATGAGTTAAATTTTTTTGTCTTTTGATTTTAGTTTCTCTCTTCAACCAAGTTATCGGTTTTTGGTTTTTATCTTCAAGCATAAGATAAATTGCTATCTTATTTTAGCTCATTTACTTCTTTTTGATTCGGTCTTGATGTTTTTTATGAAGTTATGCAGTTATGGTGTTCTAGGTTTTTTGCTATGATTCACTGGTTTAGAACATAGGGTTTGAGTATGATGGTAAATGTTATTTCTCAATTGCTGCTAATTTTGTAATTTTTTCATAACTTTTGCAATTTGTTTAGAGATGTCATTTTTTATTTGTATTTGTAGCTTGCATTGATCATTGAGGAACACATGAAAACTTTGTAAGGACTTGCACATTGGAGGAGAAAGAATGAACAACTTCTCATTACTCATATATTATTTTATAATATTGAAATCTGTTAAAGTTGAATGTAGCTGGAATCGTTGGTGATTTAACAAATCTATTATAAATGTGGTGAAGTTGGACATGTTTGTCATGTGTTTGATAGAAAGTTTATGAGAGATATTGTCTTATTTAGAAAGTAGACATTTAACAGTGCTTACTTCAGTGAGTGTTGTTAAATGTCTATTTTTTACTACGCTTCAAAAAACATTGTTGAATATAACTTTATGTACTACTGCACTCAAATAGAAAACGCCCCAAAAACACTATTAAATAACAATTTTAAACATTGTTGTTTTGCTATTCTAGCGTAGTGCACCTTGTATTTCTATTAATGCATGTGTTATACCTTGAATCCAAAGCATTGCCTATGTTACAACCTGCATCAAAATCAGTCAACGCCCATGTGCTTTTGTGGATCTTATAGAAATTAATATCCTTCACCATGATGTAATGGACATGCCATAAGAATAATCCACTTCTCATCATAAAAAATGATATCATTCTCTCTAACATCTTGATATGAATCCAATACATACACTTGGGTTGTGGATCCAACATAGTTCTGGTTCCCACTATGGTTCAACCATGTTTTCTTCTCCTTCAACTCTTCTAGTTATTCCTGTGCAGTGCCTTTGATAGATTTGGTATAGCCAACACCTCTTTCACCCAAATTTGCCATAATATTGTGTCTAGGCTAAAAGTCATCTACCAATTGGCTCTGACACCAATTGTAGATGTAACATAAGAGATTGTTGCTCAATGTTACCACAAGCAATCAAATAAAGGGTATGAAGAATAAATAGAATAGAAGAAGACGATAGAATTTGTTAATTAGGTGCGGCCAATTGTGCTTACGTCTTTACAACATTAAGCAACTAGCAAGATATTATTAATAATGATTACAAGTCCTAGAACACCTATAGTTTCTCATTATAACAAATGACTTGAGTGCAATATATAAAAATAATTTCTCTCATCCATTTCATTAATATTAGATTGCCTCAAAACTATGTTAACCATAAAATTATAATATACATTGCTCCTTAAAGGGACACATCTAATTCTCTTGATCGGAGATATATACGGTAACTAATCAAGAAGACTCATTATTTCAGCATGTCATTTCGCAAACATGACTCAATTTGTTGGGAATCCATCGTAATTTATATGGAAGCAAGAATAATGAATCTTGGTAGATGAACCATTGAATAATCCAATGATGGATATTCCAAGGTCTTGGAATTATTTCTTGAGTCTTGAGAAATATGAAGTCTAACTTAGAAAGTTGGAGTAGCACTTTTGAAAGTGTCTTGAAAAGTATGACAACAATTTAATCCTCCACTATGTCTTTATGATGAAGTCTTCTTCCCCTTAACTATATATATAGGAGACTTGTGAGGAAGATATACAATAAGCAAGTGACAAAAACAACATAGAGAGAAAGTGAGAGACTTTATATCCACATAGTGTGAGATTTGTATTCCTAGTGAGATACTAGAGAGTTTGTATTTCCATCCTTTTTGGGTGAGATTGAGTGTTATCCTCTTTATAAGAGAGAGTCAAATATTGTAATCCTATTTTCTATAGTGGAGATATTTTCTAGACTAGGTCCCATGGTTGTTTCCTTCTCACGTTGAGGAGGTTTTTCCACGTTAAAATTCTTGGTGTTATTCTTCTACTATTCGCTATTTTCTTTATCCACTTGCCGCTTCCGCAAGTGCCCATTTTGCATCATACGGAGGAGAGAAATTGGTTCTGAATTTCCCAATAGTGGTATCAGAGTCGATGGTTCGATGGCTCAACAGAGTATTGAAGCGACAAGTGGTTGGTAAATCCATGAGGGATCCTTGTGTCGAAAGTCTTCCTAATGAGAGGTCAAGGCAGTGTGTTCCGTTGATGAAAGGATAAGCCAACGTAGGTGCAAGTAGATAAAGAGTTGAGCTCTAATATATCCAATACTCAAAGGAGAACTCAGACTTGAGGGGGAAATGTTGGGTATTCCAAGTGTGAATGAAGAAGTCCCATATTAAGCAAAAATGGATGAGTTCAAGAGCATATACGTGGATGGACCCATAGACCTAATGCCTTAAGGTTTTGGGTCAAGATGTGGTGTTAAGCCCACTTTTATGCTTTTTTCACTTAGCCCATGGGAAAATGTTATATCCCATGGATGGAGATCTCCTAACAAGTGGTATCAGAGCTCACAGGTTCATTTGGGGAGCTTAACGTGTGTAGTCCAAGATGAAAGGAGCCGCTAATATCTCATTTGATGGAGATATATTCAAGTTGACAGCTGACAACTATTTCTATTGGAAGCCCGTGATGGAGGATCATTTATACTGCGAGGATATGCATGAGTCTATTTCTTGTAAAGACAAGCTAGAAGATAAGGGTGACAGAGATTGGAAGGTTTCGAATCGAAAAGCTATTGCAATGATTCAGAAGTATATTGATAGAAGTTTATTTGAGCATGTGTCCCCATACACAAATGCTTATGAGTTGTGGTCGAAACTTGAATATATGATTCAAAAGAAAACTCCTAGAAATAAAGCATCTCTTGTCAGAAGGCTGGTGAAACTCGACTACAAA
>NC_032019.1:10280124-10280560 GCF_001865875.1 Lupinus angustifolius | reverse complement strand
GATGAGGATGAGGATTAGGAGGAGGATAGGATGAGGAGGAGGATAGAATGAGGATGAGGACGAGGATAGGATGAGGGTGAGGATGACGATAGAATGAGGAAGAGGATGGATATAGGATGAGGTGGAGGAGATGGATGAGGATAGGATTAGGATAAGGATGAGGATGAGGATGAGGATGAGGTTGAGGAGAGGATGAGGATGAGGATAGGATGAGTCTGAGGATGAAGAGGAGGGTAGGATGAGGATGGGGATAGGATGAGGACGAGGATAGGCTGAGGAGGAGGATGAGGATAGGAGGAGGATGAGGATGAGGATGAAGAGGAGGTTAGGATGAGGATGGGGATAGGATGAGGACGAGGACGAGGACATGGATTGGATAAGGATGAGGACGAGGATAGGATGAGGATGAGGATGAGGATGAGGATAGGATGAGGAG
>NC_032019.1:10279476-10280024 GCF_001865875.1 Lupinus angustifolius | reverse complement strand
GAGGATGATGATGATGAGGAGGAGGAGGATAGGATGAGGATGAGGATAGGATGAGGGTGCGGATGAGGATAGAATGAGGATGAGGATGAGGATAGGATGAGGATAAGGATGAGGACATGGATAGGATGAGGATGAGGACGAGGATGAAGATGGAGATGAGGATAGAATGAGGAGTAGGAGGAGGAGGAGGAGGAGGATGAGGATAAGATGAGGATGAGGATAGGATCAGGATGACGATGAGGATAGGATAAGGATGAGGATAGGTTCAGGATGAGGAGGACGATAGGATGAGGATGAGGGTGAGGATGAGGATAGGATGAGGATGACGATGAGGATGAGGATGAGGATGAGGACATGGATAGGATGAGGATAAGGACGAGGATAAGATGAGCATGAGGATAGGATGAGGATGAGGAGGACGAGGATGAGGATAAGGAGGAGGAGTAGGATATGGATAGGAGGAGGATGAGGATGGGGAGGAAGATAGGATGAGGATGAGGATGAGGATGAGGAAGAGGATGATGATTAGGAGGAGGATAGGATGAGGA
>NC_032019.1:10278927-10279376 GCF_001865875.1 Lupinus angustifolius | reverse complement strand
GAGGATGAGGATACGAGGAGGATGAGAATGAGGATAGGATGAAGAGGAGGATGAGGGTAAGGATGAGGAGGAGGAAAGGATGAGGACGAGAATCAGAACGAGGATAGGATGAGGATGAGGATGAGGATAGGATGAGGATGAGGACATGGAAAGGATGAAGATGAGGACGAGCATAGGTCGAGGAAGAGGAAGAGGATGAGGATGAGGACAGGATGAGGAGTAGGAGGCGGAGGAGGAGGAGTAGGAGGATGATGATTGGATGAGGATGAGGAGAGAGGATGAGAACATGGATAGGATGAGGATGAGGACATGGATAGGATGCGGATGAGGATAGGATGAGGATGAGGAAGAGGATGAGGATATGATCAGGATGAGGACAAGGCTAGGATAAGGATAGGATGAGGATGAGGATAACACGAGGATAGGATGAGGATGAGGATAGGATGAGG
>NC_032019.1:10278519-10278827 GCF_001865875.1 Lupinus angustifolius | reverse complement strand
TGAGGATGAAGAGGAGGGTAGGATGAGGATGGGGATTAGGATGAGGATAGGATGACGACGAGGATCAGATGAGGATGAGGATGAGGATAGGATGTGGAGGAGGAGTAGGAGGAGGATGAGAATAGGATGAGGAGGCGGAGGAAGATGGGATGAGGATGAAGATGAGGATAGGATGTGGAGGAGGAGGAGGAGTAGGAGGAGGATGAGAATAGGATGAGGAGGCGGAGGAGGATGGGATGAGGATGAGGATGAGGATAGGATGAGGATGAGGAGGAGGATAGGATGAGGATGAGGATGAGGATGAGGAT
>NC_032019.1:10277831-10278419 GCF_001865875.1 Lupinus angustifolius | reverse complement strand
GAGAATAGGATGAGGATGAGGATGAGTATGAGGATAGGATGAGGAAGAGGAAGAGGAAGAGGATGACGATAGGATAAGGATGAGGATGAGGAAGATGATCAGGATGAGGATAGGATGAGGACGAGGATAGGATGAGGAAGAGGACGAGGATGACAAGGAGGGTAGGATGAGGATGGGGATGGGGATGTGGATGAGGATACGATGAGGGTGAGGACGAAGATGGGAGGAGGAAGAGGTTGATGACAAAGATAGGATGAGGATGAGGAAGAGGAAGAGGTTAGGATGAGGATAAAGAGAAGGGTAGGATGAAGATGGGGATGAGGATAAGGATGAGGATAGAATGCGGACGAGGATAGGATATGGATGAGGATAGGATGAGGATGAGGAGGAAGATAGGATGAGGGTGAGGACGAAGGTAAGGATGAGAATGAGGATAAGGATGAGGATGAGGGTGAGGATGAGGATTAGGATAGGATGAGGAAGGGGATGAGGATGAGGAAGAGGATCGGATGAGGATGAGGATAGGTTGAGGATGAGGACGAAGATAGGATGAGGAAGAGGATGAGGATGAAGAGAAGGGTAGGATGA
>NC_032019.1:10277453-10277731 GCF_001865875.1 Lupinus angustifolius | reverse complement strand
TAGGATGAGGATGAGGATAGGATGAGGATGAGGAGGATGAGGATGAGGATTAGATGAGGATGAGGATTAGGATTAGGATGAGGAGGGGGAAGAAGATGGGGAGGGGGATGAGGATGAGGGTAGGATGAGGATGAGGATGAGGATGAGGATGAGGATAGGATGAGAATGGGGACAAAGAAAGGATGAGGAAGAGGATGAGGATGAAGAGGATGGTATGATGAGGATGAGGATGAGAATGAGCATAAGATGAGGATGAGGAAGAGGATGAGGATGAGTAG
>NC_032019.1:10276954-10277353 GCF_001865875.1 Lupinus angustifolius | reverse complement strand
ATAGCTTGAAGATTGTGTTGGCATGATTGATATGATGCGCAAATATTTCGGAAGCTATTATTACTATAAACCTGCACAATCAAAAACAACAAAACAACCTTTCTCCCCCTTTTGACATTATCAAAAAGATAACACAGGTCAAAAAATGAGGCAGAGATATGAGTTAAGCATAAAACAAAGTTAATGAATGAATTTGGGATTTAACAATTAACCTGTTTTTTTTTGGGTAAATTGAACAAATGCGTTTGATTAGACAAAAGAAGTAGCCAATAGGAAAAGAGAACGACATACAAGATTTAATCAAATAGTAAGCAATGTTATCAACATAAAATCTCATATGATCAAGAACCATTCACGAAATCAAATAGGCTATTCGACATAATTAAAACAAAACAAAAT
>NC_032019.1:10276162-10276854 GCF_001865875.1 Lupinus angustifolius | reverse complement strand
CCCAGATCAAAAGTAGTGTAGTCCTCCTGATATTGCCAAGTAGTACCATACTTGTATATGCCCATTTTATGAATGAGGCTTTCACCAACCAGATGATCCTTGTCGGTGTACTCAACAATGATGGTGTGAGAAATATCAATGTGCAGATAATCCACAATGCGTGAAATGAAAATACTATAGGGAAGCAGCTTCGACTGAGACAAAGACACACTATTCATGATTTTCAAAATCTCCTCAGGCCAGTTGATCATTACATTATTCTTTACAACATACATGAAACGCAAATCATTCATAGTAGGCTGTGCGTGATTTGTGTTTCTCTGTACCTGAATGTAAGCAATAACATAATGCAACAGCCTGTTCTCAACAGATAACGATCCAGCTTTGGTCAGCTGACCCTGAATGTACAAGTGAGGTCCTCGAAGAAATGACTTATAGACCTCAACAGGGTCAAAGTTGTCCTTAACCCATGAACAATCCCCTATACCATAACCAGAAGATGATAACCCGCCAACATTGATAAACAGATCATCATTCAGCTCAAACAAGTTACCAGAAATCATAGACCAGTACTTTCCATCCTTATATCTAAAATTCGCATGAAATTCCCTAACTAGAGCAGTGTAAACTTGCCCCTTTAGTTCCAAAAATTGAACGGCTCCCTGAGCCTCCATATCATGCGGGAAACTAAA
>NC_032019.1:10275585-10276062 GCF_001865875.1 Lupinus angustifolius | reverse complement strand
TTCTTCGTACACGGTTAGCTGTAGTCTTGACCCTTTTTGTGCGACCTTGCTCCATTTTAATTGTTGAACCTGAATTGATGTTGAAAGAGCAGAGAAGGATGTAGGCAAACTTAACCTAGGGTTTGATATGGGGAAAATTGGGAACGGGGTGGAATAAGGATGATAAGGTGCGATTTCTTGATTGGAATGAGGATGATAAGGTGCGATTTCTTGATGGTTTGAGAGGGTTAGGATGAGGTTTTTCCTACCTTAGTGCACTTGGATTAGTTGGGTTACTGATTCAGAGACTCAAAGCATAAAGGAGGTTGAGAAAATGCCGAAAAAGTGTAAAATCGAGCTGCTGTCTACCTTTAAAATGCTGGTTTTAATCGATTATCGGGCAGGTTTAATTGATTAAACCAATGTAAAATTTGAATTTTAAAAAGCTGATGCCTAGGTAATCGATTAAGACCACGAGCTTAATCGATTAAACACGGT
>NC_032019.1:10275213-10275485 GCF_001865875.1 Lupinus angustifolius | reverse complement strand
ACTCGTGGCAAGTGAAGCGATCCTTGTTATTCTTGCCTTTGTTGGTTGATTCTTTCGCTTCCTTCTTTTGAAACTTTTTGAGCCCTCCTTTTGTTTTAATGAATTTGCTAAATTTTCAGACAAGGAGAGCCATAGTTTCATCATCTAGATCGGAATCAGATTCATCATCATCTTTCTCTTCTTTTACTTTGGAGGTCGTGGCCTTCAATGTGATGCTCTTCTTCTTCCGGTCTGAATCTTCGTGCATAGTCAAGTGACCCAGCTCCATTTCG
>NC_032019.1:10274492-10275113 GCF_001865875.1 Lupinus angustifolius | reverse complement strand
AATAAAGAACTTTATTCTATGGTTTGACTCTCTTCCTACCGATAAAGAAAACTTTTGTTACGGCATAGCCCCAGCCAAGAACCTCTGTTCTTTTCTTATCTAGAACTCTAAGCAATATGAAGATACAACTCAATCTCTTAGGTGATACGACACCTCGAGATTCCCAATGTTACAACAATTTTTCACAACAAAATTCTAGAGTAAACTTAAGCAATTATAAAGGTCATATATGACAATTAAGGCTTTACTCTAAACACCTAATACAAACTCATGCAATATGACAATGTATTAGTTTCAAAACAGAAGTTACAGAATGTAAAAACTTCACAAAAAGCATCAATAATATGCATGAACATGTGAGATGAATGATGAGAAATATATCATGAAATGCCACTCAATCCTATAGCATAGAATTCTCTCCTTTCTAAACTCACAAATGCACTAACCACTAGATGCAACAAATATCACGAAAAATGCTCTAACTCTCTAAAAAATGCAACATGCAACTTATGAGATCAGTTCTGAAAACGCGGTTTATAAAGAATCAGTTCTGAAGCCCAGTTAATCGATTAAAGCCTTGGTTAATTGATTAACGTTGTTAAAAAACGTAACTGATTCTAT
>NC_032019.1:10256093-10274392 GCF_001865875.1 Lupinus angustifolius | reverse complement strand
CATGTGTAATTTTAAATACAAAAACTCGAATACGTTATGCACTTAATTCATACATGTTTAACACTTAGTTTATGCCTAGAATGCACCTATACATGTATTTATGTGATGCATGAACATATTATGAATGACATATCTCAAAGATGAAATGATTTAAAAGATTTATGCATATGAGACATGTATTAGGTGACCTAAGCCTTAGACTCAACTTAAACTAGTTTCTAGTCTAAGCCTAGTACCAATCAAAAGACTTAAACATGTTGATTTATTGGTGATCTTCAAGCTCTTATTAGCATAAGTTGTCCTCATCAAAACCATGACATATAAAGAGAGCTTTCCAAAGTGTTCCTCTTGACATGCACACTTTCAATGAACTCTTGTCTTCACTCAAGGGGCTACAACTTAGATTCTCCAAAAAGTTGCCCCAATTTGGGTGATTGATGATATGAAGTAGCAAGTCTTCAACTTGAGATGTTCATTTAATTTTCCCTAATTTTTTCCCATAATGCCATATGTGGACATCTGTCGGGAATTCTCTCATTTTATTACAGTCTCATGTCGCCTTCGTAGGTTTTCGACTTAGGACCACTCACCTTTTTCTGGGTTGCCCATGTGGGTTTTCAACCTAACACTCTTTTTTCTTTCTTTCTTTCTTTTTTTGTGAATAACCCCAATGTGGTGACTTGAATTGATAGGAAATAGAAGACATGTGTGAGTCGTTGTTGAAAGTGTCTTTGAAGATGATAATTTAAGATCTTTCTCCTTACTGGAGGCATTTTGGCTTATTTTGATCGAATCAATTTGGAGTCAAGAAAAGTCATTTCACTATTGCCCCGTTTTGGGCTTTTTTATAAACTTTCACAAGAAAATGAGATCAACTCCAAAAATTGCCCCAGTTTGGCCTTCTTGTTACTTTCCACTCCCTAGTGTGAGCTAATCTGAGTCATTCTTCTATTCAAAATGATCTGGTAAACTTGGACTGTAAGGCTTTAGACTATGAATCATCTTAAAATATGCCCCAGTTTAAGAGGTGTGCAATTTTCCTTTGCCTTTATTGCTCTTTATTTCATGCATAAATTTTTTATAAAACAATGATCATGCAAATTTAGGTAAGTGTTTGGGCTATGAATGGTGATGTGGTAGTGATGATAAAATTTGGATTTGTCTTGGGTAGATATGGTGGTGATGGTAATGATAAAATTCAATTTAGGTTTAGCTAATGTAGATGTGATGGTGGCTATGATAGAGTTGAATTTGTCTATGGCTTATGAGTGATGGTGAAGTTATGAAGGATGGATGGTTGAAATTTGATTGTGGTTGATGATATTTAGTTTGTGATTTGACTTGTGTTGATATGATGATGGTGATAATGAATTTTAACTCATGCATTAAAGATGAGATATTTTATCAAAATTTTACGAGATTTGTGGAGTCAACATTGTTCTTTTGTCATGATGCACATCTTAGGCAAATGAGCCCAAGACAAGGTATTTGTAAGCTTGCATCATGGCTAGGCTAAGAGTTTTCAAGAAAAGGATATAAGGCTCAAAACTTGTGTTTCCCATACCCACCATTCACCTTTCTTCTTTATCCTATTTTCAACATTTTCAAACATGACATTCAACTATTAAGAGAATTTTTCAAGTTTTAATAAGGATGATCTATGATTAAGGTGATATTTTTTCATGAAGGGTTCCTTTTGTGATCCTTGATATTGCACTTTTGCCTGAGATATTAATTGAGGATTTTCAACAAGCTTTTTTACTTCTTCTTTTTTTGTTTTTTTAGCAATGAACATTCTTTGTATTTTCTTATCATTCGGTCATATGATTGATGTAAAATAATATTTTTCTTTAATAATTAAATGTCTAGGAAAACGTTTCGAAAGCTACTCTTCCTGGGCTACTCAAATATTGAGGGTTATTCAAAATTTATCTCATTTCACGATGTTTGGGCTCAAATGGGATGACTAGGGATATCTCCAAGATGTTTAGGAATTACAAAAAATGTTGTCATTAGAAAATTTTGCTGAAGATGTACATCATTTTTTGGTTCTTACATTTGCATCATCCTCCATTTTATTTTTGAATCATTTTGTTAATCAAATATCTCATATTAATGGATAGATTAATTTTATTTGGGTTATGTGTTCTCTTTTTCGGGTAAATATGATTGGTAGAGTGTAGTGTGAGATGTTAGGGTGATGTATGAGATGTTAAAATTTGTATGGTCAATACATTAGTATATACTTGTTAAAAAGATATGCATTTGAAAGTAAATATTTTTGAGTGAATGCTGGAATGGCTTAACCTTGACTATGGTCCTCAAGTGAAGAGATTTTTCAAATTGGTCTCCAACTTTGCTGGAGTTGAAGATAATGTGCTATCAAGTATGGACTCAACCACAAACTGGAGTTCTCTATCTTCTTAAATGCAATTTCAATATTGATTGCTTCCATTCGAGTCTAACAGTATTATTCTTAAAACCAATCTTCAATTGATGAGTGTCCTTAGCAGTGGGATCATGAAATGCATGCTGAAAAATGGTTTTTTATTGATGCATGATGTGCATGAAGTGAACCCATTTTTTTACATGTATTGAAATGCAACCTATAACTCGAAATGATACATGGAATGCAAATACGCTAACTTTGAGCTCATACTATCTTAAAATGCATGACGTGCATATGAGGATGCATTTCATTTATTTGGGATGTATGAATGATGTGAAAATTCAAATTCACATGAAAACACATGGGATGCATCTATGAAATGCATGTAATTTTATTTTTTTAGTGCATGAGAGTCTTAGAAAATGCAATTTATGATGCATATGACTTTGAATGCTTGAAGGCTATGTGAAGATGTATGAAATATTTTTTCTTTTTATGATGAGATGAGAAGGATTATGACAATGGATGCAATGAAATTAAAATGTATGTAATGTGTGAAATTGTATATTTTGAATGATTCATTTTTATTTTTTCGATGAATGTATACATAAGTGAGTGTATGTTTGAGTAATGTGTTTATTTTTTACATTTCATGTATACATGAGTGAATGAATGCTTAATTATTTTTTATGCGTGAATGAATGTTTAAGCCAATGAATGATTACTTTTCTTTCTGAATACATGAATGAATTTTTTTAGAATGATTAAGTGAATGAATAAAATGTAGATGAATGTATGATTATTTTATTTTTTATTTTTTTAAGTGCATGTTTGAATAAATGTATCATTTATTTATTATTATTTTTAGATGTATGTATGCATGAATTAATGAATGAGTAGAAGAGTGTATGAATAATGTATGCATGAATAATTGAATGAATGAATAAATGCAGAAGCTACTTAATGAAGATTTTTTTTATTTGATGAACGAATGAATAAGTCAATCAATTTATTTTTTATTTTTGAATGTACGATTGAATGAATGAATGCGTAAGTAATGTGCTCTTTTTAATGAATATATGAAGTTATAAGTCAATGAGTGCTTAAATAATGTGTTTTTCTTTTTTCTTTTTTAGTGCATGACTGAGTAATGGAATGGATCAATGAAGGAATAAATGTTTGAGTTATATGTTTTATTTTACATGAATGAACACATGAACTTTTTTTGATGCATGCATGAATGGACGAGTATGTGAATACATAAGAGAATGTATGAATGCTGTATTTTTTTTAAAATATATATATGGATAGCTAATTAAAAGAATGTATGAGTAATGTATTCTTCTTATATGCATGAATGAATGAATTACTTTGAACTAGTTTTTTTTGAGTTAGCGTATGCATGAATGGAATGATTTTTTTTGAATGATATGTTTTTTTATGTATGTATTTATGACTAATGAATAAATGCATGCATAAATAGTGGATGATGAATTTTGATATATCTATGTATGTATAAATGTACGTATAAGTCAATGAATAATTTTTTTGAATGCATGAATGTACTTATAAGTCAATCAATAATTTTTTTGAATGCATGAATGAATGCACAAGTCAATCAATGAAGATTTTATTTTTGAATGCATAAGTCAATCAATGAATATTTTTATTTTGTTGAATGCATAAATGAATGGATAATTGAGTGAATATTTGAATATATACTTTTTATGTTTATGTATCCATGGATGAATTTTTTGAATGATATATTTTTTATTAATACATGATGAATGAAATGTCTAAAAATACAAAATGCATGCCCCTTTGGGTTATGGACCCTATCTTGGGGTGGTTTAGCTATCAATACGATTTGAACATGTATATATATATTTTATTATATTTCTTTTATTTTTATTGATCAGGCTAGCTTAGGGCCAAAATAAATTGACATATTTATTTGTATGATAATTTCCTTGTTAGGGGAATAGGCTCAAGGGTGTGATAGTTTACATGATTTTTATTTTACATGACAAAATTTCAAACAATATGCTATAATACAAACCACAAGATTCACAACAAGTACAACATCCTAGGATAGGGTTCTAACATACAATGGACGCCCTTGGCAAGTTCTAGACTCCCTATAAGGTGCCCATATTGCAACTCTCTCTAATATAGAAACCCAAATATTATGATGTTATAAATAGGAGACCAGCTCGAGTGGCTAACTCATAATAAGAGGTAACAATATGAGTGGTCCACATCACCACCACTTAGAAGCGGAAAAGACCATGACCAGTGAGGCTAGTATCCCTTCTATTCAAAAAGGTATCACTAATATCCGGGTGTAGGGCATATGTGTGCTTAAAATGTGTACATGATATATCACCCAATAACAAAAATGATATATACATAAAACATGCACTTTATATAATTCATACATACAACATATAATTATTAATTAAGCATGCAATTCATGTTTATAACATACAATTAATAATTAAGCATGCAATTCATATTTATAACACACAATTAATAATTAAGCATGTAATTCATATTGATATCATAACATACAATTAATAATTACACATGCAATTTTCGTGTTGTTGGAAATTAACTAATTAACCAAATAGAAAAAATAATAATAATAAACAAGCAGTCACATATTTTATTGATTATGGGCCAGACTCTCTCAAAAAAGTCCCTAACAAAGTCGCCAGCTGTCGCGCCTGATTTTCGGCTGCACTACTATTTAGAGTCGCCACTACATTTTATAATTAAAAATGTAGAAAAATATTTTTAGTACATTCAATTGGGCTTTGGATTTTTGATATCTAGGTTCGGGAGTCAGTTACAAGATAGGGAAGGTATTAACACCCTACCTGTCAGCCTTAGGCAGTACCCTTCACTAAAATATATGACTTTATTATTATTATTATTATTTATTATTATTATTATTAAATTATCTGTTTAATTAATTAATTATTAAAATGAACAAATTTAACTATTTTTATTAGTGTGTCTGACAAGATTGACATTGATCCTACGTATCACTCTTTTAGTTGGGGAATCAAGGCTACGTAGTTGTTTAAGTAGAAAAATGTTTGTTGGTTAAGTGTATTTTAATTAAAGAAAATATATTTGTTATCAAAATTGTTTATTTTTCATGTTTATTTATTGATAATTTTTTTTATTTGGTTAATTTTTGTTATTATTTAATTAAGAAAATAGAATTTAATCAATTTTGATATTTATTCGGTTCAAAAGAAGCGGCGTAGGACGACCTTTCGAAGATGATTTGAGAAGAAAGAGGCCTTCGGGGCGACCTTCTCTCCATCTTTGATTAACTCCCAAAATTATATTTATAAACATTTGTAATTAATATTATTAAGTATATGTGTTTGTACAAAAATAATATTATTTACAATTGGTAATTTTAATTACACTAAAAACATTTATGATTATTTGCCTTGAATTTGTTTTTTATTTGAATTCAAAAAGAGTTTGTTGAGTGTTAACTATATTAAAGGAATTTTTTGATTCTTTTTTTTGTTATTACTGTGTGTTCATAAAATGGATTTTTGTTCCCAATTTGTTAGGTTAAAAAAGTTTGTTAATTAGTCGGTAAAAAAGATCATTTTGTTATTAGTTATGTATTCCGTAAAAAAATTATTTATTTATTTTTATTTCTGTGATCTAATCTTTGTTTGATATTAAAAAAATTACATTTTTATTTGCTAAATGATGTTGATTTTATAACATGTAAATAGATATATAATGCAAAAAAGAAGAAAAATAAAACCTGGTGAGAGCAATGATCTAGTAAAAATAAATGCATATGTGAAAAGCCAATGACTTGAAAATGATACAATGTTGACTGAGACACGTGTCGCTATGGGATTTGTTGAAAGAAACGGTGCATCGAGCCAGTAGTAGGAGCGTTTGCATGGAATAATGCACCAGAAGAAGAAGGTGGATCCATTGTAGTTGGGTGCAGTGTAATTGAGACGTGTTTCACCTTGTGATTGGATAGAGTGAAGTCAACGTATGACAAGAAAGAGTATGGAGAATCCATGGTTCTGGATTGCTATCAAAATGAATGTGTAGAGTCAAAAATGCTCTCATCCATAATGGATCTCTAAGCTTTGCACTTTCTCTCAACCAACATGTTTTCTTAAACAAAGTGCATTCGCACATTGTGCTTCAATGTTTGCAGTATTTCCAGTGTATCCTTTTTTTGGAATTGTTTTCTTTTGGGTATTTTTTGGAATTGTTGGGAATGGATGGAACCTTTTTTGAGAATGTTGGAATTGTTGTTAATTTTTTTTCTCTAAACCTAGACTAGGCTATTTATAGGAAAAATTAACACTAACTTAACCTAAACTTAAGCTATCTAACTTCCAACTCTAGATAAATCTAATCACTTAATTTAAGAGATCTTAACATAACCGATTTGACCATCCTATTATAATGTTATTTTAATAATGTTTTTGTTAACTCATTTTCAAATTCAAATTTGGTTGTTATTGTAGTTTACTTATTTAGATATTTTAATTAATCCGAATATCTTTATAAAAAATGGATAGGATAAAGTTTAATTATTTTTGATACATTTAATATTCAAAATTTCGAAAAATCAAAATAAATAAATAGAACAATATTTTTTCCTCTTTTTTCCCTCTCTTTTTAAGAAAAAGTATGCGGGTTCATGGTGACACATTCGTAATTCAAATTTTTATTTTCTAAAAAATCATTTATTTGTGAATTAATTTAATTTAGTTTTGAACTTTTGGTTAACCTAATCACTTAGATTTAGAAACACTAATAACCTTGATTTATTTATTATTATTTTTGAATTTTTAGTTAACCTAATCACTTAGATTTAGGAACATTAACCACATTGATTTATTTATTATTATTTTTGAACTTTCATTTAACTCAGTCACTTAGATTTAGGAACATTGATTTATTTATTATTATTATTTTGAATTTTCAGTTAACCTAATCACTTAGATTTAGGAACTTTATCAATATAGATTTGGTATTATTATTTCCTTTTTACTTTTTTTTTTTGAAAAATGTTTTCGGCTTTTTCTGGGACAGACAAAAATGGGTGTTCACATTGAGATTAAGGGCACAAATTCTTAAAGCAGGTGGATTGGGAGAGATGATTACCCTTTTTCCTCAAGCCACCGTGATAACCGGTGGTTCCCACCGTGGCTGCCACCTTCATCAATCGAGTCGTCATCATGGTTCCTTGGACGACTTAGTTTCAGCCATTGAAAGCTCTCTGGCCACCATCGTCTCCCTCCATCCGTTCGAATCGAAGCCATCACCGGAGAGGAAGGGATGGAGAAGATGATTGTCCATTCTTCGAGCCACCATCACGAGCCTAACCTCCGCTAGAGATGAACTCACCATTGCCGCCTATTACTATCGTTGGTCGCCGCTGTCGTTGGAGAGAGAAGAGGAGACAATAAGGTTTAGGGATTTGGGTTCCCTTGTTTGCCACGAGAATATGAAGGTTATCCCTCTTCACTTGGTTTCATCTTCTTGTAATTAATCATTTTCTTTTGTTAATTTATTTACTTATATGCTTATTTAATTTATTTATCATTTCTTATACTATTTGTTTTGGTAATTAAGATAAGATGGGTGTTAATTAATATATTTCATATTTTAAATAATAATGATCTATTTTACCCTATAAATTATATTAATTTTTTTTAATAAAAAACTAAACAGTGAATTATTTATTGACAAAATTTTAACTATTTCAAATATTTATTTGAGATTTAATGCGGTGTGATCATTAATTTATACTACTTCATTTATCTCGTAAACAATTAAATTTTAACTATTTTAAATATTTATTCGAGCTTTGATGCGGTGTAGATATTAACTTTTTCTGCTTCATCTATCTCGTAAATGAGTAAATTTTAACTATTTCAAATATTTATTTGAGATTTGATGCGGTACGGACAATAACTTCTGTTGTTTCATCTATTTTGAAGATGATAAACTTTTAACTATATTCCAAAAGTCTCTTTGAGATTTGATGCGGTGCAGACATTAGTTTCTGCAAATGTTGTGAAACCTGAGGCGGACGACAAACCGGAAGAGGTCCCGTATTAGGTTTAAGCAGTTTGAACGTTTAAACCGCTCGATCTGACTGGGTGATTTTATACTAATTAATAATTTTTATCTATAAATATAAAATTTTATATAATTAATAATTATATTGAAGTAACATTTCTGCATCTTTTTAGACTAGAGTAAAACAAAATATTTGAGCAGTGTTCTATTTTTTTACTTTTTAAGTGAGTCGTCCGGTTTACTTCCCGGGTTAATCCGTTTTAATCGGGTTTAAGACGGTCGGGCCGAAATTTCTCGGTTCAAAGCGGTCCAACCTTCATTCAGTTAAGACTGCAAACCAGAACTATTTTCAAGTCCGGTGAGCGGTTCTGGCATGGTTCACCGAGCGGTTCTCCTAGACGGTGGTGAACGCGGGATTCAGCCTACGACACTATAGAGGAAATGGAAGCTGGAGAGGAGGATTGTGTGGAGTGATCTGCATAGAGGACTTCATCGAAGTGGTGGACCTCTCTTCTGAGTCCGAGATGGAGGAGGATCCGAATGAAGGTTCTAGTTCCCCATTACCACTAGAGCTAGCCGTTAGGAGCCATTTCCTTTTCCGTTTTGCTTTTTGGGGAAAGGGTATATATGTAGGATATTTTTGGTAGTGCTGAATAACTCAGCCTATTTTGTATAGCTTCGGTTTATGCGATGATTTGATGTCATCTTGTATTTTGTAAACTCATGGTACGGGACCAAGCAACACCTTGTTGTGTGTGTTGCATGGTCAAGTCTTTTAATGAAGAGCTTTTAGCAAAGTATTGTACTATTCTTAACTACCGTTATGTATCGACTATTTACTTTTCCGCAGTTAATAAAAATGTGACGTCTTGAAAAAAGAATGGTTATAAGGCAAATATTTTTTTATTTATATAAATTACATATATAAAAGAAAAAAAATGTACCCAATTTTCCAAGAGATTAATTACACTATTTTATGAAGTAATTTCGGGCGTTACAAAACCGAACCCAACCATATTTTATGGTTTGGTTTGGTTCGATTCCATTGGTTTCACAGTTTAAACTAGAACCGCTTACACCCCTACCGAAAGTAGAGCAAATTTTGCAATTTTAGTATGATGCATATAGAAGGCAGGAGAGATAATTTTGAAATGAATATAATGATGCCGAAGGATATCTTCGGGTATAGCACAAAAGAAATTCCTTAGTATAAGTGAAGTCAACAAAATCACTCTGCCTGAATGGTGATGTTCCTCTCTTATTTGTATATATATATTAGGTACTTTAATTTCTTCTATTCTTGAGTTTTCGTTTAACATTTGGTCTTACTATACTGTTGGAAATTAGTTAATATATTTATATTTTAGATACATGTATTAAAATTTTGTAAAAGAACATATTTTCTATTGAAGGATAGAATCCTTGGTGGAAAATATACAAAAGAGGCAACCACTGCAATATATGGCTGGTAGTTTTCAAGAAAAACAAAATTATTTCTTGAACCTTATAATGTCGGCTAAGTATTTTTGTTATGGGTATAATTTATATTCTTTAAAATGTGGTGTGCTTAACATTTGCTAACTCAACATTTTTTATAGCCATTATTGGTTGTTGATCATCATTAATCGCATTGAAAAATAAATATACTATTTGAATTCATTAAATGATAGTGATGCCAACAAATACCCAAACATGAAGGAAACAATCACTAGGTAAGTAGAGAATTTGGATTATAATGTTTATAAACCATCATGTTTTTTCTTTCAAGGAAATATATTATTATTTGGATTGTAACATTTTACAAACCTATTATCTTCTTGAGCTGAAGGAAATATAATATTATTTGACGTATAACATTTTACTACTTTCTCGTTATCACAATCTTGTAAATCTATATAGAACCCAAATTCACTTCAAAGCTAATGCAAACATCATCAAATGGATCCACCTAAAGGTGTTTGTACATACTTCAAGCAATTTCATGCAATTAAAGCATTCAAAAAATGATTTTATTTTGGTTTTAATCATATTGCCCCTTCCAAAAAATACAAATAATTGTGGCTATTATGTGATACACTTCACGAAGGAGATTATAAAACAATGTCAAAACAACTGGCTCCCAAAAAATATAAATGGTTGCCATACATCGAGGATATAATTATACAAATTGGTGAAGAACGTGCTAACTATGTCCTACATATTATATCACTAAATAGACTAGCATTACATTGTATGGATTTAGGAATGAAAATTTCTCATTGTAAAGGAATGTCGGAACATGGTGGTGTGAAATATAAAAAATATCTAAGTCTCACATAGGAGAATTTTGAAAAAACAACTCTCAAGTCTCACATAGGAGAGTTTTGAAAAAACAATTCTCAAGTCCCACATTGGAGAGATAAGGAATATGGAAAAAATCTCATGTTATAAATAGAGGTTTTCTCACCTCATTATAACTTGCCCCAAGTTGAATGCATTTTCATTCAATTTTTTATTTCTCCCTCATATTTTCCGCCGATGCATTTCCGGCAAACTTCTCCCCCTTTCTTTCTGTGGCACTAAGAAATTGCACATGCAGCCATATTGTGGGAATTTCGAGAACTGACACGGGTAGTCAGTATTGGGGAAAAGAATTGGCACAAGTAGTCATATTCTGCACATTTCGAGAACTGGTACTGGTAGTCAGTATTGAGGGAAAAGAATTGGCACGGGTAGCCAAATTGTAGGCATTTCGAGAACGGGTAGCCATATTGTGGGTATTTAGAGAATTGACACCGGTAGCCATATTGTGGGTATTTCGAGAATTGGCACTGTTAGCCATATTGTGGGAATTTTTAGAATTGGCACTGGTAGCCATATTGTGGTGGGTGTATTCGAGATCGGTTCTTACAGTGCAGTAAGAATTCGATAACAGAGATCTTGACTGTTTTATCCCGGGGATGACGTGGTTGATAGTTTCCTTGCATATTTTGGGCAGTGCCACGAAACGTCTTAAAGAGAGCGACCTGGTTGTGACTAAGCCAGTAAGTATTATTTCGTGCCATTTATAATTGTTCCAAGCTACAGTAACAACAATTTTAAGACGTTTCCACTGCAATGATATTTGTAGATAATATTACTGGACCGAACAACTATGACCTGAACAAACCATTTCGGCTTAATGGGATTAATTTCAAACGTTAGCAACATAAGATGAATTTTTTTTCACTATGATAAAAGTTACATAAATTTTGAAAATCAATGTCCTAATGTTGTTGGAGAAAGCTGAAAAAAGGATAAACTAGCTATTAATATAGCTCTCTGGAATGAAAATGATTACTTTTATGAATTTCATTCTAGATGAGTTGTCAAAGGATCTCTATAATTACTACAACTCATATATGTCTGCCAAATTATTTGGTATGCACTTCAGAAATAAATAAATATGATATTGAGTAAGTTAAGAAAAAAATACATATATGATGTTACAACTACCTCAAGTATCAAATGACTGATAATAAATCAGTAGAATCTCAGTCCCATGACATACATAGAATTGCTCATGAAATCATTTCTGATGGTATGGCCCTAGAGAGTTAAACTCACAGAGCCTATGAATGTATATTCATTGGGTATGCTGTAAACAGCAAGGCGTACAAGTTTTACGACCTTAATGTAAAAGTGATCATTGAGTCTAATGATGTTGACTTTAATGAAAAGAAATTCCTTTTTAAATTGAGGAATAGTGGGGGCACATAAACTAGTCACATACTTGAGATTAGATATAATGATAGAAAATGAAAGATTTGAAATAGAACCTAGAAGAATTAAGAGAGCAATAATTGTTAGAGAGTATAGACCTGATTATATGATCTATATATTGGAGGATAATTCATCAACTCTCCAAGAAGTTTTGACTTCTTTGGATGTCGATTTGTGGCGAGAAATCATAAATAATGAGATAGACTATCCAGAGTCTAACAAGAAACAGACTATGTTATCTCAATCCACCATGGAAGTTGAGATGATAGCATTAGCAACAGCCAATGAAGAAACAAGTTAGCTGAGAAGTTTGCTTGCAGAGATTCCTCTATGGGAAAAACATATATCAGTTGTGTTGATCCATTATGATAGTATCGCGGCTATTGCAAAAAAAATTGAGAACCGCTTTTATAACGGTAAGAAATGACAAATACATCGTAAGCACAACACCATTAGAGAGTTAGTCTCTACATGAGCTGTTCGAGTGGATCATGTACGCACTGAGAATAACTTAGCAGATCCTTTGACAGAAGGACTAGCTAGAGAGAAAGTCCATAATACTTCTAAGAGTATGGGACTATTCCCCTTAGAACGAGGAGCACTCATGATGGTAACCCAACCTAACTGACTAGAGATCCCAAAAAATAAGTTCAATGGGTAATAACAAGTTGTGAAGTGATATGAGAATGAACATGCTATAAAATTATGAGAAGCATGATTCCTGCAGCATATGTAAGGATGAGTTAAACTCCTAATGAGATCTATACTCCAATTGGAATGGAGTACATAGGCTACAAGAGTACTCTTAATAGACTCACCTATGTGAATGTGGAAGTGGGGGCTGCTTCCTATGAAATTTTGGGGCATAAATTTCTAGAGCGTTGACTATACTAGGATAGACGTGCATAGCCTTTAACGCACAGACATTACGGAATACACCTTTGAAAAGGTTGTGTGTGACGATGACCTCTATAAAGATCTTCATGCGAATTTTCCAGTAGGCATATCCATCACCACTGAATACAGGAGGGCGGTTAATGGATGTGCCATCACCGCCAAAAGGGTTAGTGGAACCCATTTATATTCCGTTAAGGATCACGTGGATACGATTGAGCTAGCACGTCATACTAGCTCTAATACCACTTGTTAGGTAGTTGTGACAAAATACACCTAGAGGGGGGGGGGTTGAATAGGTGTCGCGGTTCCTAAATACCGCTATTGGCACCAAAGCCCTATTCTGGAAAATCACCCAATTAACCGATTAAAGGACTGCCTTAATCGATTAAACCACAATTAGAAGACAGTTGCCGAATGGCTCAATTACACAGCCAATTACAGATTATATAAAAATGATATAGCATATATTTTTGAACATAAATGATATTTATATTGCAGTATTACTATATCCAAATTATCAGCTACAATAGGCAATTAAAAGCTAGTTAAAACAGTAAAGAGATAAAGGAAAGAAACAACCTGCAACAATGTTTTTATACTCGTTTGTTTAGGGTTCCTCTGATCTGAGAGATTTTCTTCACTAAAATTGAAGCCAATGTAAAGCAACTAAATGGTTAACTATATGTAAAGCAAATAAATGGTTAACTATATAAGATGAAGCAGTAGGAGGCTTATGAATGCAATTCACTCATATAGTCAATCATCCTATCGTGTTCTTGCATGATTCTTTCATTACTGTTTAGAGATTTCTTAAGGATAGAAATTGCATATTATTCATGATTCTGATCTTATACATATTCTTGGTAATTGAGAGATTTGTATAGGGTTTTTAGATTGTTCTTGATTGTAACATTTAAGCCTTTTAGTGCTTCACATTACTCTGTTTTTGTTGTATTTTGTGTAACAAGGAAATTCGTCTCTTGGTGTCGTACCAGCAATGAGATACAGAGAGTCTTCACCAAGACTTGGAGGTCTTGAGTTTAGAACATACACTTGGTTGGGGCTGGATCGTAGGAAAGGTTTTCCTAGGTGATTGGTAAGATACGAAACAACTCATATTCATGTGTCAGAGCATTCAGCCTCACTCGGTAACATACGAAACAACTAAATGGTTAACTAGATGAGTGAATCACTTTTGCATGTCACTGATAGAGTCACTCGATTACATATGAAACAACTCAAATTCATGTGTCAGGGCATTCAGCCTGGCATGCTTGACTTCGCTAGTGCCTTCGTGAGTCAGTTGTAAAGTGTCCCACATTTCTTTCGCACTTTGACACTACGACAACCAAAAGAACTCATCATATGATAGGGACGATGTGATGATATTTTTAGCATGTAGGTTATACTGAACCTTTTAGCATTCATCACCGGTCCATAGACTTTTCGGTTTATCTTTCGGTTCATCGTCCACTAGATGCTGTGGAACGAAGGGCTCGTGGACTATGAAATTTCCAAATATCCCAGTCGATGACCTCTATAAAGATCTTCATGCGAATTTTCCAGTAGGCATATCCATCACCACTGAATACAGGAGGGCGGTTAATGGATGTGCCATCACCGCCAAAAGGGTTAGTGGAACCCATTTATATTCCGTTAAGGATCACGTGGATACGATTGAGCTAGCACGTCATACTAGCTCTAATACCACTTGTTAGGTAGTTGTGACAAAATACACCTAGAGGGGGGGGGGTTGAATAGGTGTCGCGGTTCCTAAATACCGCTATTGGCACCAAAGCCCTATTCTGGAAAATCACCCAATTAACCGATTAAAGGACTACCTTAATCGATTAAACCACAATTAGAAGACAGTTGCCGAATGGCTCAATTACACAACCAATTATAGATTATACAAAAATGATATAGTAGATATATTTGAACAGAAATGATCTTTATATAGCACTATTACTATATCCAAATTATCAGCTACAATATGCAATTAAAAGCTAGCTAAAATAGTAAAGAGATAATGGAAAGAAACAGCCTGCAACAAGGTTTTTATACTGGTTCGTTTTACTGTCCACTGCAAAACTACATCCAATCCCCCCTCTAATCTAGGAGATTTTCTTCACTAAAATTGAAGCCAATGTATCTTACATACACACTTCCAATTACAAGACCTTGAATGCTACCTTCTTGAATTCCCAGAACCCCTACCTTGGTTTGACCTTACCAATCGCCTAGGAAAACCTTTCCTACGATCCAGCCCTAGCCAAGCATATGTTCTAAACTCAAAACCTCCAAGTCTTGGTGAAGACTCTCTGTATCTCATTGGTGGTATGACACCAAGAGATGAATTTCCTTATTACACAAAATACAATAAAAACAGAGTAATGTGATGCACTAAAAGGCTTAAATGTTACAATCAAGAACAATCTAAAGACCCTATACAAATCTCTCAATTACCAAGAATATGTATAAGATCAAAATCAATAATAACATGCAATTTCTACCCTTAATAAATCTCTAAACAATAATGAAAGAATCATGCAAGAACACAATAGGATGATGAACACATTTAATCACATGCAATGGATGACAAGTTAATCCCTAAGCATGATACTATCTCACTCTAATCTCACATGCAATTCACTCTACCTAGATGACATACATTGAAAATGAAAATATGCAACTGAGCAATTCTAAACTGAGTGAACGAAAGATCTAAAATCGTATATGAAATCTGTTGAAAAAACAATTTATATAGAAAAAATGTTAAATGCCCAGTTAATCGATTATGTAGCATGTTAATCGATTAACGAGCTGTTTGAGAATAACTGAAATCCGTTTTTCAATTATCTGTTGAAACTGTTTTCTCATTAATCGATTAAAGTTGCACTTAATCGATTAACTGACATATTTTAAGTTAAGATATTAAATGGTAAACTACCTATATGTTATGCTTATCAACTATACATGTTTTACAATTATGTTATGCCTAAAATGCACAAATGACTTGTATGACTAATGCATGAACATATAATAAGCTAGATGGCATGTCTCATGCAAATGATATGATAGTTTTTGGAACTTGAGAGATTTGCATCTAGGTTTACCTAACCTAGACTCAAAAACTATGACACATATCTAAGACTTTAGTCTAGACACAAAGCTCTTGAATCTTTGGCATGTTGATTTTTTGAGTTATCTTTAAGTTTTCACTAAGTCCTTTGTCTTCATCAAAACATAGGCAAGCTAAGTGCTATCTTGACACTTTGCACTTTCACTATACAAACTGTGTTTCTATGTCTTGCATAATACATCATTTCATTCATTTTTAGAATTGCTAGTTGCATATTTTTCGTGCTCATTTGTGTCATTTAGGCAAAGACAAATGTATTGTGAGATAGTTAGAGATAATATCATGTTTAGGGTTTAATTGTGATCTAATTGCATGAGATTAATGTGTTAACCTTTTCTATCTTTTCTTGAATGGTTCTTGCATTTCTTTAGAAGAATTCTAGGATAGAAATTCTCTGTTTTCGCACATCAATTAACTCATACATATTCATGTTTACTTGTGAGTCTTGTATAGGGTTTTTTAGTTGAGTTTTAATTGTGATATTTTGAGAAACATTATGCTCGATAATACTCTATATTGTTTTTGTGTTGTAAAAAGGGAAGTTGTCTCTTGGTGTCTTACCACCTAAGAGACTCAGTGAGTCTTCACCAAGGTTTAGAGGTCTTGAGTTTAGAACGTTTTCTTGGATGGGGCTAGATCGTAAGAAAGGTTTTCTTAGGCGATTAGGTGAGTCAAACCAAGAAAGTGGGTTCTTGGATTCAAGAAGGGAGCATCTAAGTTTGTGTATTGGAAGTGTGCATGTAACAGTACATTCGTTTCAATATTAGTGAAGAAAATCTCCTGAGATCAGAAGGGGAGGCCTGAATGTAGTTTGCAAGTGGACCCACAATCGAACCAGGATAAAATTCCTTGTTGCAGGCTTTTTCAAGTTGTAATATTTCCTAATTTTAGCTGATAATTTGGATACTTTAACTTTGATATATTGAGTTTAATTATGTTCAAATATATTTGTTTTCTGTGAGTTAATCGATTAAGACATAATGTTTATCGATTAACTGAGGCTTTTCCCAGAATAGGGCTTCGGTGCAAAAAGCGGTAATTGGTGACCACAACAACTATTCAACCTCCTTCTAGGTGTGTTCTATCCACTAATACCTAAAAAATGGTATAAGAGGTAGTACGACGTGCTAGCTCAACCACATACATGTGATCCTTAAGGTTCCACCAACCCTTTTGGCGGTGATGGCGCATCCATTAACCGCCCTCCCGTATTCAGTGGCGAGGGATACGCCTAATGGAAAGTCCGGATGAAGATATTCATTGAAGCCATTGACTCGGATATTTGGGAATCCATAGTCAACGGGCCTTTCGTCCCAATGCATTTAGTGGATGATGAACCGAAAGAAAAGCATAAGAGTCTATGGACCGATGTTGAACGTAAAAAGGTTCAACACAACCTACATGCTAAATAAAAACATCATCACATTGGTCCTATCATATGATGAATTATTTCGGGTTTCGCAATGTCAAAGTTCCCTGACACATGAGTACGAGATTTTTTGTATTTTGCCGAGTGAATCTATCGGCGACATGAAAAAGCGATTAACACATATAGTAAACCATTTAGTTGCTCTAGATAAACTTTTTACCAAAGGAAAACTAACTAATAAAGTTTTGCATTATCTTGACAGAAAATGGCAACCTAAAGTTACAGCTATCATGGGATCCAAGGATCTTGACTCCATGCCTTTCGCAACATTATTTGAAAATCTTCAAGAGCACGAGATGGAAGTTGGACGCTTGATGATGCATGAGGTATCATATCACAAAAGAAAGGCATATCTCTTAAAGTAACAACGTCTCAACTTATTGAAGAGAAAGAAGATGCCGAGTCTGATTCTGACATTGATGATGAAACGTTGAGCCTTCTCCTACGAAAATTTGGGAAATTCTTAAATAAATGAGGCTTTAAACCTTTTTAGAAGAAAGAAGCGTGTGAGTCAAATAGGAAAGGCAGGACACATAAGATTTCAATGTCCTACTTATCACAATAAAGTTGATTCTGTTAGGTATCAGTGGCTAAAATACACCTAGAAG
>NC_032019.1:10255529-10255993 GCF_001865875.1 Lupinus angustifolius | reverse complement strand
AAGAGAGAGAGAGAGAAAGAAAAATCCTGCAACACAATTTTTATCCTGGTTCGTTTGCATGTCCACCAGCAAACTACATCCAGGCCTCCTGGCTGATGTGGGAGATTTTTCTTCACTATAATTGAAATAATGCTTTACAAGCAATTCTTCCAATTACAACACTTAGACAATTACATGAAACTAAAGAACCTTATCCCTTGGTTTGACTCCCTTCCTACCGCCCAAGAAAACCTTTCTTGCGGTGTAGCCCCAGCCAAGAACCTATTCTTTCTATCAAGAACTCTAAGCTAATGAAGATACAACATAATCTCGTTGGTGGTAAGACACCTTGAGATTCCCAACGTTACAACACTTTTTACAACAAAAACATAGAGTAATCTAAAGCAATTATAATGCTCAAAATAGACAATTAAGACCTTACTCTAAAACTCTAACACAAGTCTCATATAACATGATAATGCCTT
>NC_032019.1:10255063-10255429 GCF_001865875.1 Lupinus angustifolius | reverse complement strand
GGAAGCAGTTATTACGATCAACCTGCACAATCAATCAACAACAAAACAACCTTTCTCCCCCTTTTGACATTATCAAAAAGATATCCCAGGTCAAAAGTAGGCAGAGATATGTAGTTAAACTTAAAACGAAGTTAATGAATTAATTTTAGGATTTAACCATTAACCTGTTTTATTTTCGGTGGCTTGAACAAATGCGCTTGTTTAGACAATAAAATAACTAAGAGGTAAAGAGAACGACATACAAGATTTACCATATCAATTAGCATAATAAGCAATGTAGTTCAATAACTAGCTTAATTTATGCACCATAAAATCTCATATGATCAAGAACCATTCACATAACCAAATAAGCTATTTTGACATAAT
>NC_032019.1:10253954-10254963 GCF_001865875.1 Lupinus angustifolius | reverse complement strand
CTTCATACTGTTCCATACCTGCAAAGTATGAGTCCTTCAACCCTTGAAATTGAAGATCCATGCGGTTGTTGAGCCTTTGCTCCATAGCTTCCATGTGAGCCATACTGAAAACAGAATCCTGTGATGCTGTCCTAGAGGGGTCCCCCTAATTTGTAGCATTCTGATCACCCATGCCACCCTGATCATCATCACTGGTCAGCTCCAGATCAATAGTAGTGTAGTCCTCCTGGTATTGCCAAGTAGTGTCGTACTTGTATATACCCATTTTGTGAATTAGACTCTCACCAACCAGATGATCCTTATCAGTATACTCAACAATGATGGTGTCAGAAACATCGATATGCAAATAATCCACAATGTGTGAAATGAATATATTGTAGGGAAGCAGCTTCGCCTGAGATAGAGACACACTGTTCATAATCTTCAATATTTCCTCAGGCTAGTTAATCATTACATTATTCTTAACAACGTACATGAAACGCAAATCTTTCACAATAGGCTGCGCATGATTTGTGTTCCTCTGCACCAGAATATAAGTAATGACATAATGCAGCAGCCTGTTCTCAAAAGATAAAGACCCAGCCTTGGTCAGTTGACCCTGAATATACAAATGAGGTCCTCTAAGAAATGACTTATACACCTCAGTAGGATCAAAATTATCCTTAACCCATGAGCAGTCTCCTATTCCATAACCCGAAGATGGTAATCCACTGACATTCATAATCATTTCATCACTAATCTCAAACAGTTTACCAAAAATCATAGACCAGTATTTACCATCCTTATATCTGAAATTTGCATAAAATTCCCTAACTAGAGCAGGGTAAACTTGTCCCTTTAATTCCAGAAATTTAACGGCTCCCTGAGTCTCCATATCGTGCGGAAAACTGAAATTTTGTTTCGTCATCCAGGTTAAATCGACATACCTTACATAAGTGGGTTTAAGTCCTTGAAACTTTGCCAAACGGGTCTCTTGCAAAATGAGCGAGTAAAATGGGTCACCACAGTC
>NC_032019.1:10253612-10253854 GCF_001865875.1 Lupinus angustifolius | reverse complement strand
CTAGGGTTTGATTTGGGAAAAAATTGGGAACGTAGTGGAATATGGATGATAATGTGAGATTTCTAGATGGTTTGAGAGGGTTAGGGTGAGGTTTATCTAGCTTAGTGCACTTGGGTCAGTGGAGTTACAATTTCAGAGACTCAAAAGCAAGAAGAGGTGGAGAAAAATGCGGAAAAAGCGTGAAACCGAGGTGCTGTCTGCACTTAAACTGCTGGCTTTAATCGATTAATGGGCATGGTTAA
>NC_032019.1:10252053-10253512 GCF_001865875.1 Lupinus angustifolius | reverse complement strand
TCATGAGATATAATTTTGCATTTCAACAGATATCATTTAAAACAATAGACAAATAAACAAATAGAGGCAAGACATAAGACAAACATCTAAACAGTTTTAATCAAGATATTTTTCATCAAGAATTCCAAGTTCTCTCCTGAGATCATAGAAAGTATCCCGTGGAAGGGGCTTGGTGAAAATATCTGCTAACTGTTTAGAAGTTTCAACAAATTCAAGAACACAATCACCTTTTCGTACATGATCACGTAAGAAATGATGTCTAATTTCTATATGCTTGGTTCTAGAATGCAAAACGGGATTCTTGGATAGATTTATGGCACTCGTATTATCGCATTTGATGGGGATCTTTTCTAGTTTAAGACCAAAGTCCTTAAGTTGCTGCTTCATCCAAAGGATTTGAACGCAACACACACCAGCGGCAATGTATTCCGCTTTGGCGTTGGACAAAGTAACACATGCTTGATTTTTACTGTGCCATGCAACTAATGAATTGCCCAAAAAGTGACAAGTACCACTAGTACTTTTCCGATCCAATTTACATCCAGCGAAATCAGAATCGGAATATCCTACCAAGGTTAGTGAGACATCCTGAGGATACCATAATCTCATGTTAGTTGTTCCTTTTAAATATCTCATGATTCTTTTAACAATTACATAATGTGATGCCTTAGGAAAAGATTGAAATCTCGCACACATGCATACACTAAACATGATATCAGGTCGACTTGCAGTTAAGTAATGTAATGACCCAATTATACCACGATACTTTGTTACCTCCGTTGCTTTTCCTTTTTAGCCCTTATCTAGGTAGCAAGCAGATGCCATAGGAGTGGAGGCTTCCTTACATTTATCCATATCAAATTTCTTAAGTAGCTCTTTGCAGTATTTCGCCTGATGAATGAATATCCCACTTTCTAGCTGCTTTATTTGAAGTCCCAGAAAGAATGTGAGTTCTCCCATCATAGACATTTCGAACTATCCCTGCATCATCTCAGAAAATTCTTTACATAGAGTATCATTAGTAGATCCAAATATTATGTCATCCACATAGATTTGTACAAGTAATACATGATTTTCTGATTTTCGAATAAAAAGCGTTGTGTCAACCAAGCCTCTTTCGAACCCTTTTTCCAAAAGAAAGGTACTTAGTCTATCATACCAAGCTCTAGGAGCTTGCTTGAGACCATAGAGTGCCTTTTTAAGTTTGTAAACGTGGTTCAGATATTTAAAATTTTCAAAACCAGGCGGTTGGTCAACAAAAAATTCTTCTTGAATGTAACCATTCAAGAAGGCGATTTTTACATCCATTTGAAATAATTTGAAATTCATAATAGATGCAAAAGAAAGAAGCATCTTGATGGCCTCTAATCTGGCTACAGGGGCATAGGTTTCGTCGTAGTCGATACCTTCCTCCTGGTTGTAGCCTTTGGCCACCAAGCATGCCTTATTTCGAATGATT
>NC_032019.1:10251573-10251953 GCF_001865875.1 Lupinus angustifolius | reverse complement strand
TCACCAACGTTTCTTGTTTGATTAAGCAAAGTGTCTAATTGTTGTTGACTGTTTGTGAGACGTGTGAGTTTTTCTTTAAGTTTGAAATTCTCTTCTTGTGAAGTCTCGCAAGTCTCACAGACAGGTTGTTGACATAAATTATTTTCAGAGCAGTTACATGTGCTACAAGAATAGATGAGGTATAATGTTTCATTTTCTAATTTCAATTCATCTAATTCTTTTGGTACTTTGCTTATTTTTTGTTCATTTATGAGGATTACCCTTTTTCTATCAACGTTTATCCTAGCCAATTTCTTTAGTTCCTCATGTAACTCGACATAAGCCTCATATAATACATCATAAGGAGGTGAATCATCAGAAGTGGATGAGGTGTCAGAATA
>NC_032019.1:10251088-10251473 GCF_001865875.1 Lupinus angustifolius | reverse complement strand
TCCTCCTCACTAGAGGTGCTTGATGTCGTTTCCTCCTCAGGTACATCCCAGACGATGTAGGCTTTCTTAGACATGAATTCCCTGGGAGTGCTATTTTCTAAATCAACCTTTTTCAGATACGTTGGACACTGAAATCGCATGTGTCATACTTTTCCGCACTAGTGGCAAGTGAAGCGATCTTTGGTGTTCTTGCCTTTGTTTGTTGATTCCTTCGCTTCTTTCTTCTGAAACTTTTTGAATCCTCCTTTTCTCTTTATGAATTTACTGAATTTTCGAACAAGGAGACCCATTATTTCATCATCCAGATCGGAGTCAGATTCATCATCATCTTTATCTTCTTTTGTTTTGAAGGTCGTAGCCTTTAATGTGATGCTCTTCTTCTTCC
>NC_032019.1:10250208-10250988 GCF_001865875.1 Lupinus angustifolius | reverse complement strand
CACTTGTAAAGTGTCCCACATTTCTTTTGCATTTTGGCACTGCGAGACCCTAAAGAACTCATCATAGGATAGGGCCGATGTGATGATGTTTTTGGCGCGTAGGTTATGCTGGACCCTTTTGCGCTCATCATCGGTGCATAGACTTTTAGGCTTGTCTTTAGGTTCATCGTCCACTAGATGCCGTGGAACGAAAGGGCCGTTGACTACGGATTCCAAAATATCCGAGTCAATGGCTTCTATAAAAATTTGCATGCGGACTTTCCAGTAGGCATACCCTTCACCACTGAATATAGGTGGTCGGTTAATGGATGAACCTTCACCACCAAACGGATTTGTAGAACCCATTATATTTCCCTTAGGATCATGAATACGGGGTTGAGCTAGCAATTCGTACTAGCTCTGATACCAATTGTTAGGTATTAGTGGCTAAAATACATCTAGAAGGGGGGGGGGGGTTGAATAGGTGTAGCGATCAGAGTATCCGCTTTTCGAAAACAACAATTAATGCTGAAATAACCCCAGATTAATCGATTAACAGAATAAAAATAATCGATTAACACAATTACTTTAATCGATTAAAAAAACTCAGAAATTACAAACAGATTCGGTTTCTTGCACAACAATTAACCGAGATTTTAACGAATATACAGACCTTACAAAATATCAGAGTTACACTAGTATAGTATGGAAACAGAATATAGCAATTAAAACAACTATACAAAAGTAACCGATTAAAGCAATAAAGAGAGAAAGAGAGAGAGAAAAATCCTGCAACACGAT
>NC_032019.1:10245626-10250108 GCF_001865875.1 Lupinus angustifolius | reverse complement strand
TGTTTCAATAACGTAATTGATTCTGTTTTTCCAAGTTTTCAGTTTCAACAACGTTTCAAAAACTTATGTTAATCGATTAAAACATGCCTTAATCGATTAAACTTATGTTAATCGATTAAAACTTATGTATTTTCAAATTGCAAACTCAAATACGTTTTGCACTTAATTTATACATGTTCAACACTAAGTTTATGCCTAGGATGCACAGATTACATGTATTTATGTGATGCATGAACATATTATAAATGACATATCTCAAAACTAAATTTTTTTAAAGTTTTATGCATATGAGACATGTGTTGAGTTTACCTAAGCCTTAGACTCAACCTAAACTAATTACTAGTCTAAGTCTAATACCAATCTTGAGACTTAAGCACGTTGATTTGTTGATGATCTTCAAGCTCTTATAAACACAAGTTGTCCTCATCAAAACCAAAACATATAGTGAGAAAGATTTCCAAAGTGCTCCTCTTGACATGCGCACTTTCAGATTCAGAAAAGGGCACTCCTCGGGTCTTCAAGTCATAGAAATCCTACATAGTTTGGGACGTACCAGAGGAGGACACGACATCAAGCTCCTCAGATGAAGAGGAGACCGCCAAGCTATGCCTAACGACAAGAACAAATAAAGCTTGCGACTCAGATTCAAAGGAGGTTAACAATGAGGTATACTCTGACACCTCATCTTCTTCTGATGATGATTCACCTCCTTATGAGAATTTATATAATGCTTACATCAAATTGCATGAAGAATTAAAACAATTAGCTAGGATTAGTTCTGATAGAAAACGAGTAATCCTGCTAAATGAGCAAAAAATAGTTTTATTACAGAAAGAATTATATGAGCTAAAACATGAAAATGACACCTTAGATCTAATATTTTCTTGTAATACATGCAATTTCTCTAATGATAATTTATGTCAATCATCTGTTTGTGAGTCTTACGAGACTTTGAAAAATGAGAATTTGAAACTTAATGAAAAACTCGCAAAACTCATAGAGAGTCAAAATCAGTTAGACACTATGCTTAGTCAAACTAGAAATGTTGGTGACCATACTGGACTAGGATATGTTACCCCTATGCGTAGAAGAAGACTATATAGGATACCTATAACTCGACCTAATAAGAAATTTTATAATAAGAAACTTCCTACATGTTTCTATTGTGGCACACATGGCCACACTTCCTACTCTTGCTATATCAGGATGTATAGTATACCTAGTGGTGTATATGTCTAGATGAAAAAGGGAGATAACTCCCTGGTTACTAACAGAAAAGGACCCAATATAAATTGGGTACTTGAAAAAGACAAGTGATCTATTTTGTAGGTATGTCTACCAGCACATGGACAACATTGGTATCTTGATAGTGGATGCTCGAGACATATGACATGAGATGGATCAAAATTCCTAGATCTATCATTAAAAGAAAAAGGGGTTGTCACGTACGGAGACAACAACAAAGGAAAGATACTTGGTACCAGGACCATTGGAAACTCAACTCAGGCAGTGATCGAGAATATACTATATGTTGAAGGCATGGAGCATAATCTATTGAGTATCAGCCAACTCCGTGACAAAGGTAATCGTGTATCTTTTGACTCAGAGTGGTGCATAATCTTGACAATTTATCGAATAAGGTCATATGTGTCGGACATTGTATCAATAACATTTATATCATTAACCTAGAAGATGTCACGACGTTATTTTCAAAATGTTTTGTTTCTAAAGAAAATGATATATGGCTTTGGCATAGGCGCATTGTTCGTATTCATGTAAAACATCTAGATAAACTATCTAAAAATAATTTGGTTGAGGGTATACCAAAACATGATTTTAGAAGTCATGAAACTTGTGATACTTGTAAAAAATGTAAACAAGTTAAAAACTCTTTTGGTAAAAATAATGAAAACAAGACCTCTGGAGCTTCTCCATATGGACTTGTTTGGACCTTCTCAGATAATGAGTTTTGGTGGTAGTTTCTATGCTTTGGTAATTGTTGATGATTTCTCTAGATTGACATGGGCATTA
Organism: Lupinus angustifolius; assembly: GCF_001865875.1. Taxonomy (NCBI): domain Eukaryota; kingdom Viridiplantae; phylum Streptophyta; class Magnoliopsida; order Fabales; family Fabaceae; genus Lupinus; species Lupinus angustifolius. Next base: position 10,248,077 of record NC_032019.1, on the reverse strand, counting down.
TTTTTATCTTCTAAGAGTGATGATGCATTGAAAATCTTTCAAAAACCTTGGCAAACAAATTCAAAATCAGTTTAATCTTAAAATTGTATTCATTCGATACGATCATGGTGACGAGTTTGAAAACCACCACTTTGGTGAATTTTGTAATAAACATGGTATTATGCATCAGTTCTCGGCTCCTTGTACCCCTTAGCAAAATGGAGTTGTTGATAGGAAGAATCAAGTTACAGAGGAGCTTGCTAGAACCATGCTAAACGAAAGAAAGGTTCCTAAGTACTTTTGGGCTGATGCAGTGCATACTGCTTGCTATGTGATAAATCGTATACTCTTGAGGACTACTTGTTTGAAAACTCCTTATGAACTTTTAAAATGCCAAAAACCTAATATTGCTCATTTTCATGCTTTTGGATGTAAGTGCTTTATTTTAAATAATGGAAAAAGAGCGCTAGGATAATTTGATTCAAAAGCAGATGAAGGTACTCATTGTATAGTAAAGCTTATCGAGTCTTTAATAAATATTTCATGCAAGTAGAAGAGTCTGCACATGTTCATTTTGATGAATATTCTCCAAAAGAGAAGAGAAGTGTATTTTCTAATGATGTTGCAGGTGCTTTAGAAGAAGCATACTCTATGGACATGGACCAGGACAAAGAAGAACAAGAAGAATAAACTGGCCAAGATGAGCATCACGACATGCCAATCGCGTGGAAGACTAAGAAATATCATCCACTTGACAAAGTTAAAGGTGATATCTCTACAGGGGTGGTAACCCGTAGTTCTTTACGTAATTTTTGTAACTTTGTTGCTTACGTATCTCAAATTGAGCCAAAGACCATAGATAAGGCCATTGAGGATGTTCACTAGGGTATAGCTATGCAAGAAGAGCTAAACCAATTCGAGCACAATAATGTATGAGACTTGGTCCCTAAGCCAAAAGAACATCCAGGGATTGGTACAAGATGGGTCTTCCGAAATAAACTAGATGAATCTAGCTTGATCATTAGAAATAAGGCACGCTTAGTGGCCAAAGGCTAGAACCAGGAGGAAGACGTCGATTATGATGAGACCTACGCTCCTGTAGCCAGATTAGAGGCGATTAGGATGGTTTTATCCTTTGCATCGATTATGAACTTCAAGCTCTTTCAAATGGATGTTAAGAGCATCTTTCTGAATGGCTACATTCAAGAGGATGTGTATGTTGACCAACCTCCCGACTTTGAAAATTTTAAATATCCGAACCATGTATATAAGCTCAAGAAGGTTCTCTATGGCCTGAAACAGGCTCCTAGAGCTTGGTATGACAGATTAAGCTCTTTCCTTTTGGAAAAAGGGTTCGTGAGGGGGTATGGTTGATACTATCATCTTTATCCGTAGATTAGATGATCATGTATTATTAGTTTAAAGATACATTGATGATATAATTTTCGGATCTACTAATGACATTCTTTGTAAAGAATTTTCTTAGATGATGTAGAGAGAATTTGAGATGTCGATGATGGGTGAGCTGACATTCTTCCTTGGGCTAAAAATTAAACAAATGGAAAGTGGGATCTTCATTCATCAATCAAAGCATTGCAAGGAGTTACTCAAAAAGTTCGACATGGAAAAATGTAAAGAAGTCTCTACACCTATGGCATCCGCTTGCTATCTTGACAAAGACGAAAAGGGAAAAGCTATTGAGGTAACCAAGTATTGAGGGATAATAAACTCTTTATTATATTTGACTGTGGGCCACCTTGATATTATGTTTAGTGTTTGCATGTGTGCTAAATTTCCAGCGTTACCTAAAGATTCACATTATAGTGTTGTTAAACGTATCATGGGATATTTAAAAGGAACAATAAATATGGGATTATGGTATCCTAGGGTGCCTCATTATCCTTGGTAGGGTATTCCGATTCTGACTTTGCTGGATGTAAGCAGTACTCATGTTTGCTAATTGAATCACTACCCTAGTGGGTTGCATAGGTCCAAGTGAAAGAGACATGAAAACAAACATATGCATAACATTAATAGAAGCACCTAGATCTAGCATGGCATTCTCAAATTTGCTATTACCTATTATGCAGGGTACAACAAATGTGCCTAGGTCCTTACATTTTTCAGGAATGTGAGAAACAGGTTTACCTATTAGTGCTCAAACATTTCTTCCCAAGGTGATCCTCTAATTACCTTTGAGCCTCCTCTTGTGAGTGCACAACTCCTTTAGAAATTTTGCATATATTGGAATTTGTTTGATTGCATCAAGTAAAGGTATGTTCACCTCTACCTTTCTAAATGTGTCCAAGATCTCCTTGTCTACCTCTTCCATCTTCTTACTTTGAATGGCTCTTGGAGGAAATGGAAGAGGAATGGAAGATGATGGTTGTGCAGCACTTGTGGAAGGTTCACTAGAAAGAATTTGTTCACTAGTGTTCTCAGTCTCTTGAAAAATCGGTTTCTTCATTTTTG
>NC_032019.1:10244617-10245526 GCF_001865875.1 Lupinus angustifolius | reverse complement strand
TTATCAGAATTCTGAGAGTGCAATGTGTTTAATGAAGTAGCCATCTGCCCATCTAGGTGCTCAAATTCTGAATGGAGGACTCTTGTCTCTGAATGGAAGCTCTGGTCTCTTGCTGTAATTGCATATTCTGCAATGTCATTTGCCTCACCAATTCTACTAATGAAGGTTCATTAGATGCAGGACCAGGATTACTATTCATTTGTTGTTGCCTCTACTGTTGGATTGGAGGAGGTACATATGGTCTATTTTGTGCAGCATTATTATTCTGAAATGGTGGCCCTGGATGAGGCTGTGAAGGATCAGACCATCTAAGATTCAGATGATTCCTCCAACCAGGGTTGTAACTGCTTGATGAAGGATCATAAGTAGTAGCATCAATGATATTCCTCTCCATGTTGTTCAGACCCTCATAAAAATATTGCAGGAGGAGTTGTTCAGAGATCTGATGATGGGGGCAACTTGCACAAAGTCTCTTGAATCTCTCCCAATATTCATATAAACCTTTTGCATGTAGTTGTCTGATGCCAGAAATATCTTTTCTGATTGCAGTGGTCCTAGAGGCAGGAAAGAATTTTTCAAGGAAGATTCTCTTCATGTTATCCCAACTAGTAATAGAACCAAGGGGCAAGTAATACAACCAATCTTTTGAAGCACCCTAAAGTGAATGTGGGAATGCAATCAAACATATGTGATCCTCTTGGACATCACGAGGCTTCATGGTGGAACATACAATGTGGAAATCCTTAAGATGCTTATGAGGATATTCACCTGCAAGTCCATGAAACTTAGGCAATAAATGGATTAGTCCAGTTTTGAGCACATATGGCACATCCTCATTGGGATACTGGATACACAAGCTTTCGTATGTGAAATAAGGTGCAGCCAGCTCCCTTAATGTCCTCTCACGTG
>NC_032019.1:10244218-10244517 GCF_001865875.1 Lupinus angustifolius | reverse complement strand
ATAGCTAAACAAGACAGCAAACAACAAAACAGTGAATGTTTTAGGCAAAATTTGAAACCGAAACATAATGGTTATTCTAAGACACACACTAAACAATACTAAGAACCTTTGACAAGAACCGATAATCCCTAGCAGCGGCCCCAAAATTGATCGAGGTCGTACCCGATACAAATAATATAACAATTAAAAACTGCAGTACTAGGAATTGACTCCTAGGTCGTTTCCCAAGGATTATCTTTTAAGCAAAGCTTCAAACACCTTACACTCACACACACAAGGGGGTTTTTGTTGTTGGATAA
>NC_032019.1:10233813-10244118 GCF_001865875.1 Lupinus angustifolius | reverse complement strand
AAAATGAGAAATGAAGAAGGGGTGAAACCCTAGCAGAGCAAAAAGAGGGAAAATGGAAATGTCTTTGTGTTTCAAAATGAGGCATAGTGAAGTGTGTGTGTTTGGAGTGGGGAATCCGAATTTAACCCCTCTGACACACATAAACCGAATTGGGCCTAAACAATGGGCCCAAAGCTAAATTACAATAAAAACAACTCCTAAATTAAAAATACAATCTTCACTTCAACATATATCCTCGACTTCCATAATGCCCAAAATGCCATTGGTGCCAAATGCGATCTGAAAATGATAATAGATTTAATCAGGCCAAATAATCCCAAATTAACTCATTTTAGGAATATTAGTCCAATAAAGTCTTAAACACTAAACCATGTGAAACAAAGTCAATTAGGCACCAAGAATCATCAATCATGCTAATTTAAGGTTATGAATAGTGTGTAATATATTGCTCATCAATCGCGCTCAAGTCTTATGGATGAAGTAGCAACTTAAGGACTTTGGTCTTAAACTTGAAAAGATCCCCATTAAATGTGATAATACAAGTGTTATAAACCTATCCAAGAATCCCATTTTGCATTAGAGAACCAAGCATATAGAAATTAGACATCACTTATTGTGTGATGATGTTCAAAAAGGTGATTGTGTACTTAAATTTGTTGAAACTACTAAGCAACTAGCTGATATTTTCACCACGCCCCTCTCACGAGATACTTTCTATGTTCTTTGAAGAGAACTTGGAATCCTTGATGAAAAATATCTTGATTAAAAATGTCCAACTCTTTATTATATGCTTCACATGCTAAATGTCAAATATGCTTCAAAATGAATACTTGTTGAATGCATTCCATTCCTAATATGATTCATGATCTAGTATAATATGCTCTATATGTATATGTGGTTGATTAAATTTGCTTGATATATGTTAGAAATCTTTGCATGCTTCTAAAGCTCAAAAACCTTCTTGATTCTACAAATCTGATGACTGTTAATCAATTAACCATGAGTCTTAAAATGAGTTCCAGTAGCCAACACTTTATTTTTCACGAAATTTAATCAATTAATGTCCCATCTTAATTGATTACTTGGGCTCATTTTCTGAAAATATGGAATTTTAACTATGATTAATTGATTAAGCACTGCTTTTAATCGATTAATGACAACATATAAAGTAGAACCAGAAGCGTTTTTGCCATTTTTTCAAAACCTCTCTATCCCCTTTTCTGTCAAAATCTCAGACGCAATAACATAATCTGAATTCTTAGCCAAAAAGAAGAATAAACCTCACCCTCTACCAACATTGTACTTCATTTTATCTCATTCCCTTTCAAATTGGTCAAGGAAACCCCACTTTCCCAATTCCAAACCCTAAGGTCAGGTTCCCCCAAAAAATCCTTCTTCAACTCGGTTTTGCAATCAAATGGAAATAGGACAGTCAAAAAGGATTAAGACAACTGCTCAACTCCCACAAAGGACTCCTATTCCTAGAGTATCAAATCTGAATGTGAGGCAAGACCGTGGAGACCGTTACTACTCTCTCATACTGTAGGACACTCGGTTGTCAAAGTTTCAGAGAAGGAAACAAACCTACATCAAGTATGCCGATTTAACCTAGATGGTGGAACAAAATATTGAATTTCCGCAAGGTATGTAAGCTTAAGGAGCTGTCACCTTTTTCGGAATTAAAGGGAAATATTTACCTTGCCTTGGTTAGAGAATTTTACGCCAACTTTAGATTCAAGGAGGGCAAGTATTGGTCTATGGTTTCTGGAAAGTTGTTTGAGCCGAGTGATGATATTTTCATGAATGTGGGAGGTTTGTCCACCAATAGTGCTAGCATTGGTAATTGTGACTAGGTCTAGAATTCATTCGATGTTGCTGAGGTTTACAAGTCTTGCTTGAAAAGTTCCCATTTGTATATCCAAGGAGAATTAACAAAAGTTGGGTCATTATCTGTGGAAAATAGACTATTGCACTATCTGATAGCGTAGATCTTAGTTCAGAGAACCACAATCCATGCACAACCCACTATGAATGACTTAAGATTTATGTATGCTGTTAAGGAAAATGTTATGATTAATTGGCCTGAGGAGATTCTGAAGGTCATGTATAGTGTGTCAACATCACAATCCAAGCTGCTTCCTTATATCATATTCATTTCGAGGATCATCGATTATTTGCCTATTGATGTGTTTGATACCATCATCATGGAGTCTTCCGATAAAGATCACCTAGTTGGTGAAAGTTTAATCCACAAGATGGGTATTTACAAGTATGGAAATACTTGGCAATACCAAGAGTGTTACAATACTACTATGGATTTGGACTTATCTGGAGATGAGGATCAGGCAGGAATGAATCAACATAATGTAGGAACTCAAGGGGAGTCGTCCGGAAACACACCGCATGTACCACGCTTTGGATTAGCTCAGTTAGATGCAATGGAGCAATGACTGAATAATAGAATGGATCTACATTTTTAGTCCTTGAAGGACTCTTACCATACAAACTTGGAGCAATTTGAGGAACGTCAGATTGCCTACATTGATAACCACTATCATTCTATGAGGAGATTTGTTGAAAACACTGTTGAAGCACACAATGATAAGTTTTGTGCAGAATTTGAGAAGCTGAGAGTCCTCATTCAGCGAGATAGTAGTCTGACAGTTCCTGATGACAAAAACCTTCCTCTGTATCCTTATATTAGAAGACCTTAGACCCTAGGTTACGTTTGGTTTAGTTCTTCTATTGGCTAATTTGTCAAGTATTTTGGTGTTTTGTACTCTTGAGACATATTTTTTTTGTTTTTGTTTGGGCTGTAATAGATTCTATCTACTTTTGCTGAACATTTATCACTTGGTAAGCATGAGATTGAACTTTAATTGTTATTGGTTTTATATTATATAGCTTATATCATATGCATATCTATGTCATATATAGTATGAATTATGACTAACGGTACTTGACCATGATTGGTTACCTTCATATATTTTGTTTGATTGAGCCTGTTGTATACATGCTGTCATAATAATGCTTGATCATTATATGCTCAATTGGTCATTGTATAACCTTTCATGCCATTAAACTTGTTCATTTACTGTATTTTGTCAATTTAATCGATTAACCTATGCTCTTAATCATTAAATGTGTGTAAACATGTGTACTTGTTCAAGCTTCCTTCAACTGGTTAATTAATTGAACCCCCAAATTTAATTGATTGATTATAGTTTTGATTTCATTATATAAATCTTCTTACTTTTGACTAGATTATTTCGTTTATCTTTTTGATAATATCAAAAGGGGGAGAAAGGTTGCTTTATTGTTTGATGTGATTAGCAGGTTGTAAATAATATTTAGCTTCCGTTGTCGAGCTATGCGCTTAACTTTGAAATTAACAACCACGTATTCTATAACCATCATCAAGCTATGCATCAAAACAAGTTTTGGTGTGGAGTTTGTCATCATAAAAAATGGGGAGATTGAAAGTGCAAAGTTTTGAAGTGTTGCACTATTAGATTACCTATGTTTTGATGAAAACAAGGATTTATTGAAAGCTTGAAGATGACTCAACAAATCAACATGCCATGGACTCAAGGATCTCATATCTAGACTAGGCTTTTACAATAGTCACTTTTAGAGTCTTAGATATGTGTCATAGATATTGAGTCTAGGTTAGGTAAACCTAGGTGTAATTCTCACAAGTCTTAAAAATAGTTAAATCATTTACATGAGACATGACATGTAGATTATTATATGTTCATTCATTAATCATATATGTTATTTGTGCATCTTAGACATAATATATTGGTAAAACATGTATAGTTGATAAGCATAGCATATAAGTAGTTTACCATTTAGCTGAAACATATGCCACTTAATCGATTAAGGAAGGTGTTAGTCATTTAACGTGAATTCAATTTTAACAGATAACTGAAAACCTGAAAACAGTTATTCCCAACAGCCCGTTAAACGATTAAAAGGGCACTTAATCGATTAGTTGGGTCTCATAAAGGTTTTCTATATAAACTGTGTTTCTAGGTCTTGCATAATACATCATTTCATTCATTTTTAGAATTGCTAGTTGCATATTTTTCGTGCCCATTTGTGTCATTTAGGCAGAGAAAAATTCATTGTGAGATAGTGAGAGATAGTATCATGTTTAGGTTTTAATTGTGATCTAATTGCATGAGATTAATGTGTTAACCTTTGTTATCTTTTCTTGAATGATTCTTGCATTTCTTTAGAAGAATTCTAGGATAGAAATTCTTTGTTTTCGCACATCAATTAACTCATACATATTCATGTTTACTTGTGAGTCTTGTAGAGGGTTGTATAGGTTTTTAGCTGAGTTTCAATTGTAATATTTTGAGCAACATTATGCTTTATAATTCTTTGTTTTTATACTGTTTTTTTGTTGTAATAAGGGAAGTTGTCTCTTAGTGTCTTTCCACCTAAGAGATTTAGTGAGTCTTCACCAAGACTTAGAGGTCTTGAGTTTAGAACGTTTTCTTGGATGGGGCTAGAACGTATGAAAGGTTTTCTTAGGCGATTAGGTGAGCAAACCAAGAAAGTGGGTTCTTGGATTCAAGAAGGGAGCATCTAAGTTTGTGTATTGGAAGTGTGCATGTAATAGTACATTCGTTTCAATATTAGTGAAGAAAATCTCCTGAGATCAGAAGGGAAGGCCTGGGTGTAGTTTGCAAGTGGACCCACAGTCGAACCAGGATAAAATTCCTTATTGCAGCCTTTTTCTATCCTTAATCTCTTTACTTTTCAAGTTGTAATATTTCCTAATTTTAGCTGATAATTTGGATACTGTAACTTTGATATATTGAGTTTAATTATGTTCAAGTATATTTCTTTTATCTGTATCTGATTATCGGTGAGTGGCTGAGCAATAAGCCATTCTACAACTTGTTGTTTTCTGTGAGTTAATCGATTAAGACATAGTGTTATCGATTAACTGAGGCTTTTCCCATAATAGGGCTTCGGTGCAAAAAGCGGTAATTGGTAACCGCAACACTTATTCAACCCCCTTCTAGGTGTGTTCTATCCACTGATACCTAATAGAATTACCAACATGTTACTCCCTAGGCTTTTTGTGTTGGCTAATTTGGAGAGTATGTCTGCCCGGATGTTCTGTTCTCTTGGGACATGTTGGATGAAGGCTTCATCAAACTTAGCCATTAACTCCTTTACCTTTTCCAAGTACTTACCCAACAATGTGTCTTTTGTTTGGTAAGTGTCAGCTATCTATGAGATGACCAACTAGGAGTCGCTACAAATAGCTACCTTTTCTGGACCGACTCTCTGTCCAATTGCAAACCAGTTGTGCACGCTTCATACTCAACTTGATTGTTTGAAATGGCGAAGGTGAATGTCAAGGAGTGTTCAATAGTCATTTTGTGGTCATTATCCAGCTATACACCAACCCTACTACCATTGGGATTAAATGACCTGTCCACATAGATCGTCTATGTTTGTCCTGAATTATCCGGTTGGGTGGTCAACTCGGCAACAAAATCTACGAGGACCTGACTTTTGACAGTTGTCCTAGGCTCATACCGGATGTCAAATTGCAAAATCTCAATGGACTAGGAGATCATTCGTCCGACCAATTTTGGTTTATGCAGGATATGTTGTATAGGTTGATTAGTTCTATCCACCATAGAGTGGGATTGAAAGTATTGTCATAATCGTCTTGCTGCCACCAGCAGGGCATAGGCCACCTTCTCCAATTTATGATATCTGAGCTCGGGGCCTTGAAATGCTTTCCTGGTGAAATGGACCGGGTTCTAACCCTCTTCATTTTCTCGGATCAGGGGCGACTGCTACAACCTCATCGGCTATGGCTAGGTAGACATATAGTGTCTCACCGGTCCCCAATCCCAATTTTGTGAGTACCGGGGGGGGGGGGTAGCTAGGTATTGTTTGAAGATTTGGAAGGCCTTCTCACAATCATCTGAACATTCAAACTTTTTACTTTTCTTGGGTAGTTGAAAAAGTGGAAGAGAATGATTGGCGACTACCTGAAGAAATCTAGACAAGGCCGCAAGCTGACCATTCAATTATTGGACTTCCTTTACTAAGCGAGGGCTTCACATATCTATGATGGCCTTAAATTTTGTAGGATTTGCTTCTATACCCCTTCTGATCAATAAGAAACCGAGGAATTTATCAGCTTCCACCCTAAAGGTGCATTTTTCCTGGTTGAGCAGCAAGTTGTACTCGCCCAAATATGTTTTCAAGAATAGAGGCATGATCTTTCACATGAAGGCTTTTAGGGATCATGTTGTCTATGTATACCTCCATATGCTGCTTGATTTGGTCTTCGAATACCTTATTCATCATTCTTTGATAGGTGGCCCCCACTTTTTTCAGCCTAAACTGCATGACAATGTAGTAGTAAGCTGCCTTAGTTTTGATGAAGGTAGTTTTATCTTGATTCGATGGGTACATGAGGATTTGATTGTAACTTGAGTAGGCGTCCATGAACGATAGATACTGATAACCAAATGAGTTGTCTGCCAAGTGATCGATGTTTGGAAGGGGATATGGATCCTTAGAACACACCTTGTTCAAGTATGTGTAATCTACACACATTCACCACTTCTCGGATGATTTCTTGACCAACACCATATTTGTTAACCAAGTTGTGTAAGTAACTTCTCGAATGAAACCAACTTCAAGAAGTTCAAAGACCTTCTGAGTAACCTCTACTATTCTTTTTATGCCCATTTTTCTTATCTTTTGTACGACTGGTTAATCGGTGACACATGACTGAATGGTCAATCCCCGACATGTCAGCAGCGGACTAAGAAAATAGGTCTTTATTGTCGTTCAAACATTCAACTAGCCTCAACCTTTGACTTTCTGTGAGGGTGTTGTCGACTTATACCAAGTTGTCCTTCTTTGGCCTGAGTTATAGAGAAGGTTTTCTCCTCCCTCTAGTTGTGGTCAGAATTCCCCTTCATCCACTCTAGCATCTAATTCAACCAAATGGACACCCTTTTGCCTTTTCACTAGGGATAGCCCATCCTTGTTGTTTGAGTTAGCCAAAGACTCATCTAGTAACAACTCCTAACACTATGTTGACCCCCTTTGCGGTGCATACCTAGAGATCACATGAGAGGAATTTCATGCATAAGTGTGGTGTAGAGACCACTGCTTCAAGACAATTTAACGTTGGCCGACCTAGAATGGCATTGTAGGCAGATTTGCAATCAATGACCAAACATTTGGCTTGAATTGTCTAGGTCAAAGGTTGTTCACCAATCGTCAACCATATGTCTACATATCTGCCCGAGGTGATTCCTTGTCCGGTGAAGCCCACCAATTGGCCATCATATGGCAATAGATCTCTATCATTCAGTTCCATTTTTACAAACATATCTTGGAACATAATATTTGCCAAACTGCCCTGGTCGACATAAAGTCTTCCGCCTTTCTTTTTTTTCATCTTGGCAGTGATGACTATGGGATCATCATGACCACGGACGACACCCTCATAATCACGGTTGTCGAATGAGATAGGACGTGAAATCCTATTTTCATACTACTAACGAGTGCTTCTAATGGTTTCCTGCATAACTTCTCCAACATACAAATTTTGAGGCGTCCGGAAGTACCTCTTGTAGAAAATCCTCCCGAGATTGTGTTAATATCAACTGGACTCCTATGTCGCTGATTGTTGGAACGATACTTGTCTTTCCGGTCCCCGTTCAAAGGATGTTCTCGTTTATTTCTTGGAGGGGAGCGTCTCCTAGAGGGGCTGGGTCGACGTAATGGTGGTGACCATCCTTACCGGGTTACCCTGACGATGAAATGCTGCAAGTGTTCGGCTTGTATCAAGTCTTCTATTGTGTCACACAGTTGGGTACATTCCTCTATTATGTTCCCAAATATACTATGAAAGTTGCAATACTTAAATCGATTTTGGGTCCCCAACTTTATGCATGAGTAGGGTTTGGGGTGTTGGACAAGATGGGTTGCCATGACCTCTTGTAAAATTCTAGAGCGGCTGACGTTAAGGGGAGTGTAGGTAGTGTATTTGGATTTTTTAGGTGGTCATGGTGGATCATCTCTTGGATGATCATGGAATTTTGGCCTTTTGGTTTCCCGTGATGGGTAGTGATATGCTATGTGGTCGGAGGATGGTCGGGTGGGTTGGGTTTCTTCTAGGTTGATGAACTGTTGAGCTTTTGATCGGAGGTCTTCTATTGTAAGGTTAGAGTATTTGGCCAACTTTTGTCTGAAAATGCCATCTTGTAGGCCTGTGACCAGTATGTGCACCGCCACATTAAGACTTAAGGTGTGGAACTTCATGGCCTCTTTATTGAACTTATCTAGGTATGCATGAAGGGGTTCATGTTGCCCTTTCCAAATACCTGACAAGGTGTATGAAGACCCCAATTGTTCCTTGCTCGCCGTAAACCGGACATTGAATCTGTTGGCTAAAGTTGTCCATTGATCAATGCTATTTGGTCGCAACCGAGTAAACCACTACATGGCAGTGTGTTTTAGAGTGATGGAGAAAGCTCAGCACATGATAGGATTGATCACCCCATGAATAGCATAGTCGCCTCGAAGGCGTCTAGGCAGTCTTGTGGGTCAGATGTTCCATCATACTGATAAATGTTGCGTGGGAAGATCAAGTGTTTAGGTAAGGGTGAAGACATAATTATCTTGGTGAAGGGATGCTTGGATCCCAAGGGATTATAGTCGGATGGGTGGTATGTGTGTGTAGTTTTTGTGTTTAAGGGGTTGTAAGTATAGGTCAGAATTCTTTGGCGAATTCGGTGTAGTGCTCATCGGCAACTGGCTGTGAGGGTTGTTGCTTGATTTAGGTTTATGCTGACGAAGCTCGACTAGTAGTTGGACTTGTTGTTGGATGATTTGTCCTTGAGTTTGGATCATTTGGTGAAGTTTTTGAGTGGTAGGTGGTTCTGGGACATGGTTTGGAGGGTGGCTTTGGCTAGCTTGTTGGGATGGTTGGATTTGTGCTAGAGGATCGATGGATGGAGTGTGGTGGTTGGGAGGCATGTTTGTGGTAATTTGTTTTAACTGAGGGGTTGTGTTTGGTTTCGAGTGGTTACCATTGTGTAGGTAAGCCACAGACGGTCCCAATTTTTTTAGTGTTGATCAGATATGGCCAGAATTGAGAACCGGATTGAGTAGCTTGCTTATGGAGATTGGTCGGAACGGAGCTTAGACCTGTCGGTGGAGGCACCTGAAAAGGTTCTCCGGCAATCAAGTTAATATGGGATTTGATGAGAGTGATTGAGAGTAAATATGAGAGAGATGAGAGTAGAGAGTAATGAATGCAAGTAATAAATAAGAGAATGTGATCTTAATTATACTTCTTGTATGGGAGTCTCCTGTTTATAGAATTTGGGATGGTTGACATGGCATGTGGGTATGGGTTGCTTCTAATTCAGTAGATACGGTAGAAGTATGGTAGGCATATATTAGGTGTATGTTAGGCGTATATCAAACTGTCCTTAACCATCCTACAGGCATGCTATTGTCGACCTGTCGGGGCAGGTAGGATTTGCAGGTGACGTAGTGAGTGGAATATCAGCGGTGCATTAATGGCGAGTCAGATGTGTATTAATGGTGCTTTTAGAAGTGTATTAATGATACTTGTATTATGTCCTGTTTGGACTTGGCCGATTAGGGAAAGGGATATTTTGGGCGAGTATCCATCCGGTTTACCCTAGGCGGAATAGTAACATATTGATGTCTTTGCAGGCGTTTGGTTGGGCATAGTTAAACAATAAGCACAACATGTGGCAACAATTCTATGTTTACTGAATTTGCCCCATCTTTCGTGCAATATTGGCTACTTGGTTATTCTGTGCTATCTTTCCCGCACCAGATGGCAAAAAGAAACAGAAGAAAGCATGAATAGGCCTTAAAATTTTGTTCTTTCTGTTAAGTGTTAGCAATCAAGTCAGTCATTTGAACCTTTTTACCTATTGTCATCTTTGGATAATAATAATAATAATAATAATAATAATAATATTATTATTATTATTATTATTATTATTATTAATGGAATCGGAATAATAGAATAAATAGAATAGAATTGAACCTCATAGATTTTTGTTTTGTTATCTATTTATATTTATTAATATATATGCATTATCAGTGTGAAAATGACACCATAATAATAATTATATCACATTTCGCCTTTATATATATTAGCGTGTTGACAGGCACTACCGTGCCTGCTAACCCACTTTCTTATTGTTCGCAATGTGTATTTTATATGTTATAAATGTCAAATATAGTATTTTGTACAAAATA
>NC_032019.1:10232754-10233713 GCF_001865875.1 Lupinus angustifolius | reverse complement strand
CATGTTATAAACACTACTTGAATTCTTAAAGAAGAAAAAGTTGGATTATAATTTGTATTTGAAGAACTTCTTCATATCACTACAATAAAATCAAATAAAGTCACGCAATCATGTTCTAAACTTAAGAAAAACAAAAAAGTTCAGAATCTAAAATAAATTTACCTAATATGTAAGGTTGAAATCAGTAAAATGAAGTTATCAGGTTTAGAATATAATTTGTAAGGTCGTCATGAAATGTTTTCCAACTGCATTATTACATTCTGCAATAATGATTGCACAAATTAATTAATTACTTAGCGTGTTGCCAGACACTGTCGTGTGTGTGAACCCACATTCTCATTCCTTAGTACTAAGTTCTCAATATTTACATGTTATAAACACCACTTGAATTCTTAAAGAAGAAAAGTTTGATTTTAATTTATATTTGAAGAACTTATTCATATCACTACAATAAAGTCACGTAATCATCTTGTGAACTTAAGAAAAGCAACAAAGTTCAGAATATAAAATTAGTAGCAAAGCAAATTCAACACAAAGAAAAGACTGCTAACATTTATCATAATAATAATTTTCTCACTAATTCAAAATATTTCCATCTGCAAAGTCAAATCCTGTCATTGATGTTGCATAAATCTTCTTTTGTTTCTAAATATATTTTTCTTCTTTAACTTGAGATTATAATCATCTATAGAAATGTGTCACATTTCTTCATCTCCTAATGATAAATACTAATAAACATATACCTATAAGAAGTTGCAACAATTGAATACGCTTAAGTTAAAACTAAACAATTGATGAAAATAGCATATATGAATTTTTTTTAGTGAGTGAGAAGGACATTATAATAATGGTAAATGTTAGTGGTATTTCCGTTATGTTATATTTTCGTTAGCATAAGACTTGTTAACATGTGTACTTATTATAGCGAACAATTGAAGAAGACATATACGACTTCTGGA
>NC_032019.1:10220504-10232654 GCF_001865875.1 Lupinus angustifolius | reverse complement strand
CCATGCCCCATTCTGTTAATGTCACCCACATTCTCTGCAAAATGAAATTGGGAGGAATGTACATTAACAATCCATGTAAATTTAAAGTAAATATGAGGCATGCACTTGTAATAAGATTTAGAAAAGCTACAAAATTCAGAATAAAAAATAAGTGGCAAAACAAATATATACAAAGGAAAAAGCAATAAGATTTATTATAAAACATTTTCTACTAACTCAAAATTTTCTACCATTCTATTGACATCCCTTGATTTTGTCACCCACTAATTTTGCATAAATTATCTACATCTAATTAATATACTTTTACTTCTTTGTCATGAGATAATAATCATTGGAAAAAAGTGTTACAACATCTTTTGTAAAGCAACAATTTATCCTACATAACGACATGTTGAGCAAGGATATAAAATGAAGTAACTCATATAATATAAGATGAATATGAAACAGTTTGGTGAAGAAAATAAAAAAAGTAAAAGAACATGGAAGTACTGCATTCTATTGGAACTTTTCACAAACAATTGGTTATATAATCACTATGTCAGCAATCAATCGGAAAAAGTGTGGAACAACCACTGGCCAAAGTACAACTGATAACCACACCAAAATGTGAAAAGAAAATATGCATACCTCTACATATGTATGATTGTTGTTTCTACATGCAATGGGTGAAGTATTTCGTCGAACATCTTTTGTGCATAATGTTTTATAAACTACATCAAAATAAAATAGAAATTAAAGATAAGAAAGAGGAAACTAAGAGAAGAAGGATGTATAATATCAAAGAATAATAGATTACTTCTCTTAACATGTTCACGTATAATTATAACAAATGTTTCTCAAAATTAACCAGAGTTTAAACTGTAAATAATTATCTCACCATTTCCAGCGTTGAGTGCGATCAAAAACTCACTTCCCAACTCACCGCCCTCTACGCCGATCACAACGCTGCATCAAAGACAGCATAGCACTTTTGGTGAAGGATCGACCATGCTCCATTGAAGACAACAATCACTTCATTAACATGATGGAGAAGTACTTTTCCAGCCCTCATGGATTCAAAGAGAGAACCCATTTGCATTATTAGGTTATCGGGTCTCCTTCTTTTTTATAAAGTTTTATTTTTTTATCACAACCTGAGAGAAGAGAGAGTAGATTGTGGAGAATAGAAGAAGAAAAAGGGATGGGAATGAGAAAACGTGAGAGAATGAGAAGTTTAAGAGTTTTGGATAGAGGAGGTTACAACATAGAGTGAGAGCTAAATTGGAATTAAAAAATTATACTATGTCATGGTAGTTGAAATGAATATTGACTTTATATAATGGTATATATATATATAAATAATTTTATGTTATTAGATAATTTACATGTATCAGTTTTGTTTTGCAGTTTAAAATTGGGGTAGAATATGGAAATTACTTTAATAATAGAGCAAAGGCTAAAATTGGAATATCAAAATTACTCCATCCATGGCGATTAACAATTGTTTTGCCTTTATATATTGTTATAGATATATAGTATAAATAAGTATATATTTTTGGTACAAATATAGTATAAATATATGATATTAATAATAAGTATATAAGATAGATTAAAAATACTTCATCCATTTTTTATAATTTATATATATTTTCTTATATTTATAACTATACTTGCTAAATGACTTATATATATTAAAATATTTGTTAACAAGTCATTTATTTTTAACTTATTCAATTAAATAAAACATTTAATGCAAAATCAGTAATTGGACATCAGAGCTTGATTCGACAAACAACTACTATGATTAAAACTCAGGTCTGGATAAGGAGTGCAAGTTTAAACATGTTCTATGACAAATTTTTCCTTCTACCTATTTTCTGTGCGATTGGACGTAAAGTCAAAATAGATACTAACACGCTGAAGTTTACAAGAGAAGATCGCACGCACTTGTGTGGAGATCGATTTGAGCCAATCGGTAATTGGGAAGGTTTGTATGTAGTAGCAATGGCATAAAGTTGAATATGAGGGTCTTGATGCTATTTGTAGCACTTGTGGTTGTTATGGGCTTTGCACTTGCAACTGTGCTTCCCAGATGTCAACTCTTAAACTTGTCGTGGCTGAAAACAAGTCTTAGGCGTTGTAGAAAAATCTCAAGCGGAGGAGAACCGTTTGAAAATTCAAATGGGCTATGATTAGGGGACCAAGTCTCATATCAACAATTTAGTGAATCCATTAGTACCACGTTAATGCCCAAGGGATTCACATATGGGTGGCAAATGGATGGATTTAGATTTATCTGGATTTGAATCCTAATGGATTGATGGAAATTCGTCTACCAATCCATAGAAATCCATTTAAATCATGTTCTAAATTATCCAATTCATCCATATCCGAACTTAATGTACGGAATCCAATCCATCCACTTCATCCATGAATCTATTTTAACGAATTTGATAGATATCTGAATGCAAGTATGCATGACATGAATTTTATGAAGACAAATCTTAAAGATTGATAAAGACAAGAGGATCAATAAACATTAAAGAATAAATTTTCATTTCTTTAGGTCTTAAGATGTTTTGAAAGGGTAGAGTCTAAGTTGGTGAACCTAATGATAAATCTCACATATTAGAATTATGAACATGATGCATATGAGATTTCCATTCATACAAGATTTAGGTGCATTAGCATTCATACATGATTTTGATCCATTAAACTAAGTTGAACTTATATCATTTCAAAATCATGCATTAGTTAATCATGTTAGAGGTTCATGAAATATTAGTTAATCATGCATCACACATTAGTTAATCATGTTTGATACAAGATAAGATAGAGTTTATGAATCTTTGAAGAGTTTTTTTTAAGTATTCATCATTTCAAAGATTTTTTAAACCTATGTTTCTCATAATCGTTCATCTTCATACTCTGAGATGGTGAGATCCATCAAAGGGTTTCTTGGTTCTGAATTTAGTGTATGATTAGCACATCAAATGTGCAAAGAATTATGTACTCATAAACTGATCGAGTTATAAATTTGTCTCTTGGGGTGTGAGGCATCACCTTAGAAGAAGAGATGAATTCAGGAAGAAATCTTAGGCTAGAGGCCAGGTCCAAGAAGAAGTCTCTTTGGGAGTCCTTAGTTAGAAGTGGTGTGGTACCCATTGGAAGCTAGGTTCAAGAGTTTCTTGGTGGAAGAAGTGTTTGTGAAGACATTTGACATGTTCTTAGTAAAAGCAAATCTCACAGATCAGAAGGGGATGATTAGGTGTAGATTGTAGTGGTTGGCAATGGAACCAGGATATATCGACTGTATCACATTCTCTCTTTATCCTACACTTTTACTATTGTGTAATTATCGTTTTTCATTATCATTGATTACATTTATATCAAGATTATTGCATAAGCGTATTTATATGATTAATCACTTTAATTGAACTAGTTAAGTGCATATTAGATTAGATTAATCACTACTTTCTTTTGTATCAAGAACAAAATATTTTCAAGAAAATCATCAAGGTTAATCAATTAAACCTTATATTATTTGATTAACTGGAGCTTTATGTTAAGAGAATAATGTACCTCCTCATACCAGGAGATAATTTATTTCCTCCAGCTAGTAAAAGTATGACATGTGTACTATTTTGTTTAGTTTTAGTTTTTTTTATAGAAAATGATGAAATAGGTCCCATGTCATGATTTCACTGGCACAAGGAGATAACTTATCTTCTTATACCAGGAGATACTTTATTCGCTTATGTTAATTGAATAAGTAGTCATTTAATCAATTAAAACCAGTATATTATGCGATTATCTTTTGTAATCGAATTGTTTTAATTGTTAATCAAACAACATAGTCACTCCCTCTAGGTGAAGTTAGAGCCGTTGTTTAAGCCTTTGCATCTTGATTAAGTAGTCATTTAATCAACACTTGAAACAATATTAACACACAAGCATATCCAAATAATTTTCAAGAGAGTTTTTCTGAAAAGTGAGCTAGAAAAATTTGATACTTGATACAAGAGAGTTTGTGAATATTTGAAGAATTTTTCAAGTATTAATCATTTCAAATATTTTCTAAGCCTTTGCATCTCATAATAATTCATCTTCATACTCTGAGATTATGAGATTCATCAAAGGGTTTTTTGGCTCTGAATTTATTGTATAGTTAGCACATCAAATGTGCAAAGAATTTTGTACACAAAGAAATCTTAGGCTATAGGCTAGATCCAAGAAGAAGTCTCTTTGGTAGTCCTTAGTTAATAACGGTGTGGTATACATTAGAAGCTAGGTCCAAGAGGTTCTTGGTGGAACAAGTGTTTTTAAAGACATTCGATTTCTTCTTAGTAAAAGAAAATCTCCCAGATCAGAAGGGGAAGACTGGATATAGATTGTAATGGATGAAAACTGAACCAGGATAAATTGATCGTTTCAATTTCTCTCTTTTCCCTACACTTTTACTTTTGCGCAATTATCATTTTCTAATATATTGAATGATTTTCTAGAAAATCAGTAAGGTTAGTCGATTAAGCCATCTATTAATCGATTAACTAGAGTTTTTTGTTAATTGATTAAGTAGTCATTTAATCGATTAAAACGAGTAAAAACTCTGATTATCTTTTGTAATTGAATTGTTGTAATTGTTAACCGAACCACCTATCCACCCCCTTTAGGTGGAGTAAGAGCCTTTGTTAACCAACAAGTGGCATCTGAGCTAGTTCGAATAAGTGCTAGCTTAATCGCTAAATTCTTGTGGTCCTTGGGATATATAAAATGGGCTATAAGAATCCAGTCGGTGGTGAAGGATCCTCTATCAATCATCATCATGCGTTTAGTGGAGAGGGCTATGCTTACTGGAAATTAAAAATGAGGATATTCGTAGAGGCCACAGATAGTGGAGTATGAAACTAAAGAAAAGCCTAAGAGTTTGTAGACGGATGATGAAAAGAGAAAAGTGCAATAAAATTTGAAAGCTAAAAACATCCTCACTTCAACACTGTAACCCATGAAGGCATAGGCGAGGTTAAGTGTGTTAGGTTGAATGCGTTGACTCAATAATATGAATTATTTCGTATATTTCCTAATGAATCTATAAATGACATGCATAAACTATTTACTCATATTATTAATCTTCTTGTTGTTTTAGATAAAATTTTTGCAAATAGTGAGCTTACTAACAAGGTTTTAATATGTCTTGATAGGACTTGGAAGCCAAAAGTGACGACAATTATGGAATCCAAGGAATTAGATCAAATTTCACTTGCAACTCTTTTTGGAAAGCTACAAGAACATGAGATGGAAATTGGACGCTTAACACTACACGAAGAATCAGACAAGAAAAAGAAAGGAATTTCCCATAGGGCTACAACCTCAAATAGAAAAGTTCAAGAGGAGAAATCATATGATGAAGAATCTGATTCTTTCGATATTGATGATGAAACTATGGCACTCCTAGTAAATAAATTTAGCAATTTCTTAAAGAGGAAATGAGTGATCAGAATGTTTCAAAGAAAAGATACAAAAGACTCAACCAAGAGGGGCAAGAACTCAAAGGACAAGATCATTTACCATGAATGTGGGAAGGTAGGACACATGAAGTTAATATATCCTACCTATCTTAAAAGGATTGAGTTAGAAAATAAAGATTCAAGGGACATCAAGACTAAGAAATCCTACATTATGAGATGTACCCCGAAGAAGAAGCAACTTCAAGCACCTAATATATGAAGAATCGACCAAACTTTGCCTAATGACGCAAAATCATGATTCTTGCGAAAATAGTGAGCAAGGCAACTCAAGTGAGGTAAGTAACTCCTCTTTTAATTGTGATTCCGATGATTCCCCCACATATGACATATTATATGGTGCTTATGTAGAATTGCATGAAAAACTAAAAAAATTAGAAAAAATAAATGTGCAGGAAAAGGTTAGTTTTGGTGCATCAAAAGAAGATTCTTGAAATGCATAAGTTTATTGATGAACTCAAGCTCCAAAATGAAACCTTAGATCTTCTATATGCTAATTTTACTTGTGATTATGCTTCAAAAATGACTATATCACCCTCTTGTGAAAATTGGACTTCTTTGGAAAAAGAAAATACATGTTGAAAGGAAACAATTGCTAATTTCTCTAAGGGTAGTCATAAACTAGAAAACTTACTTGCATAACAAATGAATATTGGTAATAGATCCAGGTTGAGTTACATGGATGCTTAAAAGAGGTCATACAAGAAGTATGTTGATCTTTCAAAAAAATCATATAAAAATATCATACTTGTTTATATTGTGGTTTTATAGCCATACTACAAATACTTGTCATATTAGATTGTATGGTGTGCCCAATAGACACTATATTTGGATTGAAAAGGGACATGATCCCAAGATTACTAACTCTAAGGGAGCTAAGACTGTTTGTGTACCTAAAACAAGCAAGTGAATGTTATTTTGTAGGTGTGCCTAAGGACATATGGACATCATTGATACTTGGACAACTAGTGTTCTAGACACATGACGGGTGATAAGACCAAATTTATTGAGTTATCGCCTAAAGAAAAAGGTCATGTCACTTATGGAGATAATAACCAAGGCAAGATACTTGGAGTTGGAAAGATTGGAAATGCTTCTCAAACAATCAATAAAAATGTGCTCTATGTTGAAGGCTTGGAGCATAATCTTTTAAGTATTAGCCAATTAAGCGACAATGGTAATAAGGTAATCTTTGACTCTAACTATTTCATAATAAAAAGTGACATAGATGATACTGTTAAATTTACTGGTCTTAGAAAAAATAACATCTATATGGTTGATTTGGATGATATCACCTTTTTTTTTAAATGTTTAATTTCAAAAGAGGATGATATTTGGGTTCGGCGTAGGCGGGCTTCTCATATCCATTTGAATCATTTGAAAAAATTAGCTACAAAGGACTTAGTAATTGGCCTACCTAAACTCAAATTTAAAACATAAGAAATTTGTGATTCTTGCCGAAAGTGCAAACAAATCAAATATTCCTTCTCTTCTAAAAACATGGTATCCACAACAATGCCATTAGAGTTACTTCACATGAACTTGTTTGAACCATCTCAAATAATGAGTTTTGGTGGAAGTTATTATGAACTTGTTATTATAGATGATTATTCAAGATTCACATGGACTATATTTCTTGCACTCAAAAGTGATACTCTTAAATCTTTCAACAGACTTGCCAAATTAGTCCAAAACCAAATGAACCATAAGATTGTGACTTTAAGAAGTGACCATGGTGGTGAATTTAAAAACCACAAGTTTGATAAATTTTGTGAAAGACAGTGCATTGAACATGAATACTCCACTCCTAGAACTTCAGAACAAAATAGATTTGGTGAAAGAATGAATGAAGTTCTAGAGGAGTTGGCAAGAACCATGTTGAATGCGAGCAAAGTGCGCAAGTACTTTTGGACCGATGCAGTTCATACCGCTTGCTATGTTATGAATAGAATACTTTTAAGGCCCATTCTTAAGAAAACCCCCTATGAACTTTATAAGGGCCGAAAATCAAATATTTCTTATTTTCATACTTTTGGATGCAAATGCTTTATTTTGAACAATGGAATGGAATTATTAAGTAAATTTAATTCAGAAGTGGATATAGGAATATTTCTTATTTATTCTAATCATAGAAAAGCTTATAGAGTCTTTAATAAAAGAACAATGATTGTAGAAGAGTCTATACATGTTGTATATGATGAGTCTTCTCCAAAAGATGAGAGGAAAGGTATGTGTGATGATCTTGTAGGTACACTTGAGGATTCATACTTGAAGGGTCAAGAATCTGAAAAAGGTATGCAAGAAGAGCAAATTACAAATCAAGAACTTGAAAGAATGCCACAAGCATGGAAAACCAAGAAGGACCACCCGATCAACAATGTGATAGGTGTTATTTCTAAAGGAGTGGTAACATAAAATTCCTTGCACAATATTTTTTATTTCTTTGCATTTGTTTATCAAATGATTCTAAAACTATTGAATATTGAGAATGAGCATTGGTCTTTAGCTACACAAGAAGAGATAAACCAATTTGGAATAAACAAAATTTAGGATTTAGTCCCTAGACCAAATGATCATACTATAATAGGCACTAAATGAGTGTTTAGAAATAAAGTTGATGAGTCTGACTTGATTATAAGAAACAAAGCTAGATTAGAGCTAAAGGATACAATCAAGAAGAAGGTATTAACTATGATGAAACATATGCCCCCATAGCAAGGTTAGAGGCTATTAGAGTTCTTTTAGCCTTTGCATCAATCATGCATATTCAAACCATTTCAAATGGATGTAAAAAGTGAATTATTGAATGGTTTTATTCAAGAAGAAGTATATGTTGATCAACCTCCCGATTTTAAAAAATATCAATTTCCAAATCATGTTTTCAAATTGAAAAAGACTTTATATGGATAAAAGGAAGATCCTAGAGCTTGTTATAATAGGCTAAGTTCCTTCCTTTTGGAAAATGACTTTACTAGAGAAAAGGTTGATACCACACTTTTTATTCTAGAAACAGAGATATATATTCTATTACTGCAAATATATGTTGGTGATATCATATTTGGTGCTACTAATGATGTTTTATGTAAGAATTTTTCTAAGTTGATGAAATGTGAATTTGAAATGTCTATGATGGGAGAGCTTACATTCTTTATTGGGCTACAAATCAAGCAAATGGAAAATGAGATTTTTGTTCATCAAACAAATTATTGCAAAGAGCTTCTAAAAAGATTTGATGTGGAAAAGGCAAAAGAAGCTTCAACTCCAATGGTGGTCTCATGCTATCTTGACAAAGACGAGAAAGGTAAATCTATTGAGGTAACAAAATATCGTGGTATGATTGATTCTTTACTTTACTTAACTTCAACTAGGTCTGATATTATGTTTAGTATTTGCACGTGTTCTAGATACAAGCTAATGATACATAATCACATCTCATGATTACCAAAAGAATCATGAAATATCTAAAATAAACTCTAAGCATGGGATTATGGTATCCTAGGGATGCATCATTGAGCTTAATAGGTTAATGTGACTTTTATAGATGTTAAATGCATAGGAAGAGTACTAGTGGTACATGTCACCTATTAGATAGATCACTTGTATCATGGTATATTATGAAGCAAGCTTGTATTCCTCTTTCAACTGCCAAAGCAGAATACATTGCAGCTGGTGTGTGTTGTGCTCAAATTTTAGGATGAAACAACAATTATTAGATTTTGGTCTAAAGCTTGAATCAATGCCTATTAAATATGATAATACTAGTGCCATTAACCTGTCTAAGAATTCCATTATACATTCAGACACCAAACATATAGAAATTAGACATCATTTCTTAAGAGACCATGTTCAGAAAGGTGATTGTGCAATTGAATTTGTAGAAATTTCAAAATAACTAGCCAATATCTTCACTAAACCACTTCCTAGAGATACTATCTTCATATTCAGAAGAGAACTAGGAATTCTTGATGAATCATGTCTTGGTTAGTTACTTCTAAGTTTGTTTTAAAATTCAATAAATTCTTTTTTTTAATCTTTATTCATTGCCTATATTGTTTTGCTTGAATGCATGCCATACTTTCTTATGTATGTTCTTATATAATTAGGTATCCTCATTAGTGATTGATTAGTGTATAGAATATATTATGTCTAGTTAGATCTTAGCATTCCCTAAGCAATATTTGAAATGTATTAAAAGTTGTGAAAGTTCTATATTTAATTGATTATTGACCTTGTTAATAGATTATATGAACATATTTTTAAGCATCTTAATCAATTACACAACCCTTAATCGATTACCCTAGAACATTTTTAAATAATTTTAATCGATTAACATACCTTTAATCGATTATATAGGCAAAATTTTCAATTTTGTTAATCGATTACCACCGCACTTAATCGTTTAAATAGAGTACCAGTGTTAGTGTTATATACGCATTTCAAAACCTAAAACTTCAAGCTCTCTCTAGAAATATTCTCCAACCTCTTGATAGAAAGAATAGGTTCTTGGCTGGGGCTACACCGCAAGGCTACACCGCAAGAAAGGTTTTCTTGGGCGGTAGGAAGGGAGTCAAGTGAATGTCTAAGTGTTGTAATTAGAAGAATTGCTTGTAAAAAATTATTTCAATTATAATGAAGAAAAATCTCCTAGATCAGCCGGGAGGCCTGGATGTAGTTTGCAAGTGGACACACAAACGAACCAGGATAAAAATCGTGTTGCAGGATTTTTTTTTCTCTCTCTCTCTATTGCTTTAATCGGTTACTTTGTATAGTAGTTTTAATTGCTATATTCTGTTTCTATACTATACTGTTGTAACTCTGATATATTTGTAAGCTCTGTATATTCGTTTCAATCTCGGTTGATTGTCGTGCAAGAAAGCGAATCTGTTTGTGTAATCTGAGCTATTTTAATCGATTAAAGTGATTATGTTAATCGATTATTTCTATTCTGTAATCGATTAATCTGGGGTTATTTCAGCATTAATTGTTGTTTTCGAAAAGCGGATACTCTGACCGCTACACCTATTCAACCCCCCCTTCTAGGTGTATTGTAACCACTGATACCTAACAAATGGGTTCTTCAAACCCGTTTGGTGGTGATGGTTCATCCATTAATCGACCACCTATATTCAGTGGTGAAGGGTATGCCTACTGGGAAGTCCGCATGCAAATTTTTATAGAAGCCATTGACTCGGATATTTGGGAATCCGTAGTCAACGGCCTGTTCGTTCCACAGCATCTAGTGGACGATGAACCTAAAGACAAGCCTAAAAGTCAATGGACCGATGATGAGTGCAAGAGGGTCCAGCACGCGCCAAAAATATCATCACATCGGCCCTATCTTATGATGAGTTCTTTAGGGTCGCGCAGTGCCAAAATGCAAAAGAAATTTGGGACAGTTTACAAGTGACTCACTAAGGCACCACCGAAGTCAAGCGCGCTAGATTAAATGCGCTGACCCATGAGTATGAGTTATTTCGCATGTTACCTAGCGAATCAATCAGTGATATGCAAAAGCGATTTACTCATATCGTGAATCATTTAGTTGCTCTAGATAAATCTTTTTCCATAGGAGAATTAACTAATAAAGTTTTACATTGTCTTGACAGGAAATGGCAACCAAAAGTGACTGCAATTGTGAATCCAAAGACTTGGACTCTATGCCTATAGCTACATTGTTTGGAAAGCTTCAAGAGCATGAAATGGAATTAGGTCGCTTGACGATGCATGAGGATTCAGACCGGAAGAAGAAGAGCATCACATTGAAGGCTCCGACCTCCAAAACAAAAGAAGATAAAGATGATGATAAATCCGACTCCGATCTGGATGATGAAACAATGGGTCTCCTTGTTCGAAAATTCAGTAAATTCATAAAAAGAAAAGGAGGATTCAAAAAGTTTCAGAAGAAAGAAGCGAAGGAATCAACAAACAAAGGCAAGAACACCAAAGATCGCTTCACTTGCCACGAGTGCGGAAAAGTAGGACACATGCGATTTCAGTGTCCAACCTATCTGAAGAAGGTTGATTCAGAAAAGAGCACTCCCAGGGAATTCAAGTCCAAGAAAGCTTACATCGTATGGGATATACCTGAGGAGGAAACGACATCAAGCACCTCTACTGAGGAGGAGTCAGCAAAGCTATGTTGGATGGCTAGATCTGACAACGATGGGAATTCCAGCATACACGAAGATAATCATGAGGTATATTCTAACACCTCATCCACTTCTGATGACTCACCTCCTTATGATGTTTTATATGAGGCTTATGTCGAGTTACATGAGGAACTAAAGAAATTGGCTAGGATAAACGTTGATAGAAAAAGGGTAATCCTCATAAATGAACAAAAAATAAGCAAACTACAAAAAGAATTAGATGAATTGAAATTAGAAAATGAAACATTAGACCTCATCTATTCTTGTAGCACATATAACTGCTCTGAAAATAATTTATGCCAAAAACCTGTCTGTGAGACTTGCGAGACTTTGCAAGAAGAAAATTTTAAACTTAAAGAAAAACTCACACGTCTCACAAACAGTCAACAAAAATTAGACACTATGCTAAGTCAAACAAGAAACGTTGGTGATCATACAGGACTAGGTTATACTCGCCCTACTAGCAACAAAAGACCATATAGAAAACCTGTAGCTCG
>NC_032019.1:10219869-10220404 GCF_001865875.1 Lupinus angustifolius | reverse complement strand
ATAGACGTGTTGCACATATCCATGTAAAACATCTAGATAAATTATCATCAAACGAACTAGTTAAGGGGTTATCAAAACTAAATTTTAAAACTAAAGAAATTTGTGACACTTGCCAAAAGTGTAAACAAACCAAAAACTCCTTTAAAAAGAAAAATGTGATCTCCACTTCAAGGCCTTTGGAGTTACTCCATATGGACTTGTTTGGACCATCACAAATCATGAGTTTTGGTGGTAGCTACTATGCTCTAGTTATTGTTGATGATTTCTCCCGATTTACATGGACATTATTTTTATCTGCAAAAAGTGACGCGTTCAAAACTTTTAAAAGTCTTGCCAAGCAAATCCAAAACCAACTTAACCTGAAAAATCCTTTATACGTAGTGATCACAGGGAAGAATTTGAGTTTTTTCAGTTCGACAAATTCTGTGATGAGCATGGCATTTTACATCAATTCTCTGCTCCTCGTACTCCACAACAAAATGGAGTTGTTGAGAGGAAAAATCGTGTTTTAGAAGAATTAGCGAGAACCATGCTT
>NC_032019.1:10218874-10219769 GCF_001865875.1 Lupinus angustifolius | reverse complement strand
CATGTACAATTTGACGAATCTTCTCCAAAAGAGAAGATAAAGGTCGTTTCTGATGATGTTGCAGGTGCTTTAGAAGAAGTATACTCAAAAGATGTGGATAATGGAAAAGCAACCAATGAAGAAGGTCAAACCAGATCTCAGGAACATTCAAATATGCCTGCTTTGTGGAAAACCAAGAAAGCTCACCCAATCGACAAAGTAATAGGTGACATATCTACGGGAGTGGTAACCCGTAGTTCCTTACAAAATGTTTGTAATTTTGTAGCTTTTCTATCTCAGATTGAGCCTAAGACCATTGATGAGGCCATTGAGGATGTGCGCTGGGGTATAGCCATGCAAGAAGAGCTAAACCATTTCGAACGTAACAATGTTTGGGACTTGGTCCCTAAACCTAAAGATGATCCCGTGATTGGTACCAGATGGGTCTTTAGAAACACACTTGACGAATCAGGCTTAATCATTCGAAATAAGGCACGCTTGGTGGCCAAAGGCTACAACCAGGAGGAAGGTATCGACTATGACGAAACCTATGCCCTTGTAGCCAGATTAGAGGCCATCAGGATGCTTCTTTCCTTTGCATCTATTATGAATTTCAAATTATTTCAAATGGATGTAAAAAGCGCCTTCTTACATTCAAGAAGAAGTTTATGTTGACCAACCGCCTGGTTTTGAGAATTTTAAATATCCGAACCACTTTTATAAACTTAAAAAGGCACTTTATGATCTTAAGCAAGCTCCTAGAGCTTGGTATGATAGACTAAGTACCTTTCTTTTGGAAAAAGGGTTCAAAAGAGGCTTGGTTGACACAACGCTTTTTATTCGTAAATCAGAAAAGCATGTATTACTTGTACAAATCTATGTGGATGACATAATATTTGGATCTACTAATGATATT
>NC_032019.1:10206998-10218774 GCF_001865875.1 Lupinus angustifolius | reverse complement strand
AAGTCGACCTGATATCATGTTTAGTGTATGCATGTGTGCGAGATTTCAATCATTACCTAAGGAATCACATTATGTAACTTTTAAAAGAATCATGAGATATTTAAAAGGAACAACTAACATGGGATGATGGTATCCTCGGGATGCATCACTATCCTTGGTGGGATATTCCGATTCCGACTTCGCCGGATATAAATTGGATCGGAAAAGAACTAGTGGTACTTGTCACTTGTTGGGCAGTTCATTTGTTGCATGGCATAGTAAAAAGCAAGCCTGTGTTGCTTTGTCCACCGCCGAAGCGGAATACATTGTCGTTGTTGTGTGTTGCGCTCAAATCCTCTTGATGAAGCAGCAACTTAAGGACTTTGGTCTGAAACTGGAGAAGATCCCCAATAAATGCGACAAGTTCCATAAACCTATCCAAGAATCCCGTTTTGCATTCTAGAACCAAGCATATAGAAATTAGACATCATTTCTTACGTGATCATGTACAAAAAGGTGACTGCGTTCTTGAATTTTTTGAAACCTCTAGACAGTTACCAAATATTTTCTCCAAGCCCCTTTCATGGGATACTTTCTATGTTCTAAGGAGAGAACTTGGAATTCTTGATGAACAATATCTTGATCAAAACTATTTAGACGTTTGTATTATGTCTTGCCTCTATATGTTTATTTGTCTCTTGTTTTTAAATGATATCTGTTGAAGTGGAAAATTATATCTCATGATAACTCCTTATTGTGATTACAAATGTTTCGATTAATCTGCTAAAATGCATGCATAAGTCCTAAAGAGTTGAAACCGTTCTGCTAGCTAAAAACCATTTTCTACTGTGTTTAATCGATTAAACACTTAGTGTTAATCGATTACCTGGGCATCATTTTCTGAAAAATCAATTTTTACATGATTTTAATCGATTAACCATGCCCGTTAATCGATTAAAACCAGCAGTTTAAGTGCAGACAGCACCTCGGTTTCACGCTTTTTTCGATATTTTCTCCACCTCTTCTCACTTTTGAGTCTCTGAAATTGTAACTCAACTGACCCAAGTGAACTAAGCTAGATAAACCTCACCCTAACCCTCTCAAACCATCTAGAAATCTCACATTATCATCCATATTCCACCACATTCCCAATTTTCTCCCAAAATCAAACCCTAGGTTAGGTTTGCCCAATCCTTCTCTGCTCAGTCCAACATCAATTCGGGTGCTACAACTAAAATGGAGCAAGGTCGCGCAAAAAGATTGAAAACTCCTGCTAATCGTGGACAGAGACAGGAAGCTGGCTCATCATCCACTCGGGACCGCGGTGACCCATTTTAATCGCTCAGTTTGCAAGAGACCCGTTTGGCAAAGTTCCAAGGACGCAAACCCACTTATGTAAGGTATGTTGATTTAACCTAGATGGCGGAACAAAATTTCAGGGAGCCCTCTAGGACAACATCACAGGATTCTGTTTTCGGTATTGCTCAGATGGAAGCTATGGAGCAAAGGCTCAACAACCGCATGGATCTTCATTTTCAAGGGTTGAAGGACTCATACTTTGCAGGTATGGAACAGTATGAAGAGCGTCAAACTGCCTATTCATACAACCAATATCAATCAGTGAGAAATCTGATTCAATCAACAGCCGAAGCTCAGAATGCCTTTATTAGATCTACTATTGAAGCTTAGAATGCACTGTTTTGTTCTGAATTTCAGAAGTTGTCTATGGTGATCAGGGGTGACCAGAATGTTGCTATTCCTGATGATGCTATTCTTGATAATTGGAAGAATTTCTTATAAAACATTATTTCAATTATAGTGAAGAAAAATCTCCCAGATCAGCCGGGAGGCCTAGATGTAGTTTGCAAGTGGACACTAAAATGAACCAGGATAAAAATCGTGTTGCAGGATTTCTCTCTCTCTCTCTCTATTGATTTAATCGGTTACTTTGTATAGTAGTTTTAATTGCTATATTCTGTTTCTATACTATACTGTTATAACTCTGATATATTTGTAAGCTGTGTTTATTCGTTTCAATCTCGGTTGATTGTCGTGCAAGAAAGCGAATCTGTTTGTGTAATCTGAGCTGTTTTAATCGATTAAAGTCATTACGTTAATCGATTATTTCTACTATGTTAATCGATTAATCTGGGGTTATTTCAGCATTAATTGTTGTTTTCGAAAAGCGGATACTCTGACCGCTGCACCTATTCAACCCCCCCTTCTAGGTGTATTTTAGCCACTGATACCTAACAATAATAAAATGGCTGACACGGCCAGGTCATGCTACCTGGCATGGCCGTGTGTTGAACTCTTGCCTCTTGAGTGTGCTCTAGAGCACACACGGTTAGGCCGTGTTCCTAGGAATGGCCCGTTCCTTGTGGAACCTGTATAACCCGTGTTTCTGCCAAAATCCTCCATTCTTCACTTCTTCTTCAATTGCTTGCTATAATCATTGAAAACTCATTAGTCTCCCACTTTTGAGTGCAAACTTTATTGATTTTTCATAGCTACTCAAATGAAATATTTGGTTGTAGAAATGGGAAAGGTAAAAATAGCCACATGTGTAGTGAAAGAATCCATAGAAAAGGTAAAAACAGAAAAAAATCATACAATCTCTTTTAGAAAATCATAAGAACGAAAAAAGGTGAAAAATACAAAAGGCACTAAAAGAGAAAGGATTGAACAAATTATGTTTGAAAGAGATGGGTTGATAAAAAAAGGAGCACATGACAAAGTTCTTGCATGCCCCATTACAATCATTTAAACCTCTTGATTTTTTAAGCCTTTTGAATTTCCCTTTCATTGTGTATCCTACCTTAAATAATTCAGATTGGCCCCATTACAATCATTTAAAGACCTCTTGATTTTTGCATGCATTCAAATACAATCATTGGCGATTTGGTCTATAATCAAGCCTATGGTAATTTATTTTCATGAAAATTCTTGAGAGTAATACGATAACCCCTAAACACATGAGAGTGATGAGCGAAGACTAAACCTAGTTCATGTACTTGTTATGATTCAAAGACTTAGCTTGAATTGAATTTATTTATGTTTGCTTTGTCTTGATATCTGGATTGTTTCAAATCTATCATGAGAATATGTGTTATTTTGGATCATGTTTTCTATATCGTCATTCATACATGATTGTGAAAGTTAGGCATAATACTTGCTTGAGGACATGTAATAGATAATCTTTAGGGGATTTGATGAGTGTGAAATTATGATACATTTTGCATTGCATTTAACTAGCATTCTAGGACATAATGAAGACATTAGGATTGTTTTTAGCTTTTATTTCTCTTTGTTCGGGTTGAGCGGGTGTTTTTGGCTATGTTCTGCAAGATGGATTGATTGAAGCCAAAAAGAGTAGAGATTAGATACAAGAAGATGGAAGTTGATGTTTAGGCAATGTGAAGACCAATGAAAGGACCAAAAGAAGTTCATAGCATGGAATCAGGCAAAGTAGAAGTCACCTTGGAGCCTGAATCCAAGAAAAGCAATTTGAAGAGAAGGCGACACACACAGTCAAGCCGTGCTTGGGCCCATGGTCGTGTTCCACCCCCATTGGCCGTGTTCCATCACCCACGGTCGTGCGTTTCTAATTTTGAGGCCACGATCAACAGCCAAGCTGTATGCCACACCCATGGTCATGGATGGTAGATTCTGTTCCTATTTTTCAGATTTTTAGATTTGTTTTGTTGGGATTAGCCTAATCACTTGTAATAATTAGGATAAATGAGGATTCTCCTTCAAGGATTGAACCGTATTTTACATTATAATTCCCTAATTTAGAATTTGGTAATATCATTTATATCATGAGTGAGTAATTCCCTTTTGTTTCTAGGATTGGGGCCATACACCTTTACATTCAATAAAAACTTATTTCTAATCCTATTCAATTGAGTGTTGTGATTTGAATCATTAAACTAGGTTTTATCATGTGGGTCGTCTGGCCAACAAATTACACTTCTTAGATACTTTGGGGAAGGACCGAAAGGTGAATCCAACTATCCAACCATTCAGTTATTCGAACTAGGATCCTAAGTCACGAGAGTAGTCTTTGGATTCTCGGGGGTTTCTGGAATTCACCTTGGGTTGATACAAAACGATTGGATATAAAGATCCAAGTAAAGGTTTCGATTGATAACCATACCACGAGAGTAGGTGCGACTCCAATTAAGAACACGTTTCAGAGCTCGAGAAAGGATGACACATATCAAAGAGCATTTCACCCTCACAACTTAAACTTCATGAAAAGGAGCCAAACAAAGATTTGCAAGTGAAAAGACGATAACCCTTATCCTGAGAATTCTTCCTAATTTAGATTTAAATCCTTTTATTATTTTCATAATTATTATTGTCAACTAATCATTTGTTCTCAATTCACTTTTAATCCGTACACTAGTGGTTTTCCCTATCAGCAAGATAATAGAGATTATACTAAACCTAATATGCTCTTAAATATGAATACAAAGTGCAATTAATAGAGCAAGATTACTTATGCAATGATCACTTAAAGAATGATATTAAATGATGTAAGTAAGCGATAATTGCGAGTAAGTAAAAAGTAGGGAAAGATAAGAAAACAAAGCCGATTTTATCCTGGTTCATTTGTTTGTCCTTGTGCAAACTACATCCAGGTATTCCTGTATGATCTCATGATATTTGGTTCACTAGAACAAACCAACTATTTGATACAAAATTTCGTCACCAAGACTTCTCTTGGACCTAACTTCTAATGATTCCCCGCCACTTCTAACTAAGTATCCCAAAGAGGTCTTTCTTGGACCTAGACCGCAACAGAGAATTTCTCCTCTCTTTTCTTCTAGGTGATACCTCACACTGAAAAAGAGATAAATCCGGAAAAAAACGAACGTAAAGTATGTGTACAACATTCTAATGCACCTTCAATGTGCTAAATAATATACTACCAATTTGACACACAACCTTTGATGAATCTCACATACAAAGATGAAAATGCCAATTATTTCAAAGAGTATGAAAATTCATGCTTTCTGAGTTCAATTTTTTAATTCTAAATATGTGTTACCATTGCATATAGGAAAGATGGTAAAAAGACCATTTTCTGAAACTCTTCTGTTAGGGATAATCGATTAAACTATTGCTTAATCGATTAATGTTTCTTTAAAATGTCCAAGATTTCAAAATAGAAAACTAATTTAATCCATTAATCATGTCCATAATTGATTAACAAATTTCCCATTTATAAAGACTTAATCGTTTAGATAAAGTCTGAATCGATTAATGATTTTAAAAAAAAAACTTAGTTGATTATGCATGAACCTCTAACATGAATGATGTATGCATGATGCATGACCTCGAAAGGATATGATTATAAGTGCCCAAAATCATGTATGCATGCTAAAATATGTTTTAATCATGTTATTTATGAGATACCTCTTTTCGACAGTATGCTCATGTTATGTGAGATTTATCAAGGGTTCATTCCACCTAGACTCTACCCATTCAAAGAATCTTACAGGACCTAAAAAGAAAATAATTACTCTTAGTCTTCATGATCCTTGCTTGAATATTAGTCATGTAATGTTGTTATTGGTGTGTCCATTGTCTTCAAGCTTTAGCCTCCTGTCTTCATAAAAATCATGATCTTGCATGCTTGCATTGACATTTGAAATCATGGGAGTGGCAATTGCTTCCCATTCATCCATCTCAAATATTTTGAGCAAATCATTGCAGTACTTGGACTGATTCACAAAGATGCCCTCCCTTGTTTGTTTGATCTGTAGTGGGAGAAAGTAGTTCAACTTCCCCATCATAAACGTTTAAAATTCACCTTACGTCATCTTACCAAATTGATAAGTGCCATATTCTAATACTTTTCCATCATTTGTATGGCACTTATCTTGACTAATCATATTTAAAACCCAACTTATAACACAATTTTTAGATAAATTTTGTGTGCTTCATGTGAAGAAGATCTTGCTCCTAACCTTAACACAATTTTGATGAAGACACGGAGATCACAAAAATAAGAAATGGAAGAAGACCATGAAGACCATGAAGACATAGAACATTTAAGCCTGAAGATTTTTATAAATCAAGTCTTCCTATAGGTACTTCTATCATTGCACTCACTCTTTATATTTAGTAGCAATGCCCAAAAAAATCAAAATCATTTTTAAAGAATTGGATATGTCTAACTACAAAGTAAAAAATGCTATGTAATTAGTTACTTGACCCGAGTAATAGATTACTAGAACTATGTAACATGTTACATGAACTGTGTGGCAGTTGGTAACGAGTTACTAGAACTGCATAACATGTTGCCTGATTGAGAAAAACGTTACAAAAGCATAACTGACTGATGTAACTGATTAATTCAATGTGTTAATTGATTACCACCTTGGACAGAAAATATAGATAATCAATTACATCCTCATGACAATCGATTACATAGAGCTATTGAAAACCAGATTATCATTTTCAAATGAACAACTTTATCCAAAGTGAATAGGTTTCATTGGAATCATGTCTCCTCTTCATGGATGGTTATCTTGGCTGATTGGAAGCCAAGTTAAAGGCATTGTAACATCCAAATTCAAAACATACAATCACACAAAAACATTCACAACTTAGTAAACAAAATTTTGCATAATTGATTAGCAACTTTGTTCCCAAACTTTTAGATTTTCTGAAGTTGCTTCCAAAGTGCGTTTGCTCTAAACTTTCAAAGAATAAAAAGCATTCTATACTAAGTATATGTATTGTGAGAATAAGGATTGCAAGTTCTTAGTAGTGACCAACTTGTAAAGGCAATCCTGCCATTGTTATATTCTTCATCTTGATTGTAAACTTTTCATCACAAGGGTGTGTTGAGAAAGGGTATTTTCCAAGGGTAGACACTTGTGAGTGTGTAAGGTACAAGGGTCTCGGGGAAAGAATTTGTAATTGCAACTCAAATTATCTAGTGAAAACTCTCTTGTGTGGCAAGAGTACTAGATGTAACCTTCAATGGACAAGAAGGCGAACCAGTATAAAATTCTTTGTGTACTCATCGTCTACCTTATTCTTGTGAATTACATTTTCTTTACTTGGTTGAATTCTGTATCAACAATCCACTGCAAATATACATTGATAACATAGTATAAAAATCAGCCATTTCTCCCAACAACTAATTCACCCCCTCTTAGTTGGCATCTGAAACTTACAAATGGCACCAAAGCTTATTTTGAGTAATCTATTCTCAATCTGATCCTATTTCATATATGGCCTCAAGATCTTTTCTAGGAGAAGGTTCCCACATCAATCGCCCTCTCAGCTTCGTTGGACAAATGCTATGACTTCAGGAAAATCAAGATGAGAATCTTTATAGAATCTCAAGACCTAGACATATGGAATGCGATTGAGGAAGGACCTTATGAACCTTTCACAAATATTGACAATGTAAGGGAAGTAAAGCCAATATCAACTTGGAATGATGAAGATAGAAAGAAAGTGTAGTATGATCTCAAAGCAAAAAACATCCTCACTTTGGCACTTGGCATTGACGAGTTCTGTAGAGTATCAAATTGCAAATCTGCTAAAGAAATGTGGGGTACTCTAGAGACCACACATGAATGAACCGATGAGGTAAAAAGGTCAAGACACAATACTCTCTCCTAGGAATATGAAATGGTTTGTATGAAACCTGGAGAGAAAATCATCGATCTCCAAAAGAGATTTACTCACCTTACAAATCATCTAATTGCACTTGGTAAGGTGTTGTCAAATAGTGATTTGAACTTAAAATTTCTAAGATCACTTTCAAGACAATGGCAACCCAAGGTGACTGCCATCTCAGAATAGAAAATCTTATCTAAGATGTCATTGGCTGTTCCCTTTAGAAAGTTACAAGAACACGAGTTGGAATTAACCCAACTTGAACTCAATGAAGAGTAAGACAAGAAGAGAAAGAATATTTCTCTTAAAGCTAAAGCTGAGAAGTATGTGAAATGGAAAATAGTCGAAGGATGCCATCAATGATTAACCTACTTAGTTTAATTGAAGTCAAGGAGTTAAATGAAAGCTTGAAGACTTGGACATCACCATCAAACAACATGCCAAAATTTCAAGGTCAAAGTCATAGAACATAAGATTACTTTATTTGTTTAGAGTCGTAAGATGCTTGCATAGTATTGAGTTTAGGTTAGGTAATCCCAAGATAGAAGTCTCACAAAAAGTCTAAAATGAAAATCATATAGGTTGAGGCATTCGATCTTAGTATATATATATATATATATATGATAAGTAATATTCATGCATTTACATTAGACATACACGGTTTTTGTGCATAAAAGAATCATCTATTTCAAAATCATGTATTGCACGTTCTTGCATCATAAAGAATGTTTACCATACAATTGAAGAAAAACCATTTTCATGCATATTAACCGATTAACTAAACTGATAATTGATTATATCTTGTTGAAATCTGTTAATTGGTTAAGGTATTGTATAATCGATTAAAATGAGTCACAACAGCTAACTTCCTAGGATTTCTGGCTCATTAATCGATTAAGGAGGTTGATAATCGATTAAGCCATAACTGAAAAAATATTTTCATAAGCACGATAATCGATTAACGTAGTATATAATCGATTAACATTTGTTACAACCAGTTGCATATTAAAGCTTTTATTTTAACAAATGTGCAATAATTCATATAGATTAATAGATTTCATTTTTACACAATGAGAGAAAGAAAGAAAACCCAAGATTTTGAAAGCTAAATTTTCAAAGCCTCTTGTTATATTTGAAAGATTTCTTGCATAATTTTCTAAGAGATAAAAGAGAGGAAAATACTTTTGAAAAGTGCTATCATTGTTATATTTTTGTAAAACCATTACATATCATCATAAGTAGTTATGCGCTGTTTGTGAGGATTCTGCATAGGGTTTTAGGGCTGAGCTTGAATGTTATATTCCCACATTAAGTGTGCATGATAACTCATTAAAATCTTGTTATTCAAGGAATTGTCTCTTGGTGTGTTAGTATCACCGTAAAAAGAGATAGAGAAAACCCTAGTTGTGGTTAGGTAAGTGTCTTCATGAGGAGAATAGGTCTTAGTTCAAGTGATACTTAGGCTGGGGATAGAGTCACGAACAGTGTGGTATCCTAGTAGGCGAGCTTAGTAGTCAAATCGAAGTGTGAGGCTTAACGGTTCCACGAAAGGAGCGTCTTGTCGCTTGTATTGGAAGTGTGTTTATAAAAGAACATATTATTTCCATAGTGAAGAAAAATCTCCCGAGATCAGAAGGGGATTCCTGAATGTAGTTTGCAAGTGGACCCACATACGAACAGGGATAAAAATCCTTGAGCACCTTTCTCTTTCCCGATCTCTTTTACGATTATGTCTTTACATGTTTTTCTATTCCAATTGCATTTTGTGATCGGTGTTAATTGGCATCAATATTCATATAATCAAGAATCAATTTAGGACATCAAAGATCAATAATCATCACTATTTTCATTGCAAGAAAAATCTACTTTTCAAAGAGTCAAGAATCAGCATAATCGATTAACGCTAACTATAATCGATTAAGACAACTATCAATAATAGATTAACCCTGTTATTAATCAATTAACTGCAGCAATGCTCTATTCTGCGCATAAATCAGAAAAGCAAGATTAGTGATCCACTACACCTATTCACCCCCTCTAGGTGTGTTTTACCTTACTTGTAACCACCAAGTGGTACCAGAGCTAGTATGAAGGTGCTAGCTTGACCGCTTTATTCGTTGATCCTAAGGATTATCACAATGGGTTCCACTAACCCTTTCGGCGGTGATAGTATATCCATCAATCACCCTCCGATTTTCAGTGGCGAGGGTTATGCCTATAGGAAAGTGTGTATGAGAATCTTTATTGAGGAAATCGACACTGAGATTTGGGAATCCGTTATCAATGAGCCTTTTACTCCAGTACACATAGTAGATTGTGAGCCTAAAGAAAAACCGAAAGGCTTGTGGACTGACGAAGAGAACCGTAACATCAACACAACCTTAAGGAAAAGATCATAATAACTTCTGCCTTATCATATGATGAATTCTTTAGGGTCTCATAGTGCCAAAATGCAAAAGAAATGTGGGACACTTTACAAGTAACCCACGAGGGCGCGAGTGAAGTTAAATGCACAAGACTAAATGCATTAACACACGAATATGAGTTATTTAGAATGTTTCAAAATGAATCGATAAGTAATATACAGAAAAGATTCACTCATATAGTTAATCATTTGGTTGCTTTAGATAAGAGTTTTGCTAAGGATGGACTAACTAACAAAGTATTGCGTTATCTTGATAGGAAATGTCAGCCCAAAGTCACGGAAA
This sequence comes from Lupinus angustifolius, assembly GCF_001865875.1. NCBI lineage: Eukaryota > Viridiplantae > Streptophyta > Magnoliopsida > Fabales > Fabaceae > Lupinus > Lupinus angustifolius. The sequence goes on along the minus strand of NC_032019.1, from coordinate 10,208,440 downwards.
TCATGGAATCAAAAGATCTAGATTCATTGTCTCTAGCAACTCTTTTCAGCAAACTCCAAGAGCATGAAATGGAGTTGGAGCACTTAACCATGCATGAAGAATCAGACAGAAATAAAAAGGGAATCTCTCTCAAAGCCACATCATCACAAGGACAAGAACATAAAGATGACGAAGATTCCGATTCTGATCTGGATAACGAAACCTTACCACTCCTAGTTCGAAAATTTGGAAAATTTCTCAAGAAGAAAGTAGGGTTCAAGAGTTTTCAAAAGAAAGAGGCGAGACACTCAACTAGAAAGGGCAAGGTTCCCAAAGACCGCCTAACTTGCCATGAGTGTGGAAAATTGGGACATATTAGCTGTCAATGCCCGAGCTACCGCAAGAAAGTGGTGAACGACAAGAGCGATCCCTGAGAGTTTAAGTCCAAGAAAGCTTATATAGTTTGGGAAGTTCCGGAGGACAAATCGACATCAAGCACATCCGAAGAAGAGGAGATCGCCAAATTATGCTTAATGGAAAATACTCTAGAAATTGGTAGCTCAAGTGATCAGGACAACACTAGTGAGGTACAATATTCTGACACCTCTTCATGTTCTGAAGAATATCCGACACATGATGAACTTTATAATGCTTATGCCAAATTACAAGAGTGTTGAAAGAATTATTTGAGGTTTTCCCCCTCAACAAATTGTCCCCAGCAATGACGCCAATTTGTTGAAAGAATTATTTGAGGTTTTCCCCCTCAACAGATTGTCCGTGGAAACGGCGCCAATTTGTTGAAAGAATTATTTGAGGTTTTCCCCCACAACAAATTGTCCCCGGCAACGACGCCAATTTGTTGAAAGCGTTTTCTCTTTTCGGTGTGTTTTCTTTATTTGGTTAAGTAAGTGAACTCAGTTTTATTCTTTGTTCTCCATCTCGGCTTTGTTGAAATAAATTCCAATGTCGGTATAATGGTTTCAAGAATATTCCAGTTACAACTTACTTCTAATAATCATGTGAATAACTTATTCCTTCTTTGCCCCATCTCGGCTTTGTTAGAATAAATTCTAACACGGTACAATGATATCGAAGCAATCCCCTATTACATAATTATTAAGTACCTTTGAATACCATCTTGATTTTGTGTAATAAATTCCAACACCGGTTTAGTGGTATTCTAATGTACAAAAGTGATGAATACTTAGCTATTAGAAACAAATAAATAAATAAAGAACAAAAGAATAATAAAGTTAAGTGACCTTTATTTATTTACTCCCTTTCGGGTTCCTTTTATTAACATACCAAATTTCTTCCTTAAGGAAGGTTGGTATTAAAGAATAAATAAATTGCGGAATATAAATAACAATTAGTAAGTTAGTTTCATCACTTTTGTATATTAAAAGGTGTTTCAACAAATAAATTTATTGATAACACTTTACTATTTTAGAATTTACACCTCT
>NC_032019.1:10189138-10206898 GCF_001865875.1 Lupinus angustifolius | reverse complement strand
AGTTCTTATGTTTTAGTTTGATTAACTCCAAACACCAAGGTCTGAAATCCTCTTTTTAGTGTATGTCCTAAAATGGTAAAATGACGATCAATTATATTTATTACTAAACAATATTATATCCACAAAGAGACTAGGTTGTCACACCCTAATCTTGGCTTCTCTGATATTGAAGTAGTAATGAATATAAGATCTTAAGAAAAGCATGCTTAACTTGGCAAATAAACTAAGTAGTACAACTACTTCTTAGTTTATTTGTTAAGTGTTTGAGACAAGTAATTTTTCATGGCTTGAAATCGGTTTTTAGGTGATCAATCTAATAAGAGCATTAAGATCTTCTCAAACAAATAAAATTAACCAAAGAACCAACTTGAATGATTAAAATTTAAATTTAGAATAAAAGAAGAAGAAGAAATACATAATCAACTTCCAAATGAAATTGTTAGGAGCATGAGCCATCCATCAAATGATTGGATGCTTTATGTTCCAAATGAGATTACAAATTGGACTTTTGCATCTCATTTGCCTTCTCCTTTCTCCTCTTGAATTATAAACTAAAAACTATAAAACTTACTTAAAAAGAACTTCTATGAACTAAGAAATAAGAAGAGAGAATTGTGTTTTGCACTTCAGGGAAGAAGGTCTCTTAAGGGATGATTATTTTTTAATGAAGGAAATGCCTCCCTATTTATAGAGTTTCATGTCACCGCTGAGCTGCTTGTTTGCACCGCTCAGCAGCTGACCAAACCCTTCAGCATGGGTTTGGTCACTTGGTCAAGTAGCTTAGTCACATCCTTAAGCTTGACTCATCAAAGCTAGTTGTGAGCTGTGGGACCAGCTATGGTGAGCTACTTCTGAAACGCCTATGGTGGGCTACTTGAAGTGATGTCATGCATGACTTCATGGTTTCTTGATGGCTAAGTAATTTTGGGTGCATACCGCTGAGCACACATGTGGCACCGCTAAGCTGCCTGCTTGAGCAGCTTTGACCGTGCTGACTGAGATGTGGCTTGGTGCTTGCTAACCTGGTCAGGTGTCTGGTTCACTGCTGAGCATACATGTGTCACCGCTGAGCTGCCTGCTTGAGCAGCTTGGGCGTTTGCCATGCTTGTGTCTGACTATGCCAAGCTTGTGTTCTGACCGTGTCAGGCTTTGTCTGGTGCTAGGCTGAGCGGTCAAGCAGGTCCGCTAAGCTGCCTACTTGAGCAACTTGGTCTGGTCCAGATTGGTTTGACTGAGCCAGGTTGGGTCTGACCATGCCAGGCTGGTGTCTAGGTCAGCTCAGCATAGCTTGGTCCACGCTAAGCTGCCTGCTTGAGCACCTTGAGTTTGACTTCTTTTTCTTGTTGGACCATGAGTCTTTATTCTTTTTTCTTTTTCTTTCTGCATCCTACAAACCACATTAAAAAGAAATACAAACACAAATATACAAGATTGTGATATTTTATCCTAAAAGTATTGTTTTAAGTTGGTTTTTCTCAATTATGCTTAAGATAAGTGCCATAAAAGTGTATGAAATTTAGGTATGTTTGACACTTATCAATGAGGAGTTAAAGAAGTTAGCTAAGATTAATATATATAGGAAAATAAGCATCATGATGCATGAAAATAAAATTGCTAAGATGCAAGAAGAATTAAATGAACTAAAATTAGAAAATGGGACTCTAGACCTTATTTACTCTTGTGCCTCATGTACTTGCTCTACTAAGTTAATTGAGACTTCTATATGTGAACAATGTGATGTTTTGAATGCTGAAATTTCTTATCTAAAAGATAAATTAGCAAAGTTCATCTATAGTAGTAAAAATCTGGACAACTTACTTGCTGCATCTAAAAACATAGGTAATTATGGAGGTCTAGGCTACCAACCTAAAAACAGAAGAAAACCATATAGAAATCAAGTAGCACACATGCATTATAGATTTGATCATAACATGCCTACTTGCTTTTATTGTGGTACACATGGTCATACATCTATATCACGTTACATTAGAAAATATGGTGTGCCAAGTGGCAAATATGTATGGATGCAAAAAGGACTAGATATCTTGGTTACTAACAAGAAGGGACCCAATATAACTTGGGTACTCAAACAAGCCAAGTAAATTGTTTTGCAGGTATGCCTTCAGACACAAGGAAATCACTGATATTTGAACAATGGATGTTCGAGGCATATAACGAGTGATCGATCAAAAGTTCTCAATCTGTCACTCAAGAATGAAGTAAATTAAATGAGCAGTAGGATATCAGCTCATCAAACAAGAGTAAGAGATGAAAAAATGAAAATAAGCGACAACAACTATGCATCATCCTACAATTTCGACAAGGATGAAAGATGTAAGCTATAGAGGTAACAAAATATCGAGACTTAATTGATCCATTGCTATATCTAACTGTTAGTAGTCCCGATACCATGTTTAGTGTATGTATATGCACAAGATACCAAACATCACCTAAGGAATCACACTTTATTGCTATTAAATCTATCATGAAGTATCTAAATCTTGATCTTGAATACATGGTATTATGTGACATATGCCATAAATGTATGTTTCATATGCTTAACCTATCTTCATGAATGTTTTTATTCTTTTTTAGTGTGTCATATACCTTTAGGTTAGTATCTTAGGAACCTCATATTTGCATACTCTAGAAATCTCTAATCTGCACTAAAATATGAGTTAGTTTTGTTAATAATCGATTGTTTTGTGTCTTAATAGATTAATTAAAGTTCCAGTAACTAGGAAATAAATTTTCATCTTGCTTTTAATCAATTAACATATGCCTTAATCGATTACCTAGGCTCAATATTCTAAAATTTTGAAAATTTTAAATTGATTAATCGATTAACGTGTGCCTTAATTGATTGCCTAGGCTCAAAATTCCAAAATTTTGAAAACTTTAAATTGGTTAATTCCAAAATTCCTAAATCCTCTTTGCTTCCCCCCTTCTGAATCTTTTCTCAAATTGAGAGTTCCTAACCTATTCAATAGAAAATCCGAATACTATCTCATATTTCCATCTTTCTATAATCCCCAATTTCTACGAAATCCTAAATCCTTACTTTTTCTCATTTTCTTAGAAACTTTAAATCCCAAAACCGAGAAAAACGATTATTCAATCAATTAATCATCTCCATACTTGAAAACATGAGTGAAGCACGTTCAATGAAAGCGAAGCACACTGCCAAACGTTCCAGAGGCGTGGAACAAGGTTCCACTTCGGCTCAAGGTGGAAGAAAGAATCATGGTGATCCGTACTACTCACACATACACCAAGAAGCTCGTCTATCTAAGTTTCAAGGAAGACAACAAACATACATCCGATATGCGGATGCGACATGGCTAGTCGAACAAGGATTTGAGTTTCAACATGGTTTGGAAACCCAAGTAGCAAACAAGTTTCTAGAATTAAAAGGTAATATTTATCCTTTGCTCATTCGGGAATTCTACAGTAACTTTAGGTATAAGAATGGGATTTATTCATCAATGGTAATGGAATAAATGTTAGTTTTAGATGAGGAATTATTTTTGGATGTTGGAGGTTTATCAAGTGATGGATCCATGTTAGAAGACTACAACAATAAGTTATGGGACTCATTTGATGCTATTGAAATGTATAAGTCATGCTTAAGAGGACCTCACCTGTTTGTGCAAGGAGAATTGACCAAAGCTGGGTCATTATCTATTGAAAATCAACTCTTGCATTATCTGATTGCGTATATTTTAGTTCAAAGAAACACCAATCACGCTCAACCTACAATCAACAATCTCAAGCTAATGTTTTCCATAAGGGAAGGCATTGCTGTAAATTGGCCTTCTAAAATATTGAAAGTGATGATTGGTATAGCTGCTTCTTCTTCAAGGTTGCTTGCATATGGGAGTTTCATCTCCCGTGTCATTGAATACTATCAAATCAACACGTCAGATGTGGATTCAATGACTACAAATTCACGAGAGCACCTTATCGGTGACAACATTATTAATGAGGATCGTAATGCCAACATTAATGAAGACTTACCTGATAAAGCTATTGCTGAAAATCTTCGTGAGAAAAACCCCAAGAAACAACAAACTGAGGCATATGTTGAGCCTCATGAACCATCTTTTGGGCTTGCACACTTGGATCCTATGGAACAATGCCTAAATGCACGAATTGATGGACATTTTCAGTCTTTGTGAGACACCACGATAGTTGAGTTCCAACAACAGCAAGAAAGGCTATACGAGGACCTTGAACGCATCATCTTCATTGTGCACGCCACACAAGGCTCATCACAACCACCACCACCTCAAGAATAGCCTAGATAGGATTTTCTAGAGTCTAGGCTGTGTGTATGCTTTTGAGATTGTATTTTGTTGTTGGTTGTATTTTATTTTGAACTTCCTATGTACTTGATGCACGTATTTTGTAGCCTCTCATGATCTTGTCATTAACTTCGATTATGTTTGAATTATTGCGTGAAAATTTGACTATATCTAGATTTTGTGTTACTTTAATTAAATGGTTAAATGTGCTTTATGTGACTTATCCTATATACCATTAATCATTCTATGTTATACTTGCCAAAATTACACAAATGAATATATCTCACAATTCTCTTATGCCATAATATGATTTTATAATGAATAATCGATTAACTCCATGCATATAATCGAATAACTGATAAAAACTGTGCACCTGTTTAATTCTTCCGAGACTTCTTAATCGATTAACTTGATTACTTAATCGATTAAGATCAGTAAAAAATTTGAAAATCTTTCCTTGCTTTTGGCTACTACTATCATATAATATCATAGCTTTTTGATCATGCCAAAAGGGGAAGAAAGTGTTGTTGAGCTGTTTTGCAGGTTGTATTGAGCTTCCACATGTAATCTTGAAATGCTACCCGTGCATCACCTCTTACATGGTTTGAAGGGGAGAACAAAGTGAGGGGGAACAACACATTCTGATTCAACCTTAGAAAACACATTTTGTCCAGCATCAAGCCATGAAACAGACAATATGTTTTAGAGTTTGTCATTATTAAAAAGGGGAGGTTGAACTTAATAATAGTCAAAGGATGCCATCAATGATTAACCTACTTAGTTTTGATGAAGATAAGGAGTTAAATGAAAGCTTGAAGACTTGCACATCACCATCAAACAACATGCCAAGAACTCAAGGTCAACGTCATAGAACTCAGGATTACTTTATTTGTTTAGAGTCCTAAAATGCTTACCTAGTATTGAGTTTAGGTTAGGTAAGCCCAAGATAAAAGTATCACAAAAAGTATAAAATGAAAATCATATAGGTTGATGCATTCCATCTTAGTATATATATATGATAAGTAAGATTCATGCATTTGCATTAGGCATACATGGTTTTTGTGCATAAAAGAATCATCTATTTCAAAATCATGTATTGCATGTTTCTTGCATCATAAAGAATGTTTACCATACAACTAAGAAAAACCATTTTCATACATATTAATCGATTAACTAGATTGATAATCAATTATATCTTGTTGAAATTCGTTAATCGATTAAGGCATTGTATAATCAATTAAAATGAGTTACAGTAGCTAACCTCCAAGGATTTATGGCTCATTAATTGATTAAGGAGGTTGATAATCGATTAAGCCATAACTGAAAAACTATTTTCATAAGCACATTAATCGATTAACATAGTATATAATCGATTAATATTTGTTACAACCAGTTGCATATAAAATCTGTTATTTTATCAAATGTGCCACAAATCATATAGATTAATAGATTTCTTTTTTACACATTGAGAAAGAAAGAAAACCCAAGATTCTGAGAGCTGAATTTTCAAAGCATCTTGCTATCTTTAAAATATTTCTTGTATAGTTTTATAAGAGAGAAAAGAGAGGGAAAACCTTTTGAAAAGTGCTATCAATGTTATATTTTTGTCAAACCATTGCATATCATCATAAGTAGTTCTACGCTGTTTGTGAGGATTCTGCAAAGGGTTTTAGGGTTGAGCTTGAATGTTATATTCACACATTAAGTGTGCATGATAACTCATCAAAATCTTCTTATTCAAGGAGTTGTTTCTCGGTGTGTTAGCATCACCTCAAAAAGAGATAGAGAAAACCCTAGCCGTGGTTAGGTAAGTGTCCTCATGAGGAGAATAGGTCTTAGTTCAAGTGATACTTAGGCTGGGGATAGAGTCACGAACAGTATGGTATCCTAGTAGGCGAGCTTAGTAGTCAAATCGAAGTCTGAGACTTAACGGTTCCACGAAAGGAGCGTCTTGTCGCTTGTATTGGAAGTGTGTTTATAAAAGAACATATTATTTCCATAGTGAAGAAAAATATCCCGAGATCAAAAGGGGAGGCTTGGATGTCGTTTCCAAGTGGACCCGCAAACATACCAGGATAAAAATACTTGACCACCTTTCTCTTTCCCTATCTCTTTTACGATTATACATTTACTCTTTTTTCTTTTCAATTGCATTCTATGATCGGTGTTAATTGGCAACAATATTCATATAATCAAGAATCAATTTAGAACAACAAAAATCATCAATCATCACTATTTTCATTGTAAGAAAAATATGTTTTTCAAAGAATCAAGAATCAGCATAATCGATTAACACTAACTATAATCGATTAAGACAATTGTCAATAATCGATTAACCCTGTTATTAATCGATTAACTGCAACAATGTTCTGCTATACCTATTCACCCCCCCCCTCTAGGTGTGTTTTACCTTACTGGTACCCAACTGTATGAATCCTCAACAGATGATTCAAAAAAGAGAGGATATAGAAGACATGAGCATGCTCGTGAAGAAGTTCAGTGTATTCCTAACAAAGAATAAAAGTGGTAAGGTTGGACAACCAGAGAGATTCACTAAAGGCAATGAAGTTTCCACTTCAAATCAAACCTTCAACTATTTTGAATGTGGTAAACCTGGTCATATGAAGATGGAATGTCCTACATTGAAGAAGAATCCTATCAAGGCAAAACCTGAAAAGAAGACCGATAGACATGGGAGGATAATGACTCAAGTTCAACTTCAGAACTAGAATATGAAGAGCATGCTCGTCTCTCTCTAATGGTGTCTCATCATTCTGTTGATGAGAACGTAAGTGAAATTGAACCTTTAGATAAGCCATCTTTTTCTAAATTAGAAAATGCTTTCAATGAACTACATAATGAATACGTCAAACTCACTAAAATCTGTTTTAAACAAAAAATAGAAATTGACGTATTCCTTAATAACACTTCTTCTTCCTCCTGTCCAAATTGTATTCCTCTTGAAAATAAAGTTTCCACTTTGAGTCTTCAACTGAAAAATCTCAATAAGAGTAGTACAAAATTGGATGACATGCTGAAGATACAAAGACACTCCACCGACCGTAGAGGTCTGAAGTTTTCCAAACCTTGTACACTTAAGAAAAATGACATGTCTATAAAATTATTTTTCAAAAGAAAAGTATCCATACTCATCATGTTGCTTAATCTATCGAGGATACAAAAACATTAACCCATCTGCTCTTACTATCTAAATCACGGGCATACCTATAATACCTGCAAGATTAGAAATATGGTATTCCCTTAGAACATTTTTAATGGGTAGAGAAAGGTGCTAACCATGAAGGACCCAAACGGAATTGGGTACCTAATATCACTTAACTTGTTTTGCAGGAGTATTTGGGAGCCGCCAGCGATTTATGGTATTTAGATAGCGACTGCTGAAAACATAAGATGAGCGATAAAAGAAAGTTCTTTGTCATCACTCCACGAGACAAAGACTACGTCACATATGGTGACAATAACAAAGGAAAAAGCATTAGAGTGGTAGAGTCGGGAAGCCACCTTCTACTACAATAGAAGGAGTTCTATATGTTGAAGGACTCAAGCACAACCTAGTCAGTATAAGTCAGCTGTGTGACAAAGGGTTCCATGTGGCTTTCTATCCCAACAAATGCATCATTGATAGTAAGGTTTCAAAGACTCTAAACTTGTTGGTAAGAGAATAAACAATATATACATGATTGCTTTAAATGATTGTAATCTTCCTATAACATGTTTAGCTATTAATGATCATGATGCATGGCTATGGCATAGGGGAATTCCTCATATTCATATGGATCTTTTAAATAAATTGATAAGGAAAGATCTGGTTGTTGGTTTACCTAATAGTTTGTTAAAGACAAACTATGTAGTGCTTTTTCAAAAGGGTAAACAAACAAGGTCTTATTTCAAACCAAAACATATGGTTTCTTGTGACATACCATTGCAATTACTACACATGGACTTATTTGGTCCTTCTCAGACCAAAAGTTTTGGTGGTAACTACTATGCTCTTGTGATAGTAGACGACTTTTCAAGATACACTTGGACTTTATTCTTGGTACATAAGAATGAGGCGTTTAATGCCTTTATAAAATATGCTAAGAGAGTGCAAAATGAAAAATCCTTGGAAATAACTGCTATACGAAGTGATGGGGGAGAATTTCAAAGTGCTTCTTTTGCGGAATTTTGTAATGATAATGGTATCACTCACAATTTCTCAACTCCTAGAAAACCACAACAAAATGGTGTTGTAGAGAGAATGAATAGATCTTGGGAGGAACTAGCATGTACAATGTTGAATGAAACTAGTCTACCAAAATATTTCTGGGAAGACGTAGTCTGTACGACATGCTATGTTTCCAACCGAGTCTTCATAAGACCTATTCTAAAGAAAACCCCCTATGAACTCTTCAAAGGTAGAAAACCAAATATTTCTCACTTGCATGTATTCATTTGCAAATGTTATGTGCTTAATAATGGTAAGGAAAACTTAGAAAAGTTTGATGCAAAAGCCGACGAAGGAATTTTCCTTGGCTACTCTTTTATAAGCAAAGGTTTTCGAATTTTAAATAAGAGAACTGTGGCCATGGAAGAATATTTTCATGTAACTTTTGATGAAAGTAATCCAACCATGGAAGAAAAATCTATGGTTGACGATGATGAATTCCCTAGTCCATACGTGGAAAAATCCATTCATGATTTAACAACCAACACAGAGCATCTGAAAATAGATGACAATATACTTTCACAAGAAGAACATATTCATTCTGATTTACCTAAAGAATGGAGAATCCATCGATATTATCCTATTGACAACATCATTGGTGATATACGTAAGGGAGTCTCTACTCACATAAATTGAATGATGCTCGTCTAAACATGGCTTTTGTTTCTCAAGTGGAACCATCTAAGATTGATGATGCAATCGAGGATGAACATTGGATTCTTTCTATGCCAGAAGAGCTTAACCAGTTTGAGAGAAATAATGTTTGGGAACTTGTTCCTAGACCGTGGGATAGACATGTTATAGGAACTCGTTGGGTCTTTTGAAATAAATCACATGAAAATGAGATCATTATAAGAAATAAAGCAAGACTTGCAGTAGAAGGATATAACCAGGAAGAAGGTATCGACTTTGAGGAAACCTTCGCTCATGTTGATAGACTTGAAGCTATTAGGCTATTCCTTGCATATGCATGTTCTTTGGATTTTCAGTTACATCAAATGGACGTAAAGAGTGCGTTTCTGAATGGTTATATACAAGAAGAGGTGTATGTCGAACAACCTCCTGAGTTTGAAGACTATAAACATCCCTCTCACATCTATAAGCTTAAGAAAGCCCTCTATGGCTTAAAGCAAGCTCCTCGTGCTTGGTATGATCGTCTAACAAACGTTTTTAATTGATAAAGGTTTTACTAAAGGAAAGGTTGACACTACATTATTCATTAAGAAAATAAATCATCATACTTTAGTTGTTCAAATTTATGTTGATGATGTTATTTTCAGTTCGACTAATGATCTTTTGTGTACTGAATTTGGTGAGATGATGCAAAGGGAGTTTGAAATGTCCATGATGGGAAGGTTGAACTACTTTCTTGGACTAGAAATCAAACAACTCAAGGATGACTGCAAACCTATCGCCACTCTATGGGTTCTGAAACATATATTGGTGCTGATGAAACTGGAAAATGTGTTGACATCTCTATGTGTCGAGGTATGGTTGGTTCCCTTCTTTATCTTACTTCAAGTAGACCTTATATTATGTTTAGTGTATGTCTTTGTGCATGTTATCAATCAAAGACTAAAGAGTCATATCTTACTGTCGTGAAAATGAAATTAAAATATCTTAAAGGCACACTTGATGTTGGACTATGGTATCCTAAAGGAAGTTTATGTATTCTGGTGGGATATTCAGATTCAGATTTTGCTGGATGCAAATCTGAGATGAAAAGTACAAGTGGTACTTGTCATATTCTTGGAAATCCTCTAGTCTCTTGGTCTTATAAAAAGCAAGCATGTGTTGCTCTAAGTATTGTGGCTCATGCAACAATTGTGAGATTACGGATTAGACCTAGGATGCATTCCCCTAAGATGTGATAATACTAGTGCTATAAACCTGAGAAAGAATCCGATTATGCATTCCTGGACCAAACATATTGATGTAAGGCATCCCTTCCTGGACCAAACATATTGATGTTCTCTTAGAATTTGTTGATACACATGAATAACTAGCAGATATCTTTACTAAACCTTTAGCTAAAAAATGTTTTTATAAACTTAGACGTGAACTAGGAATTCTTGATGAATCATATCTATCTTAACATGTTAATATATATTATATGTGCTTCATTATATGTATTTCATGTCTACTTGTACTTCTATATGTTTTTTATTGCTTAAATCTTATTGTTTTGGGGTATGTAATCCGTATCACAGAAGGGTAATCGATTACAAGGCAATTGTCGCAAATTTTTTCAAAAGTTAGCCAATGTAATCGATTACAGAGATGAATTAATCGATTACTTGCCAAACAAACAATTTAAGTAACTAATTACTCATTCGTAGTAATCGATTACACTCTCCACTATATAAGGCAAAAATCATATTTTTTCAACTTCATCTTCTTCGTTTTCCCTCCTTCAAACTGTGGTAACCCCCCGAACTTCGATAAACTTCCTTTCTAAATCGTTTTGCTTGATTTATGTGGTGTTTCATACTACATTTTCACTTCTCAACACAATCCAACCATCATTTTCATATTTAGAGATGTAAATCAAAAACCCCTAAATCTCAAAATCTTCAAACTAAGTTTTTCAAAATTCAACAACATGGCCTCATCCTCTAGAACCAAGAAGCAATGAACCAATGTGACTAAAGGAAGCAACAAAATTCGAATGAAGTCAACACATTGGATTTGGTATGTCTTTTGGCCAATGAGGAACAATGAAATATCTTCAAGGAGCACTATATGCAATGACCAATCTGATTGCATTACATGGACTTGGATTCTCAGGAAGCTCTCGATACAACGAATCATCAAGCTAACAAGAGCTTAGACGCTTATCAAACTGATTGGACTACATGGACTTGGATTCTCAGGAAGCTGATCCAGATCACTAGGAGTAGCGGTCTAGCAACCTTGGATTTTACTTAAGTATTTTGATGTTAATATTGTTGTTACTTTTTCGAAACTACTATTATTGTTGTTATTACTTTTTATTTTGGATATCATTTTAGAACATATATGTTATTTGCTATTATGAATGTACTATGCTTGCATTATCGCTAAATGCTATACCATGATATGTTAAAACATCTTTTAGCATTTGATCACACTAACATCATTCATACTATCTTGCAAAATTATGACCTTGACTTTTAAGTAAGTCAACATATCTTGTTATCCTTTACTATATATATATATATATATATATACATATATATATATATGTCTAATGTGCTAGACAACCTAGATTTTCTCCTTTTTGATGAAGTCAAAAGAGGGAGAAAAGTTGGAATTGTATTTTTTCTATCAAATCTTTTTAGGCACTTACAATAAAACAAAGGGGTAATATACAAGATATGGGGAGCATATTTGAACATACAACAAAGTTATATCATACTAAATATGTTGAACCTCAGAAAACTTCAAATCTCCATTTTCAAAAGATATTGGTTTGTCATCATCAAAATTGGGGAGATTGTGAAGAAGATCTTGCTCATGACCTTGACACGATTTTGATGAAGACACCAAGATCACAAAAAGAAGAAAAGGAAGAAGACCATGAACACATAGAAGATTCAAGATTCAAGATTTTTATAGATTAAGTCTTCATATAGGTACTTCTATCCTTTCACTCATTATTTATATTTAGTAGCAATGCTCAAAGAAATCAAAATCATAGTTAAAGAATTGGATATGTTTAAATGCAAAGTCAAAAATGCTAAGTAATTAGTTACTTGGCCTGAGTAACAGGTTACTAGTACTAGGTAACATATTACCTGAACTGTGTGGCAGTTGGTAAGGGTTACTAGAACTACGTAACATGTTACCTGACAGAGAAAACAATTACAATAGTATAACTAACTAATGTAACCGATTAATTAAATATATTAATCTGTTACCATCCTGGATATAACATTTGGGTAATCTTTTACACCCTTGTGACAATCGATTACACAGAGTTGTTAAAAACCGTATTTTCAAATTAAAATGAACAACTCTCATCTAAAGTGAATATGTTTCATTCCAATCGTGTCTCCTCTTCATGGAAGGTTATCTTGGCTGATTGGAAGGCTATTTAAAGGCATTGTGACATCCAAATTCAAAACATACAATCATGCAAAAACTTTCACAACTTTGTAAACAAACTTCTGCACAATTAATTAGCAACTTTGTTCCCTTTTTAGATTTTCTAAATTTGCTTCCGAAGTGCATTTGTATACTAAGTATATGTATTGTGAGAATAAGGATTGCAAGTTCTTAGCAGTGACAAACTTGTAAAGGTAATCCTACCATTGTTATCTTCTTCATCTTGATTGTAAACTTTTCATCACAAGGGTGTGTTGAGAAAGGGAAAAGAGTTCACTTAGAAAGGGTATTTTCTAAGGTTAGATAATTGTGAGTATGCAAGCTACAAGGGTCTCGGGGAGAGAATTTTTAATATCAACTCAAATTATCTAGTGAAAAATCTCATGTATGACAAGAGTACTACATGTAACCTTCAGTGGATAAGAACGCGAACCAATATAAAATTCTATTTGTACTCTTCTTCTACCTTATTCTTCTGAGTTACATTTGCTTGACTTCGTTGAATTCTGCATCAACAATCCCCTGCACATATACTTTGATGACATAGTAGAAAAATCAGCCATTTCTCCCAATAACTAATTCACCCCCTCTTAGTTGGCATATGAAACTTACAATTACCACCAAAACTTAATTTGAGTAATCTATTCTCAATCTGATCCTATTTAACAGATGGCCTCAAGATTATTTCCGGGAGAAGGATCCAACATCAATCGCCCTCCAAGCTTCGTTGGAGAATGCTATGACTTTTGGAAAATCAGGATGAGAATCATTATAGAATCTCATGACCTGGACATATGGAATGCGATTGAGGAAGGACCTTATGAAACTTTCACAAATATTGATAGTATAAGGGAAATAAAGCCAAAATCTGCTTGGAATGATGAAGATGAAATGAAAGTGCAATATGATCTCAAAGCAAAGAACATCCTCACTGCAACACTTGGCATTGACGAGTTCTTTAGAGTATCAAACTACAAATATGCTAAAGAAATGTGGGATACTCTAGAGACCACACATGAAGGAACTAAAGAGGTAAAAAGGTCGAGACTCAATACTCTTTCCCAAGAATAGGAAATGTTTCGCATGAAGTCTGAAGAGAAAATACTATATCTCTAGAAGAAATTTACTCAACTTACAAATAATCTAATTGCACTTGGTAAGGTATTGTCAAATTGTTAGTTGAACTTAAAAGTTTTAAGATCACTGGCAATGGCAACCCAAGGTGACAACCATCTGAAAATAGAAAATCTTATCTAAGATGTCATTGGCTGCTCTGTTTAGAAAGTTGCAAGAACACGAGTTGGAATTGACAAACTTGAACAACATGAAGAATAAGAGAAGAAGAAAAATAATATTTCTCTTAAAGCTAAAGCTGAGAAGTATGAATCCTCAGAAGATGATTCAAAAAAAGAGGATATAGAAGACATGAGCATGTTGGTGAAGAAGTTCAATAAATTCATAAAAAGTAATAAAAGTGGTAAGGTTGGACAACAAAAGAGATTCACCGAAGGCAATAAAATTTCCACTTCAAATCAAAGCTTCAACTGTTTTGAATGTGGAAATCATGGCCATATGAAGATGGAATTTCCTACATTGAAGAAGAATCCTTTCAAGTCAAGACAATTTGTAATTGCAACTCAAATTATCTAGTGAAAAATCTCTTGTGTGGCAAGAGTATTGGATGTAACCTTAAGTGGACAAGAAGGCGAACTAACATAAAATGGGTTTAACCCATGGGCAGCTAGGCATGGACAAAAATGGGTGTAACCCTTGGTCAAGTCACCAAACCTCACCATGAAGAAAGCTTAGCCAAAGTCACCATGCAACTTGCCTTTACTTGAAGACCAAGCTTATGACCTCATGGATGACTCAAGCATGACAAGCCAAGTAGGAGGTGTCATCCTACATAAAGCTTAGCCAAGAATAGGTTGCCCAAGCTATGAGAAAAAGCAGTTGAGCAACTAACCAAGCACATGGTTGAACCGCCTAGCTAGCTGGATGGTGGGCATTGGGCGCACCAAATGGGGTGCTGGGCGTACCAAGCCTGGCCTATAAAAGGCTTCGCCATTTCATCACTTTTCATCATTGTACATACTATTTTCTCTCCATTTCGGTTTCTACTCTTTCTTAGGCTTTTATTTCATAGAAATTCATAGGGAATGGAGCTAGAAAATGGTGTGCAAAAATATGATTTTGTAATACCATTTGGAACCAAAAACATCCAATCCTTGGATGGATGACTAATGCTCCAAAACTTGGCTATGGTGTAATATTTCTCCTCTTTATGTTAATTCTGATTTTATTATTCAAGTTATGTGTTTCTACTCTATTATTTCATTCCATATACTCTTAATGCTTATTTTAGATTGATCATCTAAAATATGTTTTCAAATATCCAAAAGTCTTTTGTTGGGTGAGATAACAAATATTCTCATGCTACAATGGTAGCTTATTGAATAAGTAGTGACATCCTTATTTCTTTCAGAGGATACTTGATGGGTGATAATGTATTAAGCAAGGTTTGAAAATCATCCCACCTAATCCAAGAGGAAGGGTCAGTTAAGAAATGATGTATGGTGGATGGAATCACACCAAAATAACTCGTGTACATTAAAATCAGGTCAATACTTAAGAGTTAAGAAACTTTACATTGTAACAATAATTTCCACTTGAATTTGTAAATAGTTAGTTACTTTAATTTTTCATTTTCTTTAATTTATAAAATCACAAAACCAAATATTTGTCAGTTTTTACTTTTTACTATTAAGAAAGAGTAGAAACCGAAATGGAGAGAAAATGGTATGTACAATGATGAAAACCGATGACCTTGCCAAGCCTTTTTATAGGCCAAGCTTGGTGCACCCAACGCCCCATTCGGTGCACCCAACCCCCACCATCCAGCTGGCTAGGCGGTTCAACCATGTGATTGGATGGCTACTCAACAACTTTTTCTCCTAGCTTGGGCAGCCTATTGTGGGCTAAGCTTCATGCAAGATGACACCTCCTACTTGGGTTGTCATGCTTGTCATAAGCACGATCTTCAAGTAAAAGCAAGTTGCATGGTGACTTTGGCTAAGCTTTCTTTTTGGTGAGGTTTGGTGACTTGACCAAGGGCTAAGCCCTCTTTTGGCCACGCCTAGCTGCCCAAGGTGTCTTCATGAGAAGGAAACCTTCACTTCTTCAAGCCTAAGCAACCTTTTTTGCATGGTTCTTGAATTTAATTTGGTTGGTTACTTGTCGCTTTTAGCATGATTTCTTCAAGGTACGGTATAATTTTAATTTATGCAAGTTGCTTGGTACACCTTACCATGGATTTCTTCAAGACAAGATAAGCTACCTTTCTTCAAGATAAAGCTATCTTTTTGACAAACAAACTAAGCACATAGAATGCCATGCTTAGCTTGATTGTTTTGAGCAATTCTTCTTGTGCTTTTGTCTTGAGATTTGGCTTAAATTCTTGGCTATCTTTGAAATAATTCTTTTTTATTATTTTCCTACAAAATTTAGAGGAAACTTGGACAAGAGGTGATCAAAATTCATAATATTTAAGCACACAAAATTTATCTAAAAAGTGTGTTATATGTTGGCTTTTAAACATGATTAATCAAGATAAGTGCCATAAAAAGTGATGGAAAGTAGTACATTTTGGCACTTACCAAATTGGCAGTACTAACTGTATCAACCCAAAGTATTTTGGCAGATCAGTTACACTCAACATAGTGTGTGTTAGTTCCACCAATGACCTATTCTTCCTCTCTACAACACAATTTCATCGTGGTGTTCTAGGTGCTGAGAAATTGTGTGTGATACCTTGTTTATCACAAAATTCCTCAAACAAGGTGTTTTGAAATTCTCACACATGATTACTTCTAATGACAATGATTTTGGAGACTTTTATTTTGGACTGGTTTTGCATATTTAGGAAAGGAGTGAAAAGCCTCATTTTTGTGTACCAAAAACAATGTTGAAGTAAATCTAGACAAATCATCTACTATTACAAGAACATAATAGTTATCTCCAAAACGTTTTGTCCTAGAAGGACCAAATAAGTCCATATGCAACAATTGGAATGGCCTATCCCAAGAAACTACATGTTTTGGCTTGAAAGACACTTTAGTTTGTTTTCCCTTATGACATGAAATATATACTTTGTCTCTAACAAACTCCATCTTAGATAAACCAACTACTACTTCATTCTTAATTAACTTATTCAAATGGTCCTTATGATATGCAATTCTCATGCCATGACCATTCATGGTCGTTATTAACAACAACACACTTAACTCTTAGAGAAATGTCATTTAATCAAATCATATAAATATTGTTAATCCTATTTCCTATGAGTTTCGCATCACATTTTATCTTATCTTCAGTGATGGACTCGTCGGGGTAGAAAGCCACATTGAAGCCTTTGTCACAAAGTTGACTAAGTGGTTAAAAGATTAAGCTTAAGGCCTTCAACATATAACACTCCTTCAATGGTAGTAGAAGGTGGCTTTCTAACTAGACTAACTCTATATATTCTACCTTTATTGTTATCTTTGTATATGATGAAACCTTTGCCCCTTGGAGTGAGGACTGAAGATTAGCGTTTGTCACCCGTCATGTGCTTAGAGAAGTGATAAGTGCCAAAATATACTGTTAGGTATCAGTGGTTATAATACACCTAGAAGGGGGGGGGGGGTTGAATAGGTGTCGCGGTTAGAACTGCCGCTTTTCGAAATTCAACACTTAATGCTGAATCACCCCTATTTAATCGATTAAAGTAGGAAGATAATCGATTAATTGAACAATCTTAATCGATTAACAAAAAACAGTTTTAATCAAATAACAAAAACAATTTTAATCGATTAACAGAAACAGGATAATCGATTAACACAACAATTTTAATCGATTAAACACAAACAGTAAGCTATTACAGAAAATGATTAATTGCAGAACAGTTAACCGATAACGGAACGAATACAGAGCTTACAGATTGTATATCAGAATAGCATCCAGTACAGCAAATGAACAGAATGTATCAATTGAATCCAATATACAAATTAATCGATTGAAAAACAGCAAAGAGAGAGAGAGAAAACAAATCCTTCAACGCGAATTTTTATCCTGGTTCGTTTGCTGTCCACTGCAAACTACATC
>NC_032019.1:10188802-10189038 GCF_001865875.1 Lupinus angustifolius | reverse complement strand
GTGTTCCTCTTGACATGCACACTTTCAATCTCCCCCTTTTTGATGATGACAAACGCTACATCAAGTTCATCAATTTGAAATAACAATTGCTTGATGAATAAGCTTGAAGATTGTGTTGACATGGTTGATATGATGCGCACATATATAGGAAGCTGTTATTATTATCAACCTGCACAATCAAGAACCAACAAAAACAACCTTTCTCCCCCTTTTGACATTATCAAAAAGATAACCCA
>NC_032019.1:10187780-10188702 GCF_001865875.1 Lupinus angustifolius | reverse complement strand
ATATGTAAGCAATAACGTAATGCAACAACCTGTTCTCAACAGAAAGCGACCCAGCCTTGGTCAGTTGACCCTGAATATACAAATGAGGGCCCCGAAGGAATGACTTGTACACATCAACGGGATCAAAATTGTCCTTGACCGAAGAACAATCCCCTATTCCAAAACCAAACGATGATAAACCACCAACATTCAGAAACAAATCATCACTCAGCTCAAACAGACTACCAGAAATCATTGACCAATACTTTCCATCCTTGTATCTAAAATTAGCATAAAACTCCCTAACTAGAGCAGGGTAGACACGTCCCTTTAATTCATACAAGAGTTAATCAAATATTTAACAATGTTAGCAATATCAACTCTCATAAGATCAAGAACCATTCACTAAAGCAGATAAGCTATTCGACATAATTAAAGCAAAAACAAAAAAACATTTGCATAGCATAAAGAGTCAAGGAAGTCAGGAAATAGTACATGATATAAAGTCAATCAAAGACAAATAGCGACATATGAGTAAGTTCTGAAAGCAACAACAACTATCTTCGTATGCGAGTAGCTGTAGTCTTGACCCGCTTTGGACGACTTTGCTCCATTGAAAGTGTTGAACCCGAAACTGAGATGGATGAGCAGAGGAGGCAAAGCTTAACCTAGGGTTTGGATTGGATGATTCGGAATTGGATGGATTAAGGATGAAAGAGAGCGATTTCGGAAGGTTTGAGAGGGTTAGGATGAGGTTTACTTAATCCTATTGCACCTGGATTAGTTTGGTTACTGTTTCAGAGACTCAAAGCATAGAGAGGTTGCAAGAATGTGGAAAAAAGTGCAGAACCGAGACACTGTCTGCCTTTAACGTAATGGTTTTAATCGATTAACGGGATGTTTTAATAGATTAAAACAGTGTAAAATTTGAATTTTCAAAAAA
>NC_032019.1:10187326-10187680 GCF_001865875.1 Lupinus angustifolius | reverse complement strand
GCAGATAATCAACAATGCGAGATATGAAAATGCTACAAGGAAGCAGCTTTGACTGAGACAATGAAACGATGTTCATGATTTTTAGAATCTCCTCAGGCCAGTTGATCATGATGTTATTCTTTACAGCGTACATGAAACGCAAATCATTCACAGTAGGCTGTGCGTGATTAGTGTTCCGCTGCACTAATATGTAAGCAATAACGTAATGCAACAGCCTTTTCTCAACAGAAAGCGACCCAGCCTTGGTTAGTTGACCCTGAATATACAGATGAGGGCCCCGAAGGAATGACTTGTACACATCAACGGGATCAAAATTGTCCTTGACCGAAGAACAATCCCCTATTCCAAAACCAA
>NC_032019.1:10169926-10187226 GCF_001865875.1 Lupinus angustifolius | reverse complement strand
GTGTTCCAGTAGCAACCACTTTACATAGCAGTTGGGTTAATCGATTAAAGGATTGGTTAATCGAATAACATCAATTAAAAGTGTATTTTTAAATACAAAATATCAAATACGTTATGCACTTAGATGATACATGTTTAACACTTAGTTTATGCCTGGAATGCACATATACATGTATTTATGTAATGCATGAACATATTATGAATGACATATCTCATGGATGAAATGATTTAAAAGATATATGCATATGAGACATGTATTAGGTGCCCTAAGTCTTCGACTCAACTTAAACTAGAATCTAGTCTAAGCCTAGTACCAAATAAAGACTTAAGCACGTTGATTTGTTGGTGATCTTCAAGCTCTTTTAGGCACAAGTTGTCCTCATCAAAACCATGACATTCAAGGAGAGCTTTTGAAAGTGTTCCTCTTGACATGCACACTTTCATATACTACGTTTTCATCACATTTTTAGGAACTTATCTTAATTAATCATGTTTAAAACCCAACTTATAACACACTTTTTAGATAAATTTTGCGTGTTTAGATAATATAATATATATCACCTCTTGTCCAAGTTTTCTCTGAATTTTTTAGGAAAATGATTAGAAAATAATTACTTCAATGATAGCCAAGAGTTCAAGCCAAAATCTCAAGCCAAAAGCACAAAAAGAATTAAGCAAAACAAACAAGCTAAGCATGACATGCTATGTTCTTTTCTTGTAGCCAAAAGATAGATTCGTCTTGAAGAAAGGTAGCTTACCATGCCTTGAAGATACCAAGATAAGCTTTCCAAAAAACATGCATAACTTAAAAGCTTACTTTGACTTGAAGAAATCCATGCTAGGCAATGCAAGTAACCAACAAAAGTTTATTTAGGAACCATGCAGCAAAGGTTGTTCGGCTTGAAGAAAGGTAGGTTACCTTCCCTTGAAGAAATGTGGGAAGCTAGGCTTGGACAGGTGTGAACTTAGCTCCTGACCAGTAAAACCAAGCATGAGGCCAACCAGAAAAAGGGTTGCTTGGTCTTGAAGTAAGGGTATTGTTGAAAGAGTTTTTCCGTGCTTGGTGAGGCAAGTTTCTGATTGATTTATTTAATGAGATGTGGATTCTTTGCTCGCCATATTGGCTTTGTTGGAATAAATTCCAATGCTGGTATAATGGTTTCAAGAATGTTCATGTAATGAGAAACTTAGCTTTATTGAATTATTAACAATTTCATACCATCTGAGCTTTGTTGGGTTAATTTCCAACGCCAATTTAATGGTATGAATTTAGCAAATTAATACAAGTGATAATGAGTGATATTTATTTTCCGTTTTCCTTTATTAACCAAACTACTTCCTTATTGAATGTTGGTAAAGAATAAATAAATAAAGCAATAAATAGTTACTTGTAGAATTTAAATGACATAAAATAAATGTTAGATGCAGAAATGTAAATGACTAAAAATAAAAGTTAGTAGTTAGATCGCCCATTATAACTGTGTATTTTTCTTTTTCACAAATATACAATTTATGAGTTAAATTGCACTGTGATGTAAATACATAAAATTTATAAGTTAACACTTTACTATTTTACACTTCATCTCTTTCAAGATTCAATAGTAGTATAGTATAGGGTTATGTCGAACCACAACGAATTAACTAATAGAAATGTACTCATACTTTCTACATTTTATCAAAAGTAATATATAAAGTTGATTTTGTGATTTTATAAACTAAGAAACATGAAAAAGTAAAGAACTAACTATTTACAAATTCAAGAGGGTAAAATTGATTTGAAAGATGGAATTATTTCGTAACTCAAAATATTTTGAAAACATTACAATTTATATGTTATACTTTCTATTACTTCCACACACCATTTCTAAATCCTTCATCTAGTGTCCTAGAATGATAAGATGATTTTCAAACCTTATGTAATACAGTAAATAATAATTAAGTTTCACTCGTCGGAGTAGGTTGTCACATCCTACTTCAGGCTCCATTAACATCATTTAGCCTTGAATATAAGTTGTTTAGAATAGATGCTTGATGTGGCAAGTGAACTAAGATGTAGGTTATGCTTTTTAGTGCACTTGACAACAGAGAAGAGCCATTTTTGGATCTTTAAATCAAGTTTTAGGTGATCAAGCTAAAACCACATTAAGAACTTCATAAAGAATCAAAACTTAACCAAAAGTAATAACTTGAATGTATTGAAATCAAAATATCATACAAATTAAGAAAAGAAATAATCTTACACCATAATCCAAGTCAATATGTTGGAGTATGAGCCATCTATCCAAGGATGGGATGCTTTTGATTCCAAATGAGGTTACAAAATCATGTTTTTGCACCTTATTTACCAACTACATTCCCTTTGAATTTCTATGAAATAAAAGCCTAAGAACACCCTAAAAAGAGAGAGAACCAAAGTGGGAATAAGAAGAAGAAGAATTTACAACATATGTACAATGTGTTAAAGTGAGGAGGTGGGTGTACATTTTATAGGCAAAGTCATGGGAGCTTAGCTGCCCTGTTTGGCAGCCCAACGCTTGACCAGGCTCACCCAAGTTGGTGAGACAGTAGCTTTTCCCATCTTGGGAAGCTAGCTTGGACAACCTATTGTGGGCTAGGTTATATACACGGTTACACCTTCTACTTGGCTATTCAGAACATATGTCATGCATGAGGTCATATGCTTGGCCTTCAAGTAAACAATAAGCAAGTTGCTTCATGAGTTGGCCAAGCTTTCTTCATGGTTAAGTCTGCCCTTCTTAGTCGCCTAAATCAAGCATGGTCCACGCCTGGCTGGTTGCTTTCTTCATAGTGAAGAAACCAACCTTTCTTCATGTCGAAGCAACCTTTGTTCCATGATTCTTGAGCTGATTTTAGTTGGCTACTTGGCACTTTTGGCATGATTTCTTCAAGTCTAAGTAAACTTTTGAGTTTCTTCTTTGCTTTTCATACCTAGCTTGGGTTTCTTCATGGTGAATAGTGGTACATTTCTTCAAGCCTAAGTCATCTTTTTGGTAACATGCTTAAGCATACAACATGCCGTACTTAGCTTGTTTCTTTTGAGAATTTCCTTTTGGACTTTTCGCTTGTGATTTGGCATGAATTCTTGGCTTTCTTTTGGATTAATCAATTTCCTACAAAATCAAGGGAAAATTGGACAAGAGGTGATCAAAATTTATATTATTCAAACTTACAAAATTTATCTAAAAAGTATTGAATTAAGTTGGTTTTCACATTTTTGCATAGGATAAGTGCCATAAAAAGTATATGAAAATTAGGTATTTTTGGCACTTATCAACTATGTCATGAATGATGTCACAAGCCAAGCAGCCAGTCAAGCCGAGCTTAAATACCAAGTATATGACTTCATGCATGACACAAGCAAAGACAAGTCAAGTAGGAGGTATCACCATGCATGAGAACCATAGCCCACCATGCCAAAAGGTTAGAAAGCTTGACAAAGCAAGGCTAGGAGTGGCAAGCAGCTGGGCAAAAACTTATGGCACATGGAACCAAACCCACTAAGGGGGTTTCCTCATGTTACACGTCCATAATGAAGGGCAAGGGGCTGGCCACTTTTCCTATAAATAGGAGGCTTTGTTGCACCATAAAAACCAATTTTTCAACACTTTTACATCATTGTGAATACCATTTCATACCAATTTCGGTTTATAATTTCTTAGGCTTTCTTTTTAGTTTTCTTTCATATAAATTAAGAGAGAGTGGAGTTGGCAAATGACGTGCAAAAATATGATTTTGCAAGATAATTTAGAACCAAAAGCATCCAATCTTTGGATGACTAATGCTCCTAAATTGGTTTGGACTATGGTGTAATTTCTTTTACTCTTTTGTATCTTCTTGTTCAATTATACAAGTTATTACTTAGGTTATATTGATTCTTTAAGAAGTTCTTAATGCGGTTTTAGCTTGATGACCTAAAACTTGATTTATAGATCAAAAAATGTTATACATATTCCACATTCCACTTCTCTCTCAAATCCGAATTCTTCTCTTCTTCTAGACTTTCTTCTTTGTAATTTCTTGGAGAATTTATACTCCAAGGTAGTTTTGGTAAGTGATAAGTGCCAAACATACCTAAATTTCATACACTTTTATGGCACTTATCTTAAGCATAATTGAGAAAAACCAACTTAAAAACAATACGTTTGGATAAAATATAACGATCTTGTATAATTGTGTTTGTATTTCTCTTTAATGTGTTTTGTAGGATTTAGAAAGAAAAAGAAAAGAGAATAAAGACTCATGGTCCAAGAAGAAAAAGAAGTGAAACTCAAGGTGCTCAAGCAGGCAGCTTAGCGTGGACTAAGCTACGCTGAGCTGACCTAGACACCAGTCTGGCACAGTCAGACCCAACCTGGCTCAGTCAAACCAACCTGGCACAGACCAAGTTGCTCAAGCAGGCAACTTAGTGGACCTGCTTCACCACTCAGCCTAGCACCAGACAAAGCCTGACACGGTCAAAACACAAGCTTGCCACCGTCAGACACAAGCTTGGCACATGCCCAAGCTGCTCAAGCAGACAACTCAGCGGTGCCACATGTGTGCTCAACGGTGAACCAGACCCCTGACCAGGTCAGCAAGCACCAAGCCATGTCTCAGTTAAAGCTGCTCAAGCAGGCAGCTTAGCGATGCCACATGTGTGCTCAACGGTGTGCACCCAGAATTAACTTAGCCATCAAGAAACCATGAAGTCATGCATGAACTCACTTCAAGTAGCCCACCATAGGCTTTTCAGGATTAGCTCACCATAGTTGGTCCCATAGCTCACAACTAGCCTTGGTGAGTCAAGCTAAAGAAGGTGACCAAGCTACTTAACCAAGTGACCAAACCCATGCTGAAGGGTTTGCTCAGTTGTTGAGTGGTGCAAAGAAGCAGCTCAGCGGTGGTAGGGAAAACTATATAAATAGGAAGACACAATTCTCTCTTCTTATTTCTTAGTTTGAAAGCTCGGTTCATTGAAGCTTTTGTAAGTAAGTTTTATAGTTTTTAGTTTATAATTCAACAGGAGAAAGGAGAAGGCAAATAAAATGCAAAAATACATTTTGTAATCTCATTTGGAACATAAAGCATCCAATCCTTGGATGGATGGCTCGTGCCTCTAACAATTTCATTTGAAAGTTGATTATGTATTTCTTCTTCTTCTTTTATTCTAAATTTGAATTTGAATCATTCAAGTTGGTGCTTTGGTTAGTTTTCTTTGTTGGATAATTTCTTAATGCTCTTTTTAGATTGATCACCTAAAAACCGATTTCATGAAAAATTACTTGTCTCAAACACTTAACAAATAACTACTTCAATATTAGAGTAGCCAAGATTAGGGTGTGACAACCTAGTCTCTTTGTGGACGTAGTATTGTTTAGTAGTGAATATAAGTGATCATCGTTCTACCATTTTAGGACATACACTAAAAGGAGGATTTCAGACGTTAGTGTTTGCAGTTAATCAAAGTAAAACATAGGAACTTGTCTAAGTAGTTCAAATACATAAGAAGTTGAGAAATACTTTCATCATTCAAAATGATCTTGTCTCCTTGAGAATTTTTTAATACTTAGTTTATGTTTCTTGTTAAGTGTTGATGTGCATATCAAATCAAATAAAAAACAACCAAAATATGTTCCCTCATTATTTGTGCATTGACATATTCACATGATTCATTCTGTTAGGCAATTCCTTGTGGTTCGACATAACCCTATACTATACTACAATTGAATCTTGAAAGAGGTGTAAATTGTAAAATAGTAAAGTGTTATCAATAAATTTATTTGTTGAAACACCTTTTAGTATACAAAAGTGATGAAACTGACTAACTAACTTTTATTTATTGTTATTTGCATTCCGAAATTTATTTATTCTTTAATACCAACCTTCCTTAAGGAAGAAGTTTGGTTGGTTAATAAAAGGAACCCGAAAGGGAGTGAATAAATAAAGGTCACTTAACTTTATTATTCGTTTGTTATTTATTTATTTGTTTGTTTCTAACAACTAACTATTCATCACTTTTGTACATTACTTTCCAGGACCCCAAGCATAATGTGATTTCAATTATTGTTTTCCAGGACCTCGAGCTTGATGTGATTGTAATGTTACTTATCAGGATCATGTGACTGTATGTTTCAAAATTATACTTTTCATGCCCATGTGCATGACGTGTTTCAAAATCATACTTTCTTGGATCCCATGCCTAACGTGTATGGAATATTCTTGAAACAATTATACCGGTGTTGGAATTTATTTCAACAAAGCCGAGATGGCGAACAAAGAATAAAACCGAGTTCACTTACTTAACCAAATAAAGAAAACAGACTAAAAAGAAAACAAATCCTTTCAATAGTAAGTTTATTTTGTAGTTTGTCCTTAATTCAAGAGAAGAAAGGAGATGGCAAATATGATACAAAAATATAATTTTGTAATCTCATTTGGGTCCAAAAGCATCTCATCCTTAGATAGATGGCTCATGCTCCTACATATTGATTTGGAATATGGTGTAATGTTATTTCTTCTCTTATTTTGTGTCATCTTTTAAATTCAATACATTCAAGTTATTACTTTTGGTTATGTTTTGATACCTTATGAATTTCTTAATGCGGTTTTAGCTTGATCACCTAAAAGTTGATTTAAAGATCCAAAAATGCTTGTTCTTAAAATGTTGACAAGTGAAATTAAAAGTATAACCTACACCTTAGTTCACTTGCCACATCAAGCATCTATTTTAAGCAACTTATGTTCAAGGCTACATAAAGTTAATGGAGCCTGAAGTAGGGTGTGACAACCTACTCCGATGAGTGGTACTTAACTATTATTTAGTGCATTACATAAGGTTTGAAAATCATCTGATCATTCTAGGATACTAGATGAAGGATTTAGAAATGATGTGTGGAATCAACCAAAAGTATAACACATAAGTTATAATGTTTCCAAAATCAATTGAGTCTAGAAATAATTCGATATTACAAACCAATTTTCTCCTCAAGAATTTGTGCATATTAGTTGTTTATGGTTACTTGTTTACTTTTTTAAATTTTATAGATAAATATGTTCAAACTTTATTAGTGATATAACATATTTATAATAGTGTTCTATTAGGCAATTCCTTGTGGTTCGACATAACCCTATATTATACTACAATTCAATCTTGAAAGAGATGCAAATGCAAAATAGTAAAGTGTTAACTTATAAATTTTATTTGTTGACAAAGAATGAGACCTTGAATCAAAGTGAAATTTAATTCATAAATTGTATTTTTGTGAAAAGGAAAAATACACAGTCATAATGAGGGATCTAACGACTAACTTTTATTTTCTATCATTTACTTTCCGCAACTAACATTTATTTTCTGTCATTTATATTTCTACAACTAACATTGATTTATCGCTTTATTCTTTATTCTTTATACCAACCCTTTCTAAGAAGTGGTACGGTTAACTTCTAACTTTATTGCTTTATTTAATTATTCTTTACCAACTTTCCATAAGGAAGTAATTCGATTAATAAAGGAAAACAAAAATAAATATTACTCATTATCAGTTGTGTTAATTTGTTAAGTTCATACCATTATATTGGCGTTGGAATTAATCCAACAAAGCCGAGATGGTATGAAATTGTTAATAATTCAATAAAGCTAAGTTTTTTATTAAAGGAACATTCTTGAAACCATTATACTGCCGTTGAGATTTATATCAACAAAGCCGAGATGGCAAGCGAAGAATCGACCTCTCATATAATAAATCAATCATAAACTTGCCTTAACCATCAAGAAAAACTCTTCCGACAAATTGGCGTCGCTACTAGGGAATTGCTAAATAATAGAAACTATTATTTACTATGCTATATTATTAATAATCTTGTGCACAAATCTTTTTAATTTGTATAAAAATTTTAATTACAAAACTTTATAAATTGATGTCGTTTTCTTACTAATCTTTCTTTGGAAATAGTCAGGTTTCCTTTTTGTATTTTATTTCAGGAAAATGGGTCAAAATATCAACATCCAAATTGAAATAGACACTTCCATAAATGAATTTCAACATAATCTCAACAAAGTACACCAAAAGTTATAAAATTTACCAAAACAGTTGGAAAAGGAACAACACTTTTGGTGTCATGGTTGTGTATATCAACAGTCAGTCTGTTTCATTAATAACCACTCAACATCTCACCAGTCTCAAAATAAACTAGAGGAAATACTAGAGCAATTCATGCAGACAACCATCAAGCATCAACAAATCATAGACTATGCTATTAAGAATATGGAATCAAATCAAATGCATAGTTGAACATCATTCAGCTATTTCAGAGCATTGCAGAAGTATCACAACCAAAAGTGGAAAAATAGTGGGAAGGGTTATTGAAAAAGAAAAAGAAAAAGAAAGAAAAGAAGAATAAGAAAACGAAAAAAATGTACATAAAAAATGTATGTACCAGAAACTAGCGGGGAATAAAAGGAAGAAAAACAATACCTGCTAGTTCAGAAAAATACCCTACCCTATAGCTCCATCAAAAGCCAAGAAGGAAGATCAGTTTGCTCGGTTAATGGAAACATTCAAATCATTACAAATCAACATTCCATTTTCTGAAGTTTTGGAACAAATGCCTACATATCTCAAGTTCATGAAAGAACTGCTATCAAAGAAGAGGAGCCATCAAGAGAAAGAAGTTGTCCAAATTAATGCAACTTGCAGCGCAATCCTTCAAACTAATATCCCTCACAAGCCAAAAGACCCAAGAAGTGTGACTATTCCAGTCATAACTGGGGAAGTTTCCATAGGCCAAACACTTGTTGATCTTAGAGCTACTGTTAGCCTAATGCCACTTTCAATGATGAGTATAATAAGAGTGTTGCAGCTAAAACCAACCAGAATGTCTCTACATCTTGCTGATAGATCCATCAAATATGTGGAAGGGGTTGCATAGTATATGTTGATAAAAGTGAATAAATTCCTGATTCCTGTAGATTTTGCTGTAATTGACATCTCCGAAGATATCGAAATCCCGCTAATTCTGGGACACCCATTCATTAGAACAACAAAAATGGGGATAGACATGGAAAATGACAAACTTATAGTTCAAGTAGAAAATGATGAGATTCATTTTGACATTTTCAAAGGAATGCATCACCCAAGAGATAAGAGGCAATGTTTTCAAATCAATATTCTTGAAGAAATAAGATCATAATAGCCTCAACTTGATGACTCTTGGGATATGAAAGAATTTAATCTAGAGGGCGGAGAAAAAGAAAAACTAATCAGAAATGTTTCTCATGATCAAATTTCTCCAACAATAAAGCCTGAAATGAACCAAGATGGAAATGATAAAAAAGAACAAGAACTTGAATTGAAGGTGTTACCTTCACATTCAAAGTATGTATTTTTAAAACGTAACTCCGACAAACCAGTTATCATCATCAACTTGTTTTCCACCTTAGAAGAAAACAAACTGATACAAGTCTTGGAGAAGCACCAACATGTGATTGGTTGGACTTTGAAAGATTTAAAAGGAATCAATCCTTCTTACTGCATGCACAAAATCATGATGGAGGATGATTTCAAACTAGTAGCTCAACTACAAAGGAGGCTCAATTCTACAATGAAAGAAGTTTTTCGGAAGGAAGTGGTGAAAATGTTAGAAGCTTGAATGATTTACCCCATTTTAGACAGCAAATGGGTAAGTCATGTGCAAGTTGTGCCGAAGAAAGGAGGAATGACGTTAATCTGAAATGACAACAATGAGCTCATCCCAACCAGAGCTGTTACTGGTTGGAGGGTATGTATACATTACCGCAAGCTCAATGCCACCACCAAAAAAGACCATTTTCCCCTTCCCTTCATGAATCAGATGCTGGAAAGAGTATCAGGGCGGGCCTTCTACTGTTTCCTAGATGGTTATTCAGGATATAACCAAATTGTCGTGGATCCACAAGATCAAGAAAAAATGGCATTCACTTCAACTTTCGGTGTCTACGCATACAGAAAGATGCCATTTGGATTGTGCAATGCCCCAACTACTTTTCAAAGATGCATGCTGGCTATTTTCGCCGACTTGGTTGAAAAATGCATATAAGTCTTCGTGGATGATTTTTCAGTATTTGGAGATTCTTTTGATTTATGCCTGAAGAACCAGGAGACAGTATTAGAAAGATGTGTTGATACCAACCTTGTACTAAATTGGGAAAAATGCCATTTCATTGTCACCGAAGGCATTGTTTTGGGGCATAAAATTTCAAGAAAGGGGATAGAAGTTGATAAGGCAAAAGTACAAGTCATAGAGAAGCTTCCACCACCAACAAATGTTAAAAGCATCAGAAGGTTTCTAGGACATGCTTGATTCTACCACCACTTTATCAAAGACTTCTCCAAAATAGCTAAGCCCCTTTGCAATCTTCTCCTTAAAGATTCTGCTTTCAATTTTGATGAATCCTGCTTAGAAGCGTTCAAAACTTTAAAATTTTGCTTGGTAATTGCCCCTATCATAATTGCACCAAACTGGGATCTACCTTTTGAACTGATGTGCGACGCTAGTGATTACGCAGTTGGTGCAATTTTGGAATAGAGGACGGAGAAGGTGTTCCATGCAATACATTATGCTAGCAAAGTTTTAAATGAGGCACAAGTTAACTACGCCACCACGGTAAAAGAATTTCTAGCTATTGTGTTTGCATTAGAAAAATTTAGAAGTTTTTTGATTGGGGCCAAACTTATTATTTTTACTGATCATGCAGCAATCAAATACCTCCTAAAGAAATATGACTCCAAGCCACGATTAATACGATGGGTACTACACTTACATGAATTTCACTTGGAAATCTGTGACAAAAGCAGGAAAGATAATCTCGTGACAGATCATTTGTCATGATTAATCAATGAAGAAGTCACGAAAGGAGAGAGAGAAATAGTCGAAGCATTTACGGTTGAAAATCTATTTCTCCTTAAAGAACGACCATGGTTTGCTGATATAGCTAACTACTAAGCCTCATGAATTATTCTTGATCATTTCAACTATCATAAATAGCGAAAATTTCTCAAAGAAGTCAACCATTATATCTAGGATGAGCCATAGTTATTCAAAGAAGGAACTGACAACATAATTTGAAGGTGTGATGATTCAAAGGAGGCTCAGAAAATTTTATGGCATTGCCATAATTCGGCTTATGGAGGAAATTGCAATGGAGAAAGAACTGCTGCGAAAGTACTCCAGTCTGGTTTTCTCTGACCCTCTATTTTTAAAGATGCCAAAACTTTTGTTCACAATTGTGATGCATGCCAAAGATGTGGCGGAATTGGATAAAGAAATGAAATGCCCTTGCAAAATATTTGGGAAATAGAAATTTTTGATTGTTGGGGCATTTGATTTCATGGGTCATTTCCCATCATCATTTTCAAATGAATACATCTTGGTGGTTGTTGATTATATTTCTAGATGGGTAGAAGCATTAGCAATACAAAAAACGGATGGAAAAACAATTATAAATTTTTTGAAAAATAATATTTTTACCAGCTTTGGTACACCAAGAGTACTCATAAGTGATGAAGGATCTCATTTTATAAATCCCAATTATGCAAGGTTTTGGAATTTTATAATGTTAAACATAAGGTAGCATCACCTTATCACCCACAAACCAATGGGCAAGCTGAAGTATCCAACAGAGAATTGAAAAGAATTTTAGAAAAGACAGTCTCTTCCTCAAGGAAAGATTGGTCACAAAAGTTGGATGATACTTTATGGGCATATAGAACTGATTAGTTTACTCCATACCAACTAGTTAACGGCAAAGCTTGTCAATTACTAGTTGAATTGGAGCATAAAGCCTATTGGGCACTTAAGTTTTCAAATTTTGATTTGAATGATGTAGGAACAAAATGAAAGAATCAATTACACCAATTAGAGGAAATAAGGTTCCAAGCTTATGAATCTTCAAGATTGTATAAAGAAAAGACTAAAAAGTACCATGACTCCAAAATTTGAAGAAAAGATGTCTATAAAGGTCAAAAGGCACTCTTGTTTAATTCAAGATTAAAACTGCTTTCGAGAAAATTCAAGACCAGATGGTCACGTCCATTTGTGAGATAAGATGTTACAGAATATGGATCAGTTGAATTGGAAGATCCAAAGTCTCAAACGACTTGGACAGTGAATGGACATAAGTTATAATCATACTTGGGTGATGAATCAGGTTCCATTATCAAAATTGTATTAGAATAACCTCTACAGCTAAAACATACGTCAAGCTATTGATGTTAAACGAGCGCTTGCTGGGAGGCAACTCATTAGTTGGTTAGTTTTAAAATTTCTTTTTAATTTATGTTATGTTTTCTGTTTAATTAAGTTTGTTTTTAGAAGTAATATGTCATTCTTTAGAAAAATTTCATATGCATGAAACATCTCCTTAAAACCAATTTTTCCATTGGCTTGAGGACAAGCCATCATTTAAAGAGGGGGAACATGGTTTAATGCATATGAGGGACAGGCCAGCCAGAAATTTTTGCAAATGGAATTTAAATTTGTGTAACATGATCTTTGCAAACATTTTTTTTCAATAAGTGTAAATCCAAACCAAGTGAGGAAGTGAGCCAAACACGTGAGGATCAAAGTTAAATCACCATTTGATTTTTCAAATTAAACTTGTTTGAATCTTTAAATCTCTTAATTGCATAAGATTGATAGAAAGTGATCAATGCATGTTTTTTCTTTAGTTGAACCAAATGGCCAAAAAGTCTAACAAAAAATTAGGATTATCCTTTTATAAGTCCCTTTGAGCCAAACAAAGTAAAACATTTTATTTTCAAATTATCCCATGAAACCGAAATTGAAAACAATGTTCAAAGAGAGCATTAATTTTTGAAAAGGGTGATTGAAAGAAAAATAAATTTGGGGAAAAAATTGGTGGACTTGGCTTCTAAGCTTCTTAAAAAGAAAAATAAATTTTTTTCTCAATCACGTTACAAAAACAACAAAAAGTTATAAAAGAAAGTGAAAAACAAAAAGAGATTCAGAAATACAAAGAAAATCCAAAAAAAGAAGCCGAGGTTCAAAAGCTAAGAGGTTGGAAAAGAAAATTATGAAAAAAAAGTAGAGTGAAGTTCTTCATTGAGAAAATTTTACAAAATGCTCTCTTTTTACTTAAACTTAACTTGATTATCTAGAAAAAACATAATTATCCAAACAAAGCCTCATCAGAACCAAAAACAAGACCTTAAGTGATCCTTGATTGATTATGCAATTTAAGAGAATAGGTGAGACAAAGAACAAGTTCAAATTACTACAAACAAATGGTTGAAAAATTGAGTGAAACACTTACCCCTTTAAGTTCCAACTTTCAACTTGTGTGCAAAAACACTTTTTGATTGAAAAATAATTGCTTAGGTAAATTGTTACACACTTTTGATGAACAAAAACACAAATTTCATGTTTGAAGCATTATGTGTAAAACAATTCACAAATTATGAAAAATCTCATTGAAAACATTTTTTATGATGCTTAAGCAAATTTGAAATCACGTCAATCATATCTTAAAAAATTAGTCAAGCTTTGAATTTGGATGTGCTTTACAATTTGTTTGAGGACAAACAAACTCTTAACTTGGGGGGAGATGATAAGTGCCAACAATGCCTAAATTTCATACACTTTTTATGGGACTTATCCTTGTCAAAATTGATAAAACCAACATAATTCAATATTTTTTGGATAAAATATCAAAATCTTCTGTATATGCTTTGTGTATTTCCTATTTATTATATTTTCTAGATTTTAGTTGGAAAGGAGTAGAATTAATCAAGTACAAACAAAACGCTCAAAAGAGGCCATAATGATCCACACATGACATGATTAAGCTTGATGTGGCTAGCTATGTGCTTACCCTTAAGCATGACTCAACAAAATTTGGCCTATGTGGAAAGCATGGAGTCAACATGAAGCTGCTCACTAAGCAGCTTAGCTTGGACCAAGCCCACGCCTTGCTGACCTGGACACCAACCTGGCACGATCAAACTCAATCTGGCACGGTTAGAACACAAGCCTGGCACAAGCCAACCTACTCAAGCAGACAGCTTAGGGGAGCACCTTGACTGCCCAACTTGGAACCACACACCTGGCCAGATCAGCAAGCACCAAGCCACATCACCATCAACATAGTCACAGTTGCTCAAGCAGGCAGCTTAGCGAAGCCACATAAGACCTTGGCGGTTTGCACTTAGCAAGTTGGTCAAGTTAAATTAGCCACCAAGAAATCGTGACATCATGCATGACCTCACTCCATTTAGCCTCCATAGCCTTTTCATAGGTAGCTCGCAATAGTAGGGCAAGTAGCTGACAATAGCGTGGGTGAGTCAGCCCCAAGCATGTGACTAAGCTGCTTGGCCAAATGACTAAACCCATGCTGAAGGGTTTGGTCAGCAGCTTGGTGGTGGAAGACAGGAGCTTTGCGGTGGCGGAAAACTCCTATAAATAGGAGGAACTTCATGGTATTCATTCATTCATCATTCAATACATATTCCACATTTCACTTCTCTATCAAATCCGAATTCTTCTCTTCTTCTACACTTTCTTATTTGTAATTTCTTGGAGAATTTCTACTACAAAGTAGTTTAGGTAAGTTTATTTTGTACTTTCTCCTTAATTTAAGAGGAGAAAAGAGATGGAAAATGTGATACAAAAACATAATTTTGTAATCTCATTTGGGTACAAAAGCATCTCATCCTTGGATTGATGGCTCATGCTCCTACATATTGATTTGGAATATGGTGTAATGTTATTTCTTCTATTCTTTTGTATCATCTTTGGAATTCAATACATTCCAGTTATTACTTTTTGTTAAGTTTTGATTCTTTATGAAGTTCTTAATGCGGTTTTGGCTTGATCACCTAAAACTTGATTTAAAGATCCAGAAATGCATCTTCTGAAAGTGTTGACAAGTGAACTAAAACGTATAACCTACACCTTAGTTCATTTTCCACATCAAGAATATATTTTAAGCAACTTATGTTCAAGGCTAAATAAAGTTAATGGAGCCTGAAGTAGGGTGTGACAACCAACTCCGACGAGTGGCAATTAACTATTATTTAGTGCATTACATAAGGTTTGAAAATCATCTTATCATACTAGGAGAAAATCATCTTATCATTCTAGGACACTAGATAAAGGATTTAGAAATGATGTGTGGAATCAACCAAAAGTGTAACACATAACTTGTAATGTTTTAAAAAACAAAAAAGTCTAGAAATAATTCCATATTACAAACCAATTTTGTCCTCAAGAATTTGTGCATATTAGTTGTTTATGCAATTGAATCAAACTAAAAATATGTTCAAACCTTATTAGTGATATAACATATTTATAATAATTTTCTATTAGGAAATTCCTTGTGGTTCGACATAACCCTATACTATACTACAATTGAATCTTGAAAGAGACGCAAATGTAAAATAGTGAAGTGTTAACTTATAAATTTTATTTGTTGACAAAGAAAGTAACCTTGAATCAAAGTTCAATTTAATTCATAAATTGTATCTTTGGGAAAAAGAAAAATACGCAGTCATAATGAGTGATCTAACTAGTAACTTTTACTTTCTGTCATTTAGTTTCCGCAACTAACATTTATTATCTGTCATTTATATTTCTGCAACTATCATTTATTTATCGCTTTATTCTTTATTCTTTATACCAACCCTTCGGAAGAAGTGGTACGGATAACTTCTAACTTTGTTGCTTTATTTATTTATTCTTTACCAACCTTCCACAAGGAAGTAGTTCGGTTAATAAAGGAAAACGAAAATAAATATCACTCATTGTCGCTTGTGTTAATTTTCTCAGTTTATACCATTATATCGGTGTTGGAATTAATCCAACAAAACCGAGATGGTGTGAAATTGTTAATAATTCAATAAAGCTAAGTTTTTTATTTAAAATGTTTTTCTTGATGTATGATAAACTACTTATAGATTTGAACATGCTATACATAGTTTTTCAAATATAATACCTTTAATGCATAAGAGTATGTATGTGAATGCATGATCCTACTTATCATAATATATCTAGATGTTATGTCTCAATTTTAGTCTTGTTCAATTTTAGTTATTGTGAGACTCTCACCTAGTTTTACCTAACCTAGACTCAATCTAAGGCAATCATCTTAAGACTTGTAATAAAAGTAAATCTTACAATGTCCTAAGTCTATAGATGCAACCTATGAGTCTTCGGCTCATTGTTTGTTGTACGATCTTCAAGCTTACTTGTATGTCCGTTGTCTTCATCAAAAAATAGGTGAGCCTCAAATGTGCGGGTCTTGACTCTTTTCACTTTCAAATTTGTTCCTTAAATCCAAGTTAATGACTTCACATTTGAAGAATGAATGTTGAGGACATAGGATTCTCCTCCAAGTGAATTCACATGGATAGAAATAACTTCCAATTGAACACATGGTGAAATACAAGTTAATTCCTCATTGAAATGTGTCCCATGACCAAGAATTGATGAGCATAGGATGCCTTATTCAAAGGTTGAAGTTCCCTCAGTCAAATTGAGCTTATTTGTGAGTAAAGCAACCTCGAATGTAATTTGGAACTTTATGTTCAAGAAGGCCAAGCTCTAACGGCTAATTGTTGGTGTAATTCATCCATTAATATGCACATTAAGCCTCCAACAACCACTTCAAATTTCCCACGAGCATTTCCTCTCCAATAGCTCTGAAAATAACTTAGGATATTGTTTGGTCCATTATGCTCAGCTGAAATGTGCTCCAACAACCAAGTCATGGTGTAAAATCACCATTGATGAGCCATTTAAGCAAACAAAAGTCATCTTCGATATCTGTTGAAAGGAGTAGTTTCTCTTGGGTGTGTTTTCTTTATTTGGTTAAGTAAGTGAACTCGGTTTTATTCTTTGTTCGCCATCTCAGCTTTGTTGAAATAAATTCCAACGCCGGTATAATGGTTTCAAGAATATTCCAGTTACAACTTACTTTTAATAATCATGTGAATAAGTTATTCCTTCTTTGCCCCATCTCGGCTTTGTTAGAATAAATTCTAATGCCGGTACAATGGTATCAAAACAATCCCCTATTACATAATTATTAAGTATCTTTGAATACCATCTCAGATTTGTGGAATAAATTCCAACACCGGTTTAATGGTATTCTAATGTACAAAAGTGATGAATAGTTAGTTGTTAGAAACAAATAAATAAATAAAGAACAAAAGTATAATAAAGTTAAGTGACCTTTATTTATTTACTACATTTCGGGTTCCTTTTATTAACAAACCAAACTTCTTCCTTAAGGAAGGTTGGTATTAAAGA
>NC_032019.1:10156634-10169826 GCF_001865875.1 Lupinus angustifolius | reverse complement strand
CTCTTTCAAGATTCAATTGTAGTATAGTATAGGGTTATGTCGAACCACAAGGAATTGCCTAATAGAATGAATCATATGAATATGTCAATGCACAAATAATGAGTGAACATAATTTGGTTGTTTTTTATTTTATTTGATATGCACATAAACACTTAACAAGAAACATAAACTAAGTATTAACAAATTCTTGAGGAGACAAGATCATTTTGAATGATGAAAGTATTTCTCAACTTCTTATGTATTTGAACTACTTAGACAAGTTCTTATGTTTTACTTTGATTAACTCCAAACACCAAGGTCTGAAATCCTCCTTTTAGTGTATGTCCTAAAATGGTAGAATGATGATCACTTATGTTCACTACTAAACAATACTACATCCACAAAGAGACTAGGTTGTCACACCCTAATCTTGGCTACTCTAATATTGAAGTAGTAATGAATATAAGATCTTAAGAAATTATTCATGCCTACCCTAATCTTGCCTACCCTAATCTTAGTTTTTTGTTAAGTGTTTGAGACAAGTAATTATTCATGACTTGAAATCGGTTTTTAGGTGATCAATCTAAAAAGAGCATTAGAAACTTCTCAAAAAAATAAAATTAACTAAAGCACTAACTTGAATGATTAAAATTCAAACATAGAATAAAAGAAGAAGTAGAAATACATAATCAACTTTCAAATGAAATGAAATTGTTAGGAGCATGAGCCATCCATCCAAGGATTGGATGCTTTAAGTTCCAAATGAGATTACAAAATGGATTTTTGCATCTCATTTGCCTTCTCCTATCTCCTCTTGAATTATAAACTGATAACTATAAAACTTACTTACAAAAGCTTCTATGAACCGAGCTTTCTAACTAAGAAATAAGAAGAGAGAATTGTGTTTTTTCTTAAGGGAAGAAGTCCTTTTTTTTAATGAAGAAAATGCCTTCCTATTTATAGAGTTTTTCCTGCCACTGCTGAGCTGCTTCTTTGCACCGCTCAGCAGCTGACCAAACCCTTCAGCATGGGTTTGGTCACTTGCTCACCTCCTTAAGCTTGACTCACCAAGGCTAGTTGTGAGCTATGGGA
This sequence comes from Lupinus angustifolius, assembly GCF_001865875.1. Lineage (NCBI taxonomy): Eukaryota > Viridiplantae > Streptophyta > Magnoliopsida > Fabales > Fabaceae > Lupinus > Lupinus angustifolius. The sequence continues at coordinate 10,168,755 of NC_032019.1, read as the reverse complement.
CCAGCTATGGTGAGCACATATGTGGCATCGCTAAGCTGCCTACTTGAGCAGCTTTGACCATGCTAAGTGAGACATGGCTTGGTGCTTGCTGACCTGGTCAGGTGTCTGGTTCACTGCTGAGAACACATGTGGCACCACTGAGCTGCCTGCTTGAGCAGCTTGGGCGTGTGTCTGGCTTGTGTCTAACCGTGCCAAACTTGTGTTTTGACCCTGTCAGGCTTTGTCTGGTGCTAGGCTGAGCGGTCAAGCAGGTCTGCTAAGCTGCTTGCTTGAGCACCTTGGTCTGTGCCAGGTTGGTTTGGATGAGCTAGGTTGGGTCTGACCGTGCCAGGCTGGTGTCTAGGTCAGCTCAGCGTCGCTTGGTCCACGCTAAGCTGCCTGCTTGAGCACCTTGAGTTTGACTTCTTTTTCTTCTTGGACCATGAGTCTTTATTCTCTTTTCGTTTTCTTTCTAAATCCTACAAAACACATTAAAGAGAATACAAACACAAATATACAAGATTATGATATTTTATCCAAAAAGTATTGTTTTTTAAGTTCGTTTTCTCAATTATGCTTAAGATAAGTGCAATAAAAGTGTATGAAATTTAGGTATGTTTGACACTTATCAATATCTCCAGTAGCATTCTTCCTCTAGAATCCTTTATTTACCTGCCAAAATGTAACACCAATTACCAACAAAGTAACACCAATCAGAAACATGCAACTCGTATTAACTCAATTAATAGCAATTAACAACAAAGGAAAGAACAAAAGTAAGGAGATTAGAGATAGGCAAAGGTGCACAAGGAATTTTTATCCTGGTTCGTTTCTCGTCAACTGCAAACTACATCTAGGCTTCCCCTTCTGATCTCGAGAGATTTTTCTTCCATATTGCAATTGTAAGTTTACACGCACACTTCAAATTACAAAAATAGAAAACTAAGCCGCTTCTTTCTTGGCACCAATGAGCTTGACAACCTAGGTTTGACCTATCCAATTCGCCTACTCAGATCTCCTATCTTTTTATGATTTGGCCCCAGCCTCGGTATCGCTCGAACCAAGACCTCATAGTCTACGTCAAGATTATAAAGATCTCTCTTGTACTGACACTATTCACAAAGAGATCAACTTCCTTGTTCAAAACCGATTTTGTTGAGTTGTCTTGATTACTTAATACTAACACTCAACAATTAAAACTCAATCCAAAACACTAAGCAGAAAATCCACAAGAACCTAATCTAAATGAAATTTAATGCATTAGGTTTTTGTAAAATTGATTTGCACACTTTTCTGAAAAAGATTTTGCCTCACTTTTCTCTCAAAGAAATCAATAACTTTATACAAGAACGTAATGCATTAAAAACTAGAGAAAACATGCAATGACTTGAATTTCTAAGCCTAACTCAGAATGCTCTCACACTCTATGTTTTCTAAATGCACTTTCTCACTGTAATACAATGTATGCTCTTAACTATTTTCGAAATATGCAAGTAATGCCACATTGGCAATAATTACAACATTTATACTTATCATACTGATACTGCTATTAATTGATTATTCATCAACTTAATCGACTAACGGTCTATTAAAAGTTTTTTTTTGTTACGTCTTAATCGATTATATAATGTCTTAATTGATTAACGCACCAAAAACATCAGATTGGTTAATAACTAAATTCTTGACAATCGATTACACATACGACCAAGTCTTCATCACTTGGTGAATTTTCTTGGGTATCAGCAGGTCAGAATACACCTAGAAAGGGGTTTGAATAGGTGACGTGGGTCATTTACTCCACTTTTCCTATATTTTGTGCAAAAATAAAATTGACTGCACTTAATTGATTAAACTCAGTTTTCATCGATTAACTAGTGCTTGGACTTAATCGATTATGCTTGTGGATAATCAATTATCCTGAATCTTGCACTACTTGATTATATGGTTTCTTGCACAGCAAGTTACCGATTACCAATTCTTTACACAAGTAATTGATTACTGGAGTTACAAAATGACAACAAAAACAGATTATAACATGCAACTCATATTAACTCAATCAACAATAAAGTAAAAAATAAAAGTAAGGAGATAAGGGATAGAAAAATGTGCACAAGGAATTTTTATCCTAGTTCATTTGTGGTCCACTGCAAACTACATCCAGGTCTCCCCTTCTGATCTCAAGATATTTTTCTTCATTATTGCAATTGTAAGTTTACACGCACACTTCCAATTGCAAAAATAGAAAAATGCTTGACAAACTTGGTTTGACCTATCTAATTCGCCTACTAAGATCTCCTATCTTTTCGCGATTCGGCCCTAGCCTTGGTGTCCCTCGAACCAAGACCTCCTAGTCTCCGTGAAGATTATCAAGATCTCTCTTGTAGTGAAACTATTCACAAAGAGTTCATCTTCCTTGTTCAAAACTGATTTTGTTGAGTTGTCTTCAGTACTTAATACTCAAATTTAACAATTAAAACTCATTCTAAAAGACTAAGCAGAAAATCCAAAAGAACCTAATATAAATGAAATTTAATGCATTATATTTTCTTAATATTGATTTTCACACTTTTCATAAAAAGATTTTCCTCACTTTTCTATCAAAGAAATCAAGAACATTATGCAAGAATGTAATGCATTGAAAACTAGAGAAAACTTAACACATAATCGATTAACTAAGCTTTATTGAATTATTAACAATTTAATCGATTACACATAATACATAATCGATTATGATGATTTAAAATGTTTTTCTTGATGTATGGTAAACTACCTATATGATATGAACATGCTATACATAGTTTTTAAAATTTAATACCTTTAATGCATAAGTCTATGTATGTGAATGCATGATCAGGTTAGCATGAAATGTGCGGGTCTTGACTCTTTGCTCTTTCAATCTGCCCCTTTTTAATGATGACAAACTCTACACTAATTCCTTGTTTGATAAGCTTGATGATGATCAACATGTGTTTGCTTGGGTTGGATAAATGTCAAAATTGTGCTGCTCCCCCTCATTTTGTTCTCCCCCTCAACCAAGCAATGAGGTGATATACGAAGAGTACGTAGCAAACGTATGGAAGTTAAGCTCAACAACCTGAAACACATCAAACGACAAAACAACCTTTCTTCCCCTTTTGACATTATCAAAAAGTGAACACAATTAAATGATAATAAGTGGTCAATAGTAAGAAGAGATATAATATTTTGTGAGAAGAAATTGTAATTAATCATTACGTACAGGCTTTGATTGATTAACCAGTTTTTAGAAAATTGAACAGTAGCACAAATCACTATATTTAATCGGTTATCGAAGGCACTTAATCGATTAAATTGACAAACAAATAGCATATGAACCAAGTTTGTATGACATAACCAACATGTATAAACACAATCAGGCATGGAATGATTAATATTTCTGATTTATTCAGTTTAAGAATGTACTAATCAAACAGATATGGTATACATGCAAGTTATGATCAAGATTCTCATAAAACCATAATCCATAAACTATCGACATAATTAACCATTGTTCAACAAAACATGAAATATCAAATTAAAAATGAGTACATGACCAGAGTTTCATAACATATTACATACAAAAGAGCACAATGCTCAAAATTAAATGAAGTACATGACCGAAAAGAGATACTTGATGACAAAACATAAGACCCTAAAGGATAGACACTCCTAAACTATTCCTAAGATGGTGAAGGGCGGCGTCTTCCTTGCATATGCATAATGTTATGGCTGGTCCGAATGAGGAAGTATGAACGGTTGATTTCTTCATTTAGTCGATCATTTTGCCTCTCAAACCCCGATTGAATCATGTTCCTTAGAGACTCATAGTGTGCCTTAATGCGAGCATTGAGCCTCTGTTACATAGCCTCTACATGAGCTATCCCGAATGGTTGTTCTTAAGGCATAGTAGAAGCCTCCCCCTGATTTTCCGGAACCTGTTCGTTCATAGGAACATCTTCATCAGATAACTCTGAATCCACAGTTGTGTTGTGATCCTTCTGGTATTGCCAGGCATTATCATACTTATAGATTTCTATTTTGTGAATTAGATTATCTCTAATCAAGTGCTCACGAGAGTTTGTTGTGATAATCACCGTATCAGTTGGATCTATTTATAGATGATCAATGATACAAGATATGAATATACCATAAGCAAGCAACTTTATTGATGAGGTCAAGATGCCATACATGACCTTTCGAATTTCCTCAGGCCATTTGATCAATATGTTTTCTCGAACGACAAACATGAATTTTAGGTCGTTGATAGTTGGCTGAGCATGGTTAGTGTTTCTTTGTACTAGAATATATACCACAATATAGTGTAGAAGACGATTTTGAACTGATAACGATCCAACCTTTCTTAACTCACCTTGCACGTACAAGTGTGGTCCCCTGAGACAAGATTTGTATATTTTAGTTACATCAAATGAGTTCCATAACTCATTCGAGCAGTCTCCAAAGTCGAAACCGTCACTAGAAAGCCCACCCACATCCAAAAATAATGTTTCATTCAGCTCAAATACTTTTCCCGAAACCATAGACCAATAACTACCATTTGTGTATCTAAAGTTAGCATAGAATTCCATAACTAGAGCATGGTATACCTTTCCATTAAGCTCAAGAAATTGGTTCACACCCTCAACTTCCAATCCACGTGGAAACTCGTAGCCTTGTTCTATCATCCAAGCCATATCTGAAAGTGAAAATTGTCAAGTAAAGTACTACTAGAGTTTGCCTATGTTTTAACGAAGACAATGACTTAGTGAAGGATTGAAGATGATTCAACAAATCAACATGTCGTGGACTCAAGGGTTTCATATCTAGACTAGGTTCTTGAATAAAGTTCTTTTTAGAACGTCTACAACATAATATCCTTCAGTTTTAGAAAATGGTATGTGCATATTTTCGTGCTTAATTGTGTCATATAGACCGACTGAAATGCATTATGAGATAGATAGAGATAGTACCATGCTTAGGCTTTGATTGTCATCATATTGCATATGGTTTATATGTTAAACATTCTTATCTTTTCTTGCATTTCATAAACTCATACATATTCATATTATCCTGTGAGTTTTGTATATGGGTTTTAATTGAGTTTTTCATTGTAATATTTTGAGCAAAAGTGTGCTTTATAAAAGTCAGTTTTGTGTACTGATTTATATTAAGGGAATTTGTCTCTTTGTGTCTTGAGTTTAGAACGAGTTCTTGGCTGGGGCTAGATCGCAAAAAAGGTTTTCTTAGGCAATTGAGAGTGTCAAACCAAGAAAGTGGGTTCTTGGATTCAAGAAGGGAGCGTCTAAGTATTCTATTGGAAGTTTGCATGTAACTATACATTCTGTTCAATATTAGTGAAGAAAAATCTCCCAATATCAGAAGGGGAGGCCTGGATGTAGTTTGCAAGTGGACCCGTAAAAAGAACCAGGATAAAATTTCCTTGTTGTAGGCTTTTTCTATCCCTAATCTCTTTACATTTCAAGTCTTATTATTGCATGATATTTGCTAATATTTTGGATACTACTAGGTTGTTGTATCTAGTTTAATTATGTATAAAAACATATGTTTTATCTATTATGGAACATTGGTGAGTTGTTGTGCAACAAGCTTGTCTTCATCTTGTTGTTTTGTATGTGTGAATCGATTAAGGCTTGCAATTAATTGATTAACTAGGCTTTTTCTAGAATAGGGCTTTGATGCGAAAAATGGTAATTGATAACCTCTACACATATTCAACTCCCCCTTCTAGGTGTGTTTTGTCCACTGATACCTAACAAGTGGTATCAGAGATAGTACGTTGTGCTAGCTCAACCACATACGCGTGATCTTAAAGGGAAACAAAATGGGTTCCACCAACCCCTTTGGCGGTGATGGTGCATCCATTAATCACGCTCCCGTATTCAGTGGCGAAGGATACAGCTAATAGAAAGTCCGAATTAAAATATTCATAGATTCCATTGACTCGGATATTTGGGAATCCATGGTCAACGAGCCTTTCGTTCCATTGCATTTAGTGAAAGAAAAACCCAAGAGTTTAAGGACTGATGATGAACATAAAAAGGTTCAACACAACTTATGTGCTAAAAACATCATCACATCATCCTTGTCATATGATGAATTCTTTCGGGCTTCGCAATGTCAAAGTGCCAAGGAAATGTGAAACAATTTACAAGTGACTCACGAAGGCACCAACGAAGTCAAGCATGCCAAGATGAATGCCCTGACACATGAGTACGAGCTATTTCATATGTTGCCAAGTGAATATATCAGCGACTTGCAAAAATGATTCACACATATAGTAAACCACTTAGTTGCTCTAGATAAATCTTTCAAAAAATTGTAAATAACTAATAAAGTTTTACATTGTCTTAACAGGAGATGGTAGCCTAAAGTTACAGCTATCATGGAATCCAAAGATCTTGACTTCATGCCTTTGGCAACACTGTTTGGAAAGCTTCAAGAGCACAAGATCGAACTTGGGCGCTTGACGATGCATGAGGAATCATACTGCAAGAAGAAAGGCATATCTCATAAAGAAACAACGTCTCAACCTACAGAAGAGAAAGAAGATACTGAGTCTGATTCAGATATTGATGATTAAATGTTAATCCTTCTTGTACAAAAATTGGGGAAGTTCTTAAAGAAAGGAGGCTTTAAACGGTTTAGGAAGAAAGAAGCGCGTGAATCAACACGAAAAGGCAGAGGTAATAAAGAGTGCTTCACTTGCCACAAGTGTAGTAAGCCTGGACACATGAGATTTCAATGTCCTACTTATCTCAAGAAAATTGATTCAGAGCAGAGCACTCCCCGAGATTTCAAGTCAAAGAAGGCCTGCATTGTCTGGGACGTACCAGAGGAGGATACGACATCAAGCACCTCAGATGAAGAGGAGACCGCCAAGCTATGCCTAATGACTAGAACAAATGAAGCTTGTGACTCAAATAATTCAAAGGAGGCTAATAATGAGGTATAATCGGACACCTCATCTTCTTCTGATGACTCACCTCCTTATGAGGACTTATATAACGCTTATGTCGAATTGCATGAGGAATTAAAAAAATTAGCTAGGATTAATTCCGAAAAAACGTGTAATCCTTCTAAATGAACAGAAAATAGTCCTATTACAGTAAGAATTAGATGAGCTGAAACTTGAGAATGAAACCTTAGATCTAATATTTTCTTGTAATACATGCGATTGCTCAAATGATAAGTTATGTCAATCAATTGTCTGTGAGTCTTGCTAGACTTTGAGAAATGAAAATTTGAAACATAATGAAAAACTCACAAAATTCATAGAGAGTCAGAACCAACTAGACATTATGGTTAGTCAAACTAGAACCATTTGTGACCATACTGGATTAGGTTATATCCCCCCCTTTGCGTAGGAAACGACCATATAGGAAACCTGTAACTAGACCAAATAAAAAGTTTTATAATAAGAAAGTTCCTACATGTTTCTACTGTGGTACTCATGGCCTCACTTCCTACTCCTTCTATATCAGGAAGTATGGTATACCGAGTGGCGTATATGCTTGGATGAAAAAGGGAGATAACTCCCTGGTTACTAACAGAAAAGTATCCAATATAAATTGGGTACCTAAAAGAAGAAAGTGATCTATTTTGCAGATATGTCTACGAGCACATGGGTAGCATTGGTATCTTGACAGTGGATGTTCGAGGCATATGACTGGTGATAGATCGAAGTTCCTAGATCTATAATTGAAGGAAAAAGGTTTTGTCACGTATGGAGATAACAATAAAGGGAAGATACTTGGCACCGGGACAATTGGCAACTCAACTCAGGCAATGATAGAGAATGTACTATACGTTGAAGGCCTGAAGCAAAATATATTGAGTTTCAGCCAACTTTGTGACAAAGGTAATCGTGTATCATTCGACTCTAAATGTTGAATAATTCGTGACAAATTATCTAATAAGTTTAATTTTATTGGATATCACATTTATAACATCTATATGGTTAACCTGGAGGATGTCACGACACTATTTTCAAAATGTTTTATATCTAAAGAAGATGACATCTGGCTTTGGCACAGGCGTATCGCTCATATTCATGTAAAGCATCTATTCAAATTATCTAAAATGATTTGGTTGAAGGACTACCAAAACTAGATTTTAAAACTCAGGAAACTTATGACACCTGCCAAAAGTGTAAACAAGTCAAGAACTCTTTTGGTAAAAAGAACGTGATATCCACAACAAGACCTCTAGAGCTTCTCCACATGGACTTGTTTGGACCATCACAGATTATGAGTTTTGGTGGTAGCTTCTATGCCTTAGTAAATGTTGATGATTTCTCTAGATTCACAAGGACACTATTTTTATCTTCTAAGAGTGATGCATTCAAATCTTTCAAAATCCTAGCCAAACAAATCCAAAATCAGTTTAACCTTAAGATAATATATATTCGATCCGATCATGGTGGTGAGTTTGAAAACCACCATTTTAATAAATTCTGTAATAAGCATGGAATCATGCATCAGTTCTCTTTTCCTCTTACTCCTCAACAAAATGGAGTTGTTGAGAGAAAAAGTCGAGCTCTAGAGGAGCTTGCTAGAACCATGATGAACGAGAGCAAGGTTCCTAAGTACTTCTAGGCTGATGCAGTGCATACTGCTTGTTATGTAATAAATCGTATAATCTTGAGGCCTACTTTTTTGAAAACTTCGTATGAACTTTTAAAAGGCCAAAAACCGAATATTGCTCACCTTCATGCTTTCGGGTGCAAATGTTTTATTTTAAATAATGGAAAAAGAGCACTAGGAAAGTTTGCTTTAAAGAGGATGAGGGAATATTTTTGGGGTATTCATTACATAGTAAAGCTTATCGAGTGTTTAATAATTATTCAATGCAAGTAGAAGAGTACGTACATGTTCATTTTGATGAATCTTCTCCAAAAGAGAAGAGAAAGGTCTTTTCTGATGATGTTGCAGGTGCTTTAGAAGAAGCATACTCTAAGGACATGGACCAGGATAAAGAAGAAGAAGCAGAGCAAATTGTCCAGGATGAGCATCAGGACTTGTCGATCGCATGGAAGACTAAGAAAGATCATCCACTTGACAAAGTTAGAGGTGATATCTCAACGGGAGTGGTAACCAGTAGTTCTTTATGCAACTTTTATAACTTCGTTGCCTTCGTATCCTAGATCGAGCCGAAGACTATCGATGAGGCCATTAAGGATGGGCACTAGGTATAGCCATGCAAGAAGAGCTAAACCAGTTTGAGCACAATAATGTTTGGGACTTGGTCCCTAAAGCCAAAGAACATTAAGTGATTGGTGCGACATGGGTCTTCCATAATAAACTAGATGAATATAGCTTGATCATAAGAAATAAGGCACGCTCAGTGGCCAAAGGCTACAACCAGGAGTAAGGCATCGATTATGATGAGACCTACGGTCCTGTAGTCAGATTATAGGCCATTAGGATGCTGTTATCCTTCGCATCGATTATGAAGTTTAAGCAATTTCAAATGGATGTTAAGAACGCCTTTCTCAATGGTTACATTCAAAATGAGGTGAATGTAGATCAACCACCCGGTTTTGAAAATTTTAAATTTTCGAACCATGTTTATAAACTCAAGAAGGCTCTCTATGGTCTGAAACAAGCTCCCAGAGCTTAGTGTGACAGATTGAGTTCTTTTCTTTTAGAAAAAAGGTTCATGAGGGGTATGGTTCAGACTACTCTCTTTATCCGTAGATTAGATGATCATGTATTGTTAGTTCAAATATACATTGATGATATAATTTTCAGATCTACTAACGACATTCTTTGTAAAGAATTTTCTGAGATGATGCAGGGAGAATTTGAAATGTCGATGATGGGTGAGCTGACTTTCTTTTTCGGGCTGCACATTAAACAAATGGAAAGTCACATCTTCATTCATCAATCGAAGTACTGCAAGGAGCTACTCAAGAAGTTCGACAAGAAAAAATGTACAGAAGCTTCAACACTTATGGTGTTTGCTTGCTATCTAGACAAAGACGAAAAGGGAAAAGCTATTAACGTAACCAAGTATCGAGGGATCATCAGCTCTTCATTATATTTGACTGTGAGCCGCCCTGATATTATGTTTAGTGTTTGCATGTGTGCAAGATTTCAAGTATTACCTAAAAATCACATTATGGTGTTGTTAAACGAATCATGAGATATTTAAAAGGAACTACAAATATGGGATTATGGTATCCTAGGGATGCCTCACTATCCTTGGTAGGATATACCAATTCTGATTTTGTCGAATGTAAGTTGGATCAGAAGAGCACTAGTGGGACTTGTCACTTACTAGGCAGTTCCTTAGTTGTATGGCACAGTAAAAAGCAAGTTTGTGTTGCTTTGTCCATCACCGAAGCGGAATACATTGCCGATAGTGTGTTGAGCTTAAATCCTCTGGATGAAGCAGCAACTTAAGGACTTTGGTCTTAATCTAGAAAAGATTCTTATTAAATGTGATAATACAAGTGCCATAAACCTATCCAAGAATCTCGTCTTGCATTCGAGAACCAAGCATGTAGAAATTAGGTATCACTTCTTACGTGACCATGTTCAAAAAGGCGATTGCGTGCTTGAATTTGTTACAACTACTAAACATTTAGCAGATATTTTCACCAAGGCCCTTTCATGAGATATTCTTCTTTGAAGGATTGTTACCTTACTGACTTGGAGCAATTTGAGGAGCGTCGGGTTGCTTATATTGATAATCACTATCAGTCCATGAGGAAATTTGTTCAAACTATTGTTGAGGCATAGAATAACAGGTTTTGTGCAGAATTTGACAAGGTGAGAATTCTCATCAAGGGAGATGATAGTCTCATAATTCCTGATGACAGAAACCTTCCACCTCATCCTTAGTTAGAAGACTTTAGACCTTAGGATACCTTAGGTTTATTTCTTCTAATGGATAAATTCAGGATTGTGTTGCTTTGTTCTCTTTGAGACTTATTTCCTCTTTGCTTTATTGGTTTGTAATAGCTACTATCTACTTGTGCTGGAATTTTATAACTTGATATGCATGATGTTGAACTTTGTACGTTACTGGTTTTTCAATTGATTACATCATATGTTTACTTATGTCACAAATAGTATGAATGTGTGTTTAATGGTTCTTGACCATGTTGGTTATATGCATCTATCTTGTATGGTTAAGCCTGTTGTTTACATGCTATTATATCAATGCTTAATCATTCTATACTTAACATCCTATAACCATCTATGCCATTCAAACTGTTCATTCACTATTTTTTGTCCATTTAATCGATTAACACCAGGTATTTTGTAACACCGCGAAATATACGATTTCGAATTATAAGATTTTATTAATATTTTTATTAATTATATATTCGAAAATGAATTTCTAGGCAATTTCGGTAAAGAATTAGATGAAACTCTAGTTGAGTTTTAGTCTTGAAATTTTATTTCCAATTTTGTGGAAACTTTTGGTAATTTTTGGAGACAGTCGGTTCTGGACCACTGTCGGGGCCGAAATCCACCCGGTACGGCTCAAAAAGTGGTTTTTGAGTTCCGTAACTCGGAATCGAATTCCGCTCGCACTGTTGGCTTCGTAATTTCATTTCGAGTCAATTAGACCCTGAGCTGGTCCATACCTATTTTCTAAATATTTTTCACTCGGAATGCCGGAATCCGAAATTCTAATCGAATATTACGATCGGGCGATTTATAATATCCTATCGAGTATTAGCCGATAATACTCGAGCATGTTTATCGCACATGTTCGCGAAGTAGTCGTGTCGTATTGGGATGCGAGATTTGCCTTTCCATAAAGCAAACCTCACATCACTCACCCTAATGTCGTAGGAAATCATCATTAGCCACCCTAGGAGATTTGCCATGATTGCCTAGGGGGAAAATCTGATTTCCCTCTCCTCATTAAACACTCCTCACTCCACACTTCTCTCACACTCTCTCATTTCCAAATTTTCAAGAGAAGGTAAAACCCTCTCTTCATCTTTTTCTCTCATTTTTCTCATTTGTTCTTCCATCTTCAAACCTTGATCTCTCAACATTCAACCAATGGATGTTGATGAGATTTAAGTATGATGTTCATGAGCATGTCAAGAACATATTCAACCGTTGAAATTTTCTAAAACGCTTTC
>NC_032019.1:10155332-10156534 GCF_001865875.1 Lupinus angustifolius | reverse complement strand
GTATATGAATGTTGTTGGAAACTTTTTTGAGTGCAGGTGTTTGAAAAACTAAGTTTAAATATGTTTCGGTTGTCGAAAAGGGCAAAAATTGGTATTCTGTCCAAGTCCCTGTCACTTGGGCGGAAACTCTCGCCCGGGCGAGCACAGTCTCGCTTTGGCGAGGACTGGGCGAGGGGAAGTTTTTGGTTCTGGAACTCCTCGCCCGAGCACCAAATCCTCGCTCGGGCGAGCAAGCCTCGCCTGGGCGAGCAAAGGTCTCGCTTAGGCGAAAAATGCCCAGGATTTCCACGAAAATTGAGAATTTTCTCGCTTGGGCGAAAAAAAAAATTTTAAAAAAACAAAAAACCAGAATTTTAATGAGGTCTCGCTTAAGCGAGAAGAGACCTCGCTAGGGCGATAATACTTTCGTCTAGGCAAGGAAAGCTCCAGTTTATTTGGGATTTAAAGACGAATTGTCGCCTAGGGCGACTAGTCCCCGCTTGGGCGAGGGACAGTGTGGAAAGACTGAAATAAGATGAGGTTGTGAACAATGCGATGAGCCCGTGTGGTATAAATTTGTGGAATGAGATCATGTCTTCAATAGTATAAAGATGATGTTGTGAAAGTATTGTTATGCTGATGCCTTGTTGGGCAAGTATCTGACTTGAAGTCGTGAACTAGAGGGGTGTACCCTAGTAAGGATACATAATATCACTGTACAACGATCGACCGACCGTAAGAGGCGTGGTCATGTGACCGTCCAGGATTGTCCGGTGATGAGTTGTAGTGATTGAGATGTTACCTTGAGCATGTACGGTTGACGTACAATCGGGTCCCACGAGAAGCATTCCTTGTCGGGAGATGGCTTAAGGATGGGCCGATCATGTGTTTGATTAATACATTTGCATTTGATTCTAATTAAGAATGCATTGCATTGTGACCATGAAGTCGTGGAGAGGAAATGATGGGACGTCTTAGAGCACCATGATGTAAGCAGGGACGGCACTTATTGAACGGTGATTCGCCAACAGTGCCTTGAGGGAGAGTGTGGGTGAGACGAGTCCCTTGTATTCCTGGGGAGGTACCCTGTTGGATCGGACAGTTCTCACAGGCCAAACTAGGCATTCTCTGACAACCCCAGGATTGCATTCGAGATCGATGAGAGGGATGCCCAGAAAGCGTTTGTACGACCTAGGTCCGGGTAGGACTGTTCCTGAGGGAAC
>NC_032019.1:10154513-10155232 GCF_001865875.1 Lupinus angustifolius | reverse complement strand
TTTGGTTATATTACTCATGTAAATTGGATAGTTGTTTACGAGAACAACTGATGAATTATAATATAATATGTTATATATATATATATATATATATGAATTGTTTTTCATATCTGAGTGTAATATTCTGAGTAAGTCTATGCCGTCAATGAATTTACGTTCATTAGATGTCTTACTCTCTCTATTTCTCTTCTTTTTCTATTGCTTGCTTTTCGGACATGTACTCGTCAGGTAGACAACTGTACTCGGATTTGGAGCTACCCATCATTGACGTTCCAGGAGGGGGAATGAGGATTTGAGGAAGAGGCAATACCCTAGAGTTGGAGTTAGCCACTAGGAGTTGCTTATCATTTTGTGACTTTTGAAACAAGGACGGCTTCAGCTTGTTCATGTCTTTGTTTAGTGTCTGTTGGCGATGATTAATATTTTCGCCCTTTCTTTTTGGATTTTGTATATGTTAGTGCGATGTAGTTTCCGCCTTTGTTGATTTAGTTTGTATGAACTAAAGATGACTTAACCGTTTATATGCATTGTGTTATTCAGGAAATTGTGAATCAGGTTAAGTTATCATTCGATAACGATAAGTTGATTTTCCGCATTTGAGTTACTTAAAGTGATGTTCCAGAAAAGGAAGGTTTTAAAAAGGAGTCAATTTTATACATCACCATTTCAAAAAAAAAAATTTAACCATTTTTCCGCAATGTTTTTTAGAAGTATTTTTT
>NC_032019.1:10151720-10154413 GCF_001865875.1 Lupinus angustifolius | reverse complement strand
TTCCTGAAGCTTCAACAAGGGAGTTTATCGGTGGGTGAGTATGCCGCCAAGTTCGAGGAATTGGCGAGGTATGCCCCACATTAGAATGAGATTGGGAACGAGAGGTCGAAGTGCGCTAAGTTCGAGGATGGACTTAAGCCCGACCTGAAGTTGATGTTTGTTCACCAACAGATACTAGACTTTGCAACTCTGGTCAACAAATGCAGGCTCTACGAGTAGAGCGTTAGAGCGATGAATGCGACCCTGAAAAGTGTGGTATCACCTCCAACATTTGTTAGTCCACAAAGGAGTGGTGGACAGGGGTTTAGAAGGGGAAGACCCTTCAACTGCAATCAAAGGTCTACTGCGTCTCCTTCAGGAAGTCATCAGAGGAGCTTTCATCCTTATAACAACCGAGGCTTCAGACCAGGAAACAACAACAACCACAGCAATAACCACAACAACAGCCACAACAACAACAACAACAAGATGAGTTCATCTGTCGGGAACTACAATCAGACTGTGACACCAGTGTGTCCCAAGTACAAGGGAAGGCACGTTGGTAACACCTGTGTGACCTGTTTTCATTGCAATGAGGTAGGGCACTACAAGACTTCATGCCCAAGTTTGAAGATGGAAGAAGAAATGAGAAATGAGAGAAAAATGAAGATAGGTTTTTACCTCTTCTTTGAAAATGCAAGAGTNTCACGATGAGCGGGGCAGAGATCGGGGCTAACGAAGATCTCATTCAAGGTACCTGCAACGTTAAAGAGATTCCTTTATCTGTACTGTTTGATTCGGGTGCGACCCATTCCTTTATTGCTATTGATGTTGTCAACCATTTAGCTTTACATGTTGTGTCATTACCGTATGATTTGCTTGTATCCACACCACCTAGTGAACCGGACATTGTGTCAACTGTGTGTTCCCAATGTCCGATAACTTTAGAAAACCGAGTATTTTTGGTGGACCTGATATGTCTACCCTTATCCCAGTTAGATATCATTTTAGGGATGGACTGGTTATCTAAAAATCATGTTTTGTTGAACTGTTTTAGTAAGACCGTAGTGTTTAGCGAACCTATAGAAACCAGTAAACCCAATTATGAGGCTAAAAATACATCTGCCAATGAAATGGAAAAGTTGTTGAAGAACGGAGCTCGGGTGTTTATGATGTTGGCTTCGTTGGAAAAGGAAGATAGAGCAGAGATTCAGAGCTTACCTATAGTCCGAGACTTCTCCGAGGTATTTCCGGAAGACATTCCTGGATTACCTCCAGTAAGAGAGATAGAGTTTGCTATCGATCTAGTTCCTGGAACTGGACCGATCTCTATCGCTCCTTATAGGATGGCACCGTTGGAGCTAACGGAGTTGAAGAAGCAGTTGGAAGATCTGCTGCAGAAGCAATTTGTCAGACCTAGCGTTTCACCGTGGGGTGCACCAGTATTCTTTGTCAAGAAAAAGGATGGTAGCATGAGGTTGTGCACCGATTACCGGCAGCTGAATAAGGTCACTATCAAGAACAAGTATCCATTGCCGAGGATTGATGATTTGATGGACCAACTAAGAGGAGCTACAGTGTTCTCTAATATCGATATGAGATCTGGATATCACCAAATACGCGTGAAGTCGGAGGATGTCCTGAAAACTGCTTTTCGGACGCGTTATGGTCATTATGAATATCTCGTGATGCCATTTGGTGTAACCAATGCTCCTGCAGTATTCATGGATTACATGAACAGAATTTTTCATCCTTATCTCGACACATTTGTGGTCATATTTATCGATGATATTCTAATTTACTCAAAGACTGCAGAAGAACATGCCGAGCATCTGCGAGTGGTGCTGCAGATATTGAAAGACAACAAGCTTTATGCCAAACTTTCGAAATGTGAGTTTTGGCTAGAGTCTGTAAATTTTCTCGGTCAGGTGATCTCGAAGGGAGGAATTGTAGTGGATCCTGCAAAGGTGGAGACTGTAATGGACTGGAATTCTCCAAAGTCTGTGACGGAGATCAGGAGTTTCCTTGGTTTGGCGGGCTATTATCGGAAGTTCATTGAAGGATTCTCCAAACTGGCGTTGCCACTGACTATGCTGACAAGGAAAGATAAGCTGTTTATCTGGACGGCCAAGTGTGAAGAGAATTTTCAGGAATTGAAGAACAAGTTGATCACAGCATCTGTTTTGATCTTGCCAAATCCTAGCGTGAACTACAATGTGTATTGTGACGCGTCGAAGCAAGGGTTAGGTTGTGTGTTAATGCAACAAGGAAAAGTGGTGGCTTACGCGTCAAGACAGCTAAAGACTCATGAACAGAACTAACCAACGCACGACCTGGAACTAGCTGCGATCGTGTTTGCTCTCAAGATCTGGAGACATCATCTGTACGGTGTAAGGTTTGAGGTTTTCAACGATCATAAGAGCTTAAAGTACTTATTTGATCAGAAGGAACTGAATATGAGGCAAAGGAGATGGATAGAATTCCTTAAAGATTATGATTTCGATCTTCAGTACCACCCTGGAAAAGCAAATGTGGTAGCTGACGCATTAAGCAGGAAGTCTTTGAATATCTCGACGATGATGGTTAGCGAGATGAAGCTGATAGAAGAATTCAGAGATTTGAATCTAGCGATTCAAGTTCAAGTTGGACCTAAGAGTTTGATTTTTGGCATGCTTACCGTAACGAATGAATTCATGGAGCAATTGAAAGGTTTA
>NC_032019.1:10150847-10151620 GCF_001865875.1 Lupinus angustifolius | reverse complement strand
AGATGTATCAAGATTTGAAGAAAATGTTCTGGTGGTCAGGGATGAAGAAAGAGGTAGCCGAGTATGTTTCCCGTTGCTTGACATGCCAGAAAGCGAAGATTGAACACAAGCGACCTGGTGGAGAACTACAACCATTGGATATTCCGGTTTGGAAATGGGACAGCATTTCAATGGACTTCGTGAGTGGATTTCCGAAGACTCGGAAGGGTTACGACGCTGTTTGAGTAATTGTGGACCGTTTGACCAAGACAGCCCACTTTCTACCTATACACATGAAGTACTCTTTGGAGAGATTGGCGGAGTTGTATATTAAAGCGATTGTCCGATTGCATGGTATTCCCACTAATATCATCTCGGATAGAGATCCGCGCTTCACTTCCAAGTTCTGGAATGGTTTGCAATCAGCTTTGGGGACTAAGTTGAGCATGAGTTCAGCTTATCACCCGCAGACCGATGGTCAATCAGAAAGGACGATCCAATCATTGGATGATCATCTTAGAGCATGTGTATTGGAGAACCCAGGAAGTTGGGTTGATCATCTTCATTTGATGGAGTTCACCTACAATAACAGCTTTCATTCAAGTATTGATATGGCGCCGTATGAAGCTTTGTACGGCAGGAAATGCAGAACGTCGTTATGCTGGTTTGAAACGGGGAGAGTTTGATTTTAAGACCCGTTGTGGTTCAACAAACGATGGACAAGATTCGAATGATAAGGGAGAACATGAAGACAGCTCAGAGCAGACAGAAGAGCTATTATGACAAGAGGAGGA
>NC_032019.1:10149118-10150747 GCF_001865875.1 Lupinus angustifolius | reverse complement strand
TCATGAGAGTGGTTCCGACAACTGGTATTGGCAGGTTATTAAAAGCCCGTAAGCTTACCCCAAAATTCATTGGACCTTACCAAATCCTTAGGAAAGTTGGACCAGTAGCTTACCAAATAGCCTTACCACCTTTATTGTCCAATCTACACAACGTTTTCCATGTGTCCCAACTTAGAAAATACATTAGTGACCCGTCGCACATAATCGAACCCGATTCAATTCAGTTAAAGGATAATCTTACGTATGAAACATTTCCAATAAGGATCGGTGATTGGAGTATCAAGACTCTTCGAGGGAAAGAAATCGCACTGGTTAAGGTCATATGGAGTCAAGCGAATGGCGAAGATGCGACTTGGGAGTATGAGGATGCGATGAGAGAATCCTATCCCAATCTGTTTGAGTGAGAGGTATGTTCTATTTTCGAGGACGAAAATATTTTAAGGGGGGGGGGAGGATTGTAACACCGCGAATTTTACGATTTCGAATTATAAGATTTTATTAATATTTTTATTAATTATATATTCGAAAATGAATTTCTGGGCAATTTCGGTAAAGAATCAGACGAAACTCTAGTTGTGTTTTAGTCTTGAAATTTTGTTTCCAAATTTGTGGTAAATTTTGGTAATTTTCGGAGACAGTCGGTTCTGGACCACAGTTGGGGCCGAAATCCACCCGGTACGGCTCAAAAGGTGGTTTTTGAGTTCTGTAACTCGGAATCGAATTCCGCTCGCACCGTTGGCTTCGTAATTTCATTTCGAGTCAATATAGACCCTGAACAACCATACCTATTTTCTAAATATTTTTCACTCGGAATGCCGGAATCCGAAATTCTAATCGGATATTATGGTCGGGCGATTTATAATATCCGATCGAGTATTAGCCGATAATACTCGAGCCGGTTTATCGCATATGTTCGCGAAGTAGTCGTGTCGTATTGGGATGCGAGATTTGCCTTTCCATAAAGCAAACCTCATATCACTCACCCTAATGTCATAGGAAATCATCATTAGCCACCCTAGGAGATTTGCCATGATTGCCTAGGGGGAAAATCTGATTTCCCTCTCCTCATTAAACACTCCTCACTCCACACTTCTCTCACACTCTCTCATTTCCAAATTTTCAAGAGAAGGTAAAACCCTCTCTTCATCTTTTTCTCTCATTTTTCTCATTTGTTCTTCCATCTTCAAACCTTGATCTCTCAACATTCAACCAATGGATGTTGATGAGATATAAGTATGTTATTCATGAGTATGTCAAGAAAATATTCAACCGTTGAAATTTTCTAAAACGCTTTCTAACTCATTTTCTCTTCAAAACCGAAAATGGTATTGTTCTTGAACTCATGAAAGATGAACAACTTGTCCTCATGGAGTTGTTATAATGTTGTATTACCTACTTTTTGTTGTTTTAGCCAAAGGGGATGATGATAAAATCAAAGGAACCTTTAGGAAGTGTTTTGGAAAAATGAGAATGTATGTATTTCTATTTGTTGTTAGCCTTAAAACCATGGCTTGGAACAAGTTGGAAAAGTAGAAACATTTGTTAAAAAGTATGTTAAGGTTTATGAGTACATGAATGTCTCATAAAACTCTTAAATGATACTTTGAATAACTTACTTTAAAATGGTAA
>NC_032019.1:10148259-10149018 GCF_001865875.1 Lupinus angustifolius | reverse complement strand
TTAACTTGGGTTTTAAGAAACCCAAGATTTTGTATGTTTGAATATTTTGAATATATATGATTGTTGATGAAATGTGTTGAATATTGTATATGAATGTTGTTGGAAACTTTTTTGAGTGCAGGTGTTTGAATAACTAAGTTTAAATATGTTTCGGTTGTCCAAAAGGGCAAAAATTAGTATTCTGTCCAATACCCTGTCGCTTGGGCGAGCACAGTCTCGCTTGGTCGAGGACTGGGCGAGGGTTGGGCGAGGGGAAGTTTTTGGTTCTGGAACTCCTCGCCCGGGTGCCAAATCCTCGCTCGGGAGAGTAAGGGTCTCGTTGAGGCGTAAAATGCCCAGGATTTCGATGAAAATTGAGAATTTTCTCGCTTGGGCGAGCTCAGGCCTTGCCCGGGCGAGCAAAAGCCCGCTTGGGCGAAAAAAAAATTTAAAATAAAAAACCAGAATTTTAATGAGGTCTCGCTTGAGCGAGAAGAGACCTCACTTTGGCGATAATATTTTCGTCTGGGCAAGGAAAGCTCCAGTTTTATTTGGGATTTAAAGACGAATTGTCGCCTAGGGCGACTAGTCCCCGCATGGGCGAGGGACAGTGTGTGAAGATTGAAATAAGATGAGGTTGTGAAGAATGCGATGAACCCGGTAGGGTGTTGTGGTATAAATTTGTGGAATGAGATCATGTCTTAAATAGTATAAAGATGATGTTGTGAAAGTATTGTTATGTTGATGCCTTGTTGGGCAAGTATCCGACTTGAAGTCGTG
>NC_032019.1:10146879-10148159 GCF_001865875.1 Lupinus angustifolius | reverse complement strand
AATTGGACGGTGATTCGCCAACAGTGTCTTGAGGGAGAGTCTGGGTGAGACGAGTCCCTTGTATTCCTGGGGAGGTACCCTGTTGGATCGGATAGTTCTCATAGGCCAAACTAGGCAATCTCTGACAACCCCGGGATTGCATTCGAGATCGATGAGAGGGATGCCCAGAAAGCGTTTGTAAGACCTAGGTCCGGGTAGGACTGTTCCTGAGGGAACTGATCGATCTATTTTTATTTCCTTGCGAGGATATGTTATTTCGGGTGGTACAAAACGTCTTGGTACGGGACCTGTACTCTCGATTATTTTCGATTAGGATGTTGGATGGATATTAGTGTAAGGTGGATGATCATGACATATCATGCATACATTATCATTCTGGAAGTAAATTCCCACATGTGAGTTACAAGTATGGTGTATTCCTATGTTTATGTAGGTGATCTGATTATGAGTATAATGTTGATTATATTATTTGATATATTGGTAAGGTTGAAATAAATGGTAAGTTATGTATTACTTCATGATGTTTATGATAAATGATGAATTTTATGCTAAAATATATTTTATGTCTGAGTGTGTTATTCTGAGTAAGTCCAAGCCGTCAATGAATTTATGTTCATTAGATGTCTTACTCTCTCTATTTCTCTTCTTTTTCTATTGCTTGCTTTTCGGACGTGTACTCGTCACGTAGACAGCTGTACTCAGATTTGGAGCTACCCGTCCGTGACGTTCCAGGAGGGGCCACTAGGAATTGAGGAAGAGGCAATACCCTAGCGTTGGAGTTAGCCACTAGGAATTGAGGAAGAGGCAATACACTAGGAATTGAGGAAGAGGCAATTCCACGTTTTAAAATGCTGTTAATCGATTAACCTAACTGTTTGTTAAGTTATTGAAACTGAAAACTTGAAAAACCGAATCAGTTAACATTTTCGACTCACGTTAATCGATTAAGATGGCATTTAATCGATTAACTGGGCTTCTGGACTGATTCTTTATAAACTGCGTTTTCAGAATTGATCGCATAAGTTGCATGTTGCATTTCTTAGAGAGTTAGAGCATTTTACGTGATAATTGTTGCATCTATTTGTTAAGAGCATTTGTGAGTTTAGAAATGAGAGATTCTATGCTTTAGGATTGAGTGCATTTCATGTTATAATTTCTCATATTTTCCCTCACATGTTCATGCATATTTTGATGCTTTTTGTGAAATCTTTTAGATTCTGTAACTTCTGTTTTCATACTAATACATTGTCATATTGCATGAGTTTGTATTAGGTGTTTTA
>NC_032019.1:10146406-10146779 GCF_001865875.1 Lupinus angustifolius | reverse complement strand
TCTTGGTGTCGTATCACTAGTAGAGATTGTGTGTTTCTTCATAGCTTAGAGTGTAAGAAAAGGAAAGAACGAGAGATTCTTTGGCTGGGGCTACGCCGAAAGAAACGTTTTCTTTGTCGGTAGGAAGGGAGTCAAATCATTGAATAGGTTTCTTTATTTTCTTGTAATTTTTCTAAGTATTGTAATTGGTTGATGTGCATGTAAATACATTCAATCAATTATAGTGAAGGAAATCTCCCAAGTCAGCCGGGAGGCCTGGATGTAGTTTGCAGTGGACAAGCAAACGAACCAGGATAAAAATTCGCGTTGCAGGATTTGTTTTCTCTCTCTCTCTTTACTGTTTTCAATCGATTAATTTGTATATTTGATTCAA
>NC_032019.1:10145912-10146306 GCF_001865875.1 Lupinus angustifolius | reverse complement strand
TTATCCGTCATCCTGTAATCGATTAATTAGGGGTGAATCAACATTAAGTGTTGAGTTTCGAAAAGCGGCTATTCTAACCGCTACACCTATTCAACCCCCCCCCCTTCTAGGTGTATTGTAACCACTGATACCTAACAAGTGGTATCAGTGCTAGTACGAAGTGCTAGCTCAACCGCGTATTCGTGATCCTAAAGGGAAAAAGGAATGGGTTCTTCAAACCCATTTGGTGGTGATGGGTCATCCATTAATCGACCACCTATATTCAGTGGTGAAGGGTATGCCTACTAGAAAGTGCGCCTGCAAATTTTTATTGAAACCATAGACTCGGATATTTGGGAATCCGTAGTCAACGGCCCTTACGTTCCACAACATCTTGTGGACGATCAGCCTAAAG
>NC_032019.1:10145197-10145812 GCF_001865875.1 Lupinus angustifolius | reverse complement strand
TCCATATAAAACATCTAGATAAATTATCATCAAACGAACTAGTTGAGGGGCTACCAAAACTAAATTTTAAAACTAAAGAGATTTGTGACACTTGTGAAAAGTGGAAACAAACCAAAAACTCTTTTAAAACCAAAAATGTGATATCCACCTCAAGACCTTTGGAGTTACTCCATATGGACTTGTTTGGACCATCACAAATCATGAGTTTTGGTGGTAGCTACTATGCTCTAGTTATTGTTGATGATTTCTCTAGATTTACATGGACATTATTTTTATCTGCAAAAAGCGACGCGTTCAAAACTGTTAAAAATCTTGCCAAACAAATCCAAAACCAACTTAACCTGAAAATAATATATATACGAAGTGATCACGGGGGATAATTTGAGAACTTTCAGTTCGACAAATTCTGTGATAAGCATGGCATTTTGCATCAATTCTCTACTCCTCGCACTCCACAACAAAATGGAGTTGATGAGAGGAAAAATCGTGTTTTAGAAGAATTAGCGAGAACCATGCTTAACGAAAGTAATACCCCCAAGTACTTCTGGGCTGATGCAGTTCATACTGCATGTTATGTTATAAATCGCGTACTCTTAAGGCCTAATTTGAATAAAA
>NC_032019.1:10143164-10145097 GCF_001865875.1 Lupinus angustifolius | reverse complement strand
GGGCTTTAGGAAAATTCGATTCTAAAGCCGATGAGGGAATACTTTTGGGATACTCGATTCGTAGCAAAGCTTTCAAAGTCTTTAAAAAATATTTAATGCAAGTTGAAGAGTCTATCCATGTACAGTTTGACGAATCTTCTCCAAAAGAGAAGAGAAAGGTCGTTTATGATGATGTTGCAGGTGCTTTGGAAGAAGCATACTCCAAGGACATGGATAATGAAAAAGGAGCCAATGATGAAGGTCAAATCGAACCTCAAGAGCACTCAGACATGCCTACCGTGTGGAAAACAAAGAAAGCTCACCCAATTGATAAAGTTATAGGTGACATATCTACGGGAGTGGTAACCCGTAGTTCCTTACGAAATTTCTGTAATTTTGTAGCTTTTGTATCGCAAATTGAGCCTAAGACCGTTGATGAGGCCATTGAGGATGTACACTGGGGTATAGCTATGCAAGAAGAGCTAAACCAGTTTGAGCGCAATCATGTGTGGGACTTGGTCCCCAAACCTAATGATCATCCCGTAATTGGTACTCGATGGGTCTTCAGAAATAAACTTGATGAATCTGGCTTAATAATTCGAAATAAAGCACGTTTGGTGGCCAAAGGCTACAACCAGGAGGAGGGTATCGATTATGACGAAACCTACGCTCCTGTAGCCAGACTAGAGGCCATCAGAATGCTTCTTTCCTTTGCATCTTTAATGAACTTCAAACTCTTTCAAATGGATGTAAAAAGCGCCTTCCTGAATGGATACATTCAAGAAGAAGTTTATGTTGACCAACCGCCTGGTTTTGAAAATTTTAAATATCCGAACCATGTTTACAAACTTAAAAAGGCACTATATGGTCTCAAACAAGCTCCTAGAGCTTGGTATGACAGACTTAGTACCTTTCTTTTAGAAAAAGGGTTCGAGAGAGGCTTGGTTGACACAACGCTTTTTATTAGAAAATCAGAAAATCATGTTCTGCTTGTACAAATCTATGTAGATGACATAATATTTGGATCTACTAATGATATCTTGTGTAGAGAATTTTCTGAGATGATGCAGGGGGAGTTCGAAATGTCTATGATGGGAGAACTCACATTCTTTCTAGGATTGCAGATAAAGCAGCTAGAAAGTGGGATATTCATCCATCAGGCGAAATACTGCAAAGAGCTACTCAAGAAATTTGAAATGGACAAATGTAAGGAAGCTTCCACACCTATGGCATCTGCTTGCTACTTAGACAAAGATGAGAAAGGAAAAGCAATCGAGGTAACGAAGTATCGTGGTATGATTGGGTCTTTACTTTACTTAACTGCAAGTAGACCTGATATCATGTTCAGTGTATGCATGTGTGCGAGATATCAATCATCACCTAGAGAATCACACTATATAACTGTTAAAAGAATCATGAGATATCTAAAAGGAACTATTAACATGGGATTATGGTATCCTCGGGATGCCTCACTATCCTTGGTGGGTTATTCCGATTCCGATTTCGCCGGATGTAAGTTGGATCGGAAAAGCACTAGTGGTACTTGCCACCTATTGGGCAGTTCATTAGTAGCATGGCACAGCAAGAAGCAAGCCTGTGTTGCTTTGTCCACCGCTGAAGCGGAATACATTGCCGCTGGTGTGTGTTGCGCTCAAATCCTTTGGATGAAGCAGCAACTTAAGGACTTTGGTCTTAAACTTGAAAAGATCCCAATAAAATGCGATAATACAAGTGCCATTAACCTATCCAAGAATCCCGTTTTGCATTCTAGAACAAAGCATATAGAAATTAGACATCATTTTTTGCGTGACCATGTACAAAAAGGTGACTGTGTTCTTGAATTTGTGGAAACATCTAAACAGTTCGACATTTTATCAACCTCTTCTGTGCTTTATGTCTCTGAATCAGTAACCCAACCAATCCAAGTGCAATAAGATAGATAAACCTCATCCTA
>NC_032019.1:10142554-10143064 GCF_001865875.1 Lupinus angustifolius | reverse complement strand
CCAATCATAACCCTAGGTTAAGTTTGCCTAAAACCTTCTCTGCTCATTCATCACCATTTCGGGTTCAACACATACAATGGAGCAAGGTCGTCCAAAACGGGTCAAGACTACAGCTACTCGTGTACGAAGAAGGAAGTCGGTTCACCTTCCACTTGGGACCGCGGTGACCCCTACTATTCACTCATCTTGCAAGAAACCTGTTTGGCGAAATTCCAAGGTCGCAAACCCACATACTTAAGGTATGTTGATTTAACCTGGTTAGCGGAACAGAATTTTAGTTTCCCGCATGATATGGAGGCTCAGGGAGCCGTTCAGTTTTTGGAATTAAAGGGACAAGTCTACCCTGCTCTAGTTAGGGAGTTTTATGCTAATTTTAGATACAAGGACGGAAAGTATTGGTCAATGATTTCTGGTAGTCTGTTTGAGCTTAGTGATGATTTGTTTCTGAATGTTGGAGGTTTATCATCGTCTGGTTTTGGAATAGGGGATTGTTCTTGGGTCAAGGACAAT
>NC_032019.1:10142246-10142454 GCF_001865875.1 Lupinus angustifolius | reverse complement strand
ATGTTTTGTTTTTTCTTTGTCTTTGATTGACTTTATGGTTTGTACTATTTCCTGACTTCTTCGACTCTTTATGCTATGCTATTGTTTTTGTTTTTGCTTTTTTTATGTCGAATAGCTTATTTGCTTTCGTGAATGGTTCTTGATCATACGAGATTTGATGTTGATAACATTGCTTACTATTTGATTAAATCTTGTATGCCATTCTCTT
>NC_032019.1:10140890-10142146 GCF_001865875.1 Lupinus angustifolius | reverse complement strand
GATTGATGATTTGATGGATCAACTAAGATCGATCTGAGATCTGGATATCACCAAATACGCGTGAAGTCGGAGGATGTCCCGAAAACTGCTTTTCGGACGCGTTATGGTCATTATGAATATCTCGTGATGCCATTTTGTGTAACCAATGCTCCTGCAGTATTCATGGATTACATGAACAGAATTTTTCATCCTTATCTCGACACATTTGTGGTCGTATTTATCGATGATATTCTAATTTACTCAAAGACTGCAGAAGAACATGCCGAGCATCTGCGAGTGGTGCTGCAGATATTGAAAGACAACAAGCTTTATGCCAAACTTTCGAAATGTGAGTTTTGGCTAGAGTCTGTAAATTTTCTCGGTCATGTGATCTCGAAGGGAGGAATTGCAGTGGATCCTGCAAAGGTGGAGACTGTAATGGACTGGAATTCTCCTAAGTCAGTAACAGAGATCAGGAGTTTCCTTGGTTTAGCGAGTTATTACCGGAAGTTCATTGAAGGATTCTCTAAATTGGCGTTGCCGCTGACTATGCTGACAAGGAAAGATAAGGCGTTTATCTGGACGGCCAAGTGTGAAGAGAATTTTCAGGAATTCAAGAAGAGGTTGACCACAACACATGTTTTGATCTTGCCAAATCCTAGCTTGAACTACAATGTGTATTGTGACGCGTCGAAGCAAGGGTTAGGTTTTGTGTTAATGCAACAAGGAAAAGTGGTGGCTTACGCGTCAAGACAGTTAAAGACTCATGAACAGAACTACCCAACACACGATTTGGAACTAGCTGCGATCGTGTTTGCTCTCAAGATCTGGAGACACCATCTGTACGGTGTAAGGTTTGAGGTTTTCAGCGATCATAAGAGCTTAAAGTACTTATTTGATCAGAAGGAACTGAATATGAGGCAAAGGAGATGGATAGAATTCCTTAAAGATTATGATTTCCATCTTCAGTACCACCCTGGAAAAGCAAATGTGGGAGCTGACGCATTAAGCAGGAAGTCTTTGAATATCTCGACGATGTTGGTTAGCGAGATGAAGCTGATAGAAGAATTCAGAGATTTAAATCTAGCGGTTCAAGTTGGACCTAAGAGTTTGATTTGTGGCATGCTCACCGTAACGAATGAGTTCATGGAGCAATTGAAAGGTTTACAAAATTCAGACCCAGAACTGCAAGAGAAGAAAGGCCTGTTGGTTGAAGGAAAAGCCCTAGAATTGCAGATTGGGACTGATGGAGTACTCAAGTGCAAAAATAGAATTTG
>NC_032019.1:10140405-10140790 GCF_001865875.1 Lupinus angustifolius | reverse complement strand
CCGGATGGATGAAATGGATGTATGATCACGATGGGAAAAAGAGAAATGATTTTAAGTATTTTAGTAACGATTTTAGCAACATCGGAAACTAACGAGTTTTTATTTTGGTAGTTACGAAGATTTCGGTGTTCGAACCTTGAAAGAGAACACATCGTGACATAGTGGTGACCGAATATGACACCCGGATCTCCTAAACCATCTCAAAGGTTTTGGAGTTAACTTGGGTTTTAAGAAACCCAATATTTTTATGTTTGGATGTTTGTGAAGATATATGTTTGTGAAGATATATGTTTGTTGAGGTAATGTATTGAATATGGTATGTGAGAGAGAAAACATCGTGACATAGTGGTGTTCGAATATGACACCCGAATCTCCTAAACCATCT
>NC_032019.1:10139015-10140305 GCF_001865875.1 Lupinus angustifolius | reverse complement strand
GGATGCTTTTGAATATATGTGATTGTTGAGGAAATGTATTGAATATGGTATGTGAGAGAGAACACATCGTGACATAGTGGTGTCCGAATATGACACCCGGATCTCCTAAACCATCTCAAAGGTTTGGGAGTTAATTTGGGTTTTAAGAAACCCAAGATTTTTTATGTTTGAATATTTTGAATATATATGATTGTTGATGAAATGTGTTGAATATTGTATATGAATGTTGTTGGAAACTTTTCTGAGTGCAGGTGTTTGAAAAACTAAGTTTAAATATGTTTCGGTTGTCGAAAAGGGCAAAAATTGGTATTCTGTCCTAGTCCCTGTCGCTTGGGTGAGCACAGTCTCGCTTGGGCGAGGACTGGGCGAGGGGAAGTTTTTGGTTCTAGAACTCCTCGCCCTGGCGCCAAATCCTCGCTCGGGCGAGCAAGGGTTTCGCTTAGGCGAAAAATGCCCAGGATTTTGATGAAAATTGAGAATTTTCTCGCTTGGGCGAGCTCAGGCCTCGCCCGGGCGGCTAAAAGCCCACTTGGGCGGAAAAAAAATTAAAAAAAAAAATCAGAATTTTAATGAGGTCTCGCTTGAAGAAGAGACCTCGCTTGGGCGATAATACTTTCATCTGGCAAGGAAAGCTCCAGTTTATTTGGGATTTAAAGACGAATTGTCGGTTAGGGCGACTAGTCCCCGCTTGGGCGAGGGACAGTGTGGAAATATTGAAATAAGATGAGGTTGTGAACAATGCGATGAACCCGGGTAGGGTGTTGTGGTGGAATGAGATCATGGCTTAGATGTGAAGCATGACTCCACAAAGGTATGAAAGCATTGTTTATGTTTATGTCTTGTTGGGCAAGTATTCGACTTGAGGTCGTGAACTAGGGGTACCCTAGTAAGGATACATAATATCACTATACAACGATCGACCGACCGTAAGAGGCTTGGTCATGTGACCGTCCAGGATTTGTCCGGTGATGAGTTGTAGTGATTGAGATGTTACCTTGAGCTTGTACGATTGACGTACTATCGGGTCCCACGAAAGAATTCCTTATCGGGAGATGGCTTAAGGATGGGCCGATCATGTGTTTGATTAATACATTTGCATTTGATTCTGATTAAGAATGCATTGCATTGTGACCATGAAGTAGTGGAGAGGAAATGACAGGACGTCTTAGAGCACCGTGATGTAAGCAGGGAAGGCACTGATTGGACGGTGATTCGCCAACAGTGTCTTGAGGGAGAGTCTGGGTGAGACGAGTCCCTTGTATTCCTGGGGAGGTACCCTGTTGGATCGGA
>NC_032019.1:10128725-10138915 GCF_001865875.1 Lupinus angustifolius | reverse complement strand
ATATATATATATATGAACTGTTTTTCATATCTGAGTGTAATATTCTGAGTAAGTCCACGCCGTCAATGAATTTATGTTCATTAGATGTCTTACTCTCTCTATTTCTCTTCTTTTTCTATTGCTTGCTTTTCGGACGTGTAGTCGTCAGGTAGACAACTGTACTCGGATTTGGAGCTACCCGTCTGTGACGTTCCAGGAGGGGGCATGAGGAATTGAGGAAGAGGCAATACCCTAGCGTTGGATTTAGCCACTAGGAGTTGCTTATCATTTTGTGACTTTTGAAACAAGGACGGCTTCAGCTTGTTCATGTCTTTGTTTAGTGTCTGTTGGCGATGATTAGTATTTCCGCCCTTTCTTTTTGGATTTTGTATATGTTAGTGGCGATGTAGTTTCCGCCTTTGTTGATTTAGTTTGTATGAACTAAAGATGACTTAACCGTTTATATGCATTGTGTTATTCAGGAAATTGTGAATCAGGTTAAGTTATCATTCGATAACGATAAGTTGATTTTCCGCATTTGAGTTACTTAAAGTGATGTCCCGGAAAAGGAAGATTTTAAAAAGGAGTCAATTTTATACATCACCATTTCAAGAAAAAAAATTTACCCATTTTTCCGCAATGTTTTTGAGAAGTATTTTTCGAGGCGTTACATTTTTAATCGATTAAATGATGTTAACAAGAGCATTTGTTCAAGCTTCTTACTACTGGTTAATTAGTTCCCAAAATTAATTGATTGATTACAGTTTTGTTATCATTACATAACGCTTCTTACTTTTGACTAGATTGATTAGTTTATCTTTTTAATAATGTCAAAAGGGGGAGATAGGTTGCTTTGTTGTTTGATGTGTTTGTAGGTTGTAAATAGTAAAATTCA
The DNA here is from genome assembly GCF_001865875.1 of Lupinus angustifolius. NCBI lineage: Eukaryota > Viridiplantae > Streptophyta > Magnoliopsida > Fabales > Fabaceae > Lupinus > Lupinus angustifolius. The sequence goes on along the minus strand of NC_032019.1, from coordinate 10,138,041 downwards.
ACTTCCGTTTGTTTTCGCTACCTCTTTACATTAAGGGGGAGCAATGCGCTTTAACTTTGGAATTAAAAACCATTGCATTCTATAATCACCATCAAGCTATTCATCAAACAAGATTTGATGTGGAGTTTGTCATCATCAAAAATGGGGAGATTGAAAGTGCACATTGTCAAGTAAAGCACTATTGGAGTTTGCCTATGTTTTGATGAAGACAAGGACTTAGTGAAATCTTGAAGATGATTCAACAAATCAACATGCCATGGACTCAAGGGTTTCATATCTAGACTAGGTTCTTTAATGGAGTTCTTTTTATAAGTCAAAGATGTGTTCCTTAGATATTGAGTCTAAGTTAGGTAAACCTAGATGCAAGTCTCACAAGCTTTAAAAGTAATCATTTCGTTTACATGAGATATTCCATCTAGATCATTATGTGTTCATGCATTAAACATACATGTTACTTATGCATCTTAGGCATAATATATTAATAAAACATGTATAGTTGATAAGCATAACATATAGGTTGTTTACCATTTAATCCATAAGCTGAAAATGTGCCAATTAATCGATTAAGAGATACGTTAATCGATTAAAAAGATTATAGTTCCAACAGAAAACTGAAAAGCAGAAAATTGTTATTCTCAAAAACCCGTTAATCGATTAAATTCAGAACTATAATGGTTTTCAGTTTAGGGTTTAGGGTTTAGAATGGTTTTCTCTGAAGACTATAAATTCAGAACGTGTACCACATCATATCATTCATTTTTAGAAACTGCTAGGTGCATATTTTCGTGCTTAATTGTGTCATATAGGCAGAGTGAAATGGATTGTGAGATAGAGAGAGATAGTACCAGGCTTAGGTTTTCATTGTCATCATATTGCATGTGGCTTATATGTTAAACATTCTTATCTTTTCTTGCATGTTTTCGTGCATTTCTTTAAGATAAATTTAGGGTATAATTTCTGTGACTTTTGTATATGACTTTCATAAACTCATACATATTCATATTATCTTGTGACTTTTGTATATGGGTTTTAGTTGAGTTTTTCATTATAATATTTTGAGCAAAAGTGTGCTTTATAAAACTTAGTTTTGTGTATAGTTTTTTATTAAGGGAATTTGTCTCTTGGTGTCTTATCACCTAATAGATTTGGTGTGTCTTCACCAAGACTTAGAGGTCTTGAGTTTAGAACGAGTTATTGACTGAGGCTAGATCGCAAGAAAGGTTATTGACTGAGGCTAGATCGCAAGAAAGGTTTTCTTAGGCGGTTGAGAGAGTCAAACCAAGAAAGTGGATTCTTGCAAGAAGGGAACGTCTAAGTGTTGTATTGGAAGTTTGCATGTAACTATACATTCTGTTCAAGTGGACCCGCAAACAAACCAGGATAAAATTTCCTTGTTGCGGACTTTTTCTATCCCTAATCTCTTTACATTTCAAGTCTTATTATTGCATGATATTGGCTGATATTTTGGATATTATTAGGTTGTTGTATCTAGTTTAATTATATATAAAAATATATGTTTTATCTATTCTTGAACATTGGTGAGTTGCTGCGCAAGAAGCATGTCTGCATCTTACTGTTTTGTATGTGTTAATCTATTAAGGCTTGCAGTTAATCGATTAATTGAGGCTTTTTCCAGAATAGGGCTTCGGTGTGAAAAGCGGTAATTGATAAATGCTACACCTATTCAATCCCCCCTTCTAGGTGTGTTATGTCCATTGATACCTAACAAAATCCGCATAGCGGATGTATGTTGGCTTCCTTCCTTGGAATTTTGCTAACCGAGTTTCTTGTAGAATCAGTGAGTAGTAGTGATGTGAACCCAAATGAGCCCATGTTGGATAATGATGAAATAAGAGGCATTGGTGGTCCCATGACAAGGGCAAGGGCCAAAAGGGTACAAAATGCACTAAGATTACTCATGAAAGGCATCAAGGAGAGTGCTCCAAGATCATACCAAGGGAGTTCTCACTTTATTCATTGTGTAACTCTGAGTATTGGCCAAAATGAGGAAAATGTTGGACATGGCCGTGCCCCAGGACACGGCCAGGCCGTGTACGCCTCTGTCCGGAATTCCCAAATTTTTTAATTGGGACACGATCGTGGCCCAACGCATGGCTAGGTCATGCCCACCAAAAAATGCGGGAAAACTTGTGGCGTGTCAATTTTAGTATTTCCTATTTATTGGTGCTAGTTTCTAACTTGTTCTTGTTTATTTGAATCAGAATAAAGGCATCCTTGAAGAGTGAACACTTGCATTAATTATTGTCAACATCATTAAAGTTGGAGAGAGACTACACTTAATGCATCAGATTGGGAACTCAAGAATGATAAATGAGACTGTGATTTTCATGAAAAGTCTTCACTCACTTAATTCATCCAAATGGGAACTCAAGTTTGATAAATGAGAGTGTCATTTTCGTGCAAAGTCTCCACTCAATTAATACATCCGAATGGGGAACTCAAGCATGATAAGTGTGGGTGTAATTTTCGTGCAATGCATCCAGCCAAGCCTAAATGCACAATTCAAAGTCCAAATTGCTTCCTTAAACTCGTGGGGACCATGAGATTCAATGATGGCCGAATTTCTCCAAAGAATTAAGGAATCCTAGACTAAAGTGCATCACTTCTTCTTGGAAATTCAAAGTATCTTGCATTTTGTAATTTAATTATTTAGGAATTCCCATGTGGGATATTTACTTGCATTATTTTGTGTTCAACATGGCTGGAAGGGATCCAATGTAACCAGCCATGTAGCAGGTTTAATCTAGTCCAAAAATAAGTCTTGATTCATGATAGAGTCACGTGGGAACCATCATTGTTTTCCTATAAGTGTACCTCTATTTTGCTGAATGGAACCAAATTTATTTTGAGTTAAAAAATGAGGAATATTTCCTTGTGTGAGAGCTTGGTCTTCTCCAAACTTCTTGGCTGAACCAAGATTAAAAGTTCTTATCAAGAACCAAGTTCTTGTGGCGCACATCACCCGGCTTATCAACACCCAAGTGTTGTGGCGCTTACCACCCCATTTCTTACCCATCTTCTTTTATCTTACAATATCAATCCGCTGCCAAAATTCACCATCAAAATAGCCAAGAAAAACGTGGGCAAAGTAAATCACCAATCAAGATAGATCATTATCAAGAACTTCCAAAAGAGGTTCACATCAATTAGGGGTCATCGCGATCCCTCCTATCACCATGGCCGGATATAGAGCCGGATTCAATTCTCCTTGGACGGTTAGTCGTTGTTTTGACTCTTTTTTTATTTCCATTAGCCATTTTTCTGGGATTAGAGAGCTATAATCGATTATGTAATCGATTTGGGGTGATTCTAGGCTAGGGTTTTAAGTTGGGGGAAAGCTAGATTTTCGAACTTCTAAGGATTGAGGGCTAATAGCTAACTAACTAGACTTATTGAAGCTCGGTTTGGATTATAGTGTTGGGATAAATCAATTTCACGACTTGATAGAGAAAAGGGTAGGAATTTGTAATTTTAGGGTTGGAAAAAATCTTTCCCAAATGCAAATTGAATATGTTATACTTTACTGTCGTTAATCGATTAAGGCTCTTGTTAATAGATTAAGACTAGTTAAAGTCTTAGGCAGTTGAGCCGAGTTAATCGTTTAAAGGAAGAATTAATCGATTGAAGATATATATTTTAAAAATCTTAGGCTATTGGAACTCAGTTTAGTCGATTATAATACATGGTAATCTATTAACATCAATAAAATTGCATATTTGAGTATGTTTTTGAGATTGACAAGGTATGTTAAGACACTTAACCTAAAAATCTATTCTTTAGAGAATTACACACTTCTAGCACATAAATATGGAATAATGAATGCAATTTATTAAGCACAAAGGGAAACATGCATTTAACATATAACACATAGATAAGCATATTTATCATACAAAAGGCACAAAACACCATTAACCAAACTAGTTAAGATATTGCTCATCAATAATTCCAAGTTATCTTCTAAGAATAAAGAATGAGTCATGTGGAAGGGGTTTGGTGAAAATATCATCTAGTTGTTTAGTGGTTTCAATAAATTCAAGCACACAATCACTTTTTTATACATGATCACGCAAAAAATGATGCCTTATCTCTATATGCTTGGTTCTAGAATGCAAGATGAGATTCTTGGATAGGTTTATGGCACTTGTATTGTCACATTTGGTATCTTTTCTAAATTGAGACCGAAATCCATAAGTTGCTACTTCATCCAAAGGATTTTAGCGCAACACACATTGACAACAATGTACCCCGCTTCGGCGGTGGATAAAGCAACACAATCTTTCTTTTGGCTATGCCATGACACTAAGGAGTTGCCTAATATTTGGCAAGTTCCACTAATGCTTTTCTGATCTAGTTTACACCCAACAAAATCAGACTTGGAATATCCTACCAAGGATAGTGAGTTATGCCTAGGATACCATAATCCTATATGAAGGATTCCCTTTAAATATTGCATGATACGTTTAACAGAAGTAAAGTGTGATTCCTTAGCCATACATTGATATCTCACACACATGCAAACACTAAACATAATATCAGGACAACTTGCAGTTAAATACAATAAAGAGCCTATCATGCCACAATATTACGTTACCTATATCGTTTTCCCTTTTTCATCATTGTCTAAGTAGCATGAGGATGCCATAGGAGTGGATGTTTCTTTTCATTTTTCCATCTCGAACTTGCAAAGCAATTCTTTGCAGTATTTTGATTGGTGAAAAAATACGCCACTATTCATTTGCTTGATTTGTAATCCAAGGAAAAAGGTAAGTTCTCCCATCATTGCCATTTTAAATTCACCCTGCATCAAATCAGAAAACTACTTGAAAAGGAGGTCATTAGTAGCTCCAAAGATAATATCATCAACATATATTTGAACTAATAAAACATGATTATGTAATTTTTGGATAAAGAGCGTTGTGTCGACTTTGTCCCTAACAAACCCCTTTTCTAAGATAAAAGTACTTAGACTATCATACCAAGTTCGAGAAGGCGCTCTTGACATCCATTTGGAACAACTTAAACTTCATGATCGATGCAAATGGCAATAGCATCCTAATGGCCTCTAACCTCGCAACAGGGGTGTAGGTTTCGTCATAATCGATACCTTCCTCATGGTTGTATCCCTTGGCCACAAACGCGTGCTTTCTTTCATATTATTAAGCCATATTCATGAAGTTTATTTATAAAGACTCATTTAGTGCCAATTATCGAATGATCTTTTGGTTTGGGGACCAAGTCCTACACATTATTACGCTCAAATTGATTTAGCTCTTGTTGTATAGCTATACCACATTGCTCATCCTCTATGGCATCATCTATGGTCTTAGGCTCTATTTGTGATACAAAAGCAACAAACTTACAAAAGTTACGCAAAGTACTATAGGTTACCACCCCCGTAGAGATATCACCTAATACTTTATCAAATGGATGGTCTTTCTTGGTTTTCCATATCCTCGACAAGTCCTGATGGTCCTCATTGACTTCTTGATCATCCTGATCTTCTTTTTCCTTTTCCAAGTCCTTAGTGTATGCTTCTTCCAAATCACCTGTAACATCACCAGACAAGACCTTTCTCTTCTCTTTTGGAGAAGATTCATCAAAATGAACATATATCGATTCTTCTAAAATCATAGTGTATTTATTAAAAACTCTAAATGCCTTACTATGCATCGAATATCCTAAAAATATACCCTCGTCAACCTTTGAATCAAATTTTCCTCAAGCTCGTTTTCCATTGTTTAAAATAAAACACTTGCATACAAAGGCACAAAGATGAGATATATTAGGTTTCCGGTCTCTCAATAACTCATAAGGAGTCTTTAACAGTTTAGGCCTAATAAGTAATCGCTTTAAGACATAGCAAATCATATGTACAACATCAGCCCAAAAGTATTTAGGCACTTTGCTTTCATTAAGCGTGGTCCTAGCCAACTCCTCCAGTACGCGGTTTTTCCTCTCAACAACTCCATTTTATTGAGGAGTTAGAGGAGTCGATTATTGGTGCAGGATACCATGTTTATCACAAAACTTGTCGAACAGGTGGTTCTCCAACTCACCCCCATGGTTACTTCGTATATATACAATTTTCAGGTTAAGTTGATTATGGATTTGCTTGGCAAGACTTTTAAAAGATTTGAATGCGTCACTTTTAGCAGAAAGGAACAGGGTCCATGTAAACCTAGAGAAATCATCTACGATTACTAAAGCATAATAACTACCTCCGAAACTCATGATTTACGATGGTCCAAACATGTGCATATGGAGAAGCTCCAAAGACCTTGTTGTGGAGATCACATTTTTCGATGCAAATGAGTTCTTAACTTGCTTCAACATTTGGCAAGTGTCGCAAGCTTTCTTAGATTTGAAATTAAGTTTAGGTAGACCAACAACTAAATTATGAGATGATAGTTTATCTAAGTGTTTAATATGTATGTGTGCAACGCGCTTATGCCAAAGCCAAATGTCATTCTCTCTAGAGATAAAACATTTTGAGAACAATATAGTGACATCCTCCAAATTAACCTTGTATATGTTATTTATACGATGACCAACAAACTTAACATTGTTAGATATACTATCACGAATAATGCAACAATCCGAATCAAAGGATACGCGGTTACCTTTATCGCACATTTGGCTAATACTTAATAAGTTGTGCTCCAAGCCTTCCAAATAGAGCACGTTCTTGATCACAGCTTGAGAAGTATTTCCAATAGTTCCAATTCTAACTTGATTGCTGTCGCCATAAGTGACGTACCCTTTTACTTGAGTGAGAGATCCAAGAATTTCAATTTGTCACCTGTCATATGCCTCAAACACCCGCTATCTAAGTACTAGTGATGTCCATGCGTTTGTAGGCATACCTACAAAAAAAATTACTTGTCTTGTTTAGGTACCTAATTGATATTGGGCCCATTCTATTAGTAACCATGAGATTTTTTCCCTTTTCACCCAAATATAAGTACCATCAGGCACACCATACTTTATAATTTAACATGAAATGGAAGTATGGCCATGAGTGCCGCAATAGAACAAGTATAGTGTCAAGATGGTCTTTTCTTGCTAGTTTGGGGTTTATAACCTAATCCCATGTGGTTACCAGCATTTCTATATTCAGCAAGTAAAGTGTCAAGATTAAATCTACTATATGTAAGCTTTGCAAGTTTTGCTTTTAAATTTGAATTTTCAATTTGCAACGTCTCGCAAGTATCACATACAGCAGGTTGACATAAAATATCTTTAGAGAAATTACATGAGCTACAAGAGTAGATTAAGTCAAGGGTTTCATTTTCTAGATTTAATTCATTTAACTTTTTTTCCATTTTAATTATTTGTTGTTCATGCAATAGGATTACCCGTTTTCTATCTATGTTAATCCTAGCGAGCTTTTTAAGTTCTTCATGTAATTAAACAAATGCATTATATAGTTCATCATATGTAGGGGAGTCATGAGAAGAAGATGAAGTATTAGAATATACCTCATTTACATCATCCTGATCACTAGAGTTGCAAGCATCTTGTGTTTTTAACATAAGGCACATTTTTGAAGACTCCTCACCATTAGATGTGTTTGATGTTGTTTCCTCCTCGGGAGCATCCCACACGATGTATGCTCTCTTTGATTTGAAGTCTTGATGAGTGTTCTTTTAATATTCAACCTTTTTGAGATAGGTTGAACATTGTAGCCTCAAATGTCCAACCTTCCCACATTCATGGCACGTGAAGCACTCCTTTGGGTTCTTGCCCTTCTTGGTTGAGTCTTGCTCTTCTTTCTTCTACAACCTATTGAATCCCCCTCTTTTTTCAGGAATTATCCAAATTTTCGAACTAGGAGATTCATGGTTTCCTCATTAATATCAGAATCAGAATCATCATCCTCTTCTTGATCTTGCAAACTGGTTGCCTTGAGAGAGATGCCTTTCTTCTTCATATCTGAATCCTCATTCATGTTCAAACGCCCTAACTCCATATGGTGTTCCTAGATTTTTCCAAACAGATTTTGTAAATGCATGGAATCCAAGTCTTTTGAATCCATGATTACAGTTACTTTCAGCTGCCATTCCCTGTCAAGGCAATGCAAAACTTTGTTATTTAATTCTCCTATAGGAAATTTTTTATCTAGGGCAACTAAATTGTTAACAATGTGAATAAATTGCTTTTGCATTTCACTAATTGATTCATGCGATAACATGTGAAATAACTCATACTTATGTGTTAGCGCATTTAGCCTAGAGGATTGGTAAGTGCCAAATATACCTAAATTTCATACACTTTTATGGCACTTATCTTAAGCATAATTGAGAAAAACCAACTTAAAACAATATTTTTTGTATAAAATATCACAATCTTGTATATTTGTGTGTGTATTTCTTTTTTATGTATTTTGAAGGATATAGAAAGAAGAACTAAAGAGAAAAAAAACTCATGGTCAAAAAGAAAAAGAAGTCAAAATCAAGGTGCTCAAGCAAGCAGTTGAGCATGGACCACGCCACACTAAGCTGACCTGGACACTAGCCTGACCTAGACCAAGCTGCTCAAGCAAACAGCTGAGCGGACCTGCTTGGCCGCTCAGCCTAGCACCAGACTAGTCCTGACACGATCAGAGCTCAAGCTTGACACAGTCAGACATGAGCATCATGCCTGCTCAACAAGCAGCTTAGCGGTGTAACCAAGCAGCTCAGCGAAGAACCAGACTCCTGCCCAGATCAGCAAGCACCAGGCCACGTTCCAGTCAGCACGGTCAAAGCTGCTGAACAAGCAGCTTAAAGGTGGAACAGGTGTGGTAAGCGGTATGCACCCAGACTTGACATAGCCATCAAGAAAACCATGAAGTCACCAATGACCTTACCTCAAGTTTCCCACCATAGGCTTTCTAGAATAGATCAACATAGTTGGTTTCATAGCTCACAACTAGCTTTGATGAGTCAAGCATAAGGAGGTGACAAGCTGCTTGATCAAGGGACCAAACCCATGCTGGAGGGTTTGATCAACTGCTTAGCGGGGCTGACAAGCAGCTCAGCGGCCCAGAAGAATTTCTATAAAATAGGGCACATTCCATTCGAACGAAATATATATCTCTCACATTTTCACTCACATTTTGCCTACAAATTCTTCTCTGAAGTTCTCTCTTCTTGTTCTTAGCTCTTAGGAACTTTATTTAAGTAAGTTTTGTAATTTTAGTTTATAATTCAAGAGGAGAAAAGGAGAAGGCAAATGAGATGCAAAAATCAATTTTATAAACTCATTTGTAACTCAAAGCATCCAATCCTTGGATGGATGGCTCATGCTCCTAACA
>NC_032019.1:10126730-10128625 GCF_001865875.1 Lupinus angustifolius | reverse complement strand
ATTAATTTTACTTGTTTGAGAAATTGTTAATGCTCTTTTTAGATTGATCACCTAAAAATTGATTTCAAGTCATAAAATTACTTGTCTCAAACAGTTAACAAATAAACTAAGAAGTAGTTATACTACTTAGTTTATTTTCCAAGTTAGGCATACTTTTCTTAAGATCTTATATTCATTACTACTTCAATATTAGAGTAGCCAAGATTAGGGTGTGACAACCTAATCTCTTTGTGGACGTAATATGTTTTAGTAATAAATGTAAGTGATTATTATTCTACCATTTTAGAATATACACTAAAATGAGGATTTTAGAACTTGGTGTTTGGAGTTAATCAAAGTAAAACATAAGAACTTGTCTAAGTAGTTCAAATTCATAAAGAAGTTGAGAAATATTTTCCTTATTCAAAATGATCTTGTCTCCTCAAGAATTACAAAGTATCTGCTTTTCCCAAACAACTTATAATGCTCAATTACCCCCAGTTTAATCGATTAACACAGAAAGAATAATCGATTAACTACATCTTTTTAATCGATTAAAACAACTCGGATCGCACAAATAGTTTTAGTTTCTTGTACGACAAGCAACTGAGATCGAAGCAAATATACAGAGCTAACAGATATATCAGAGTTACAACAGTACAGTATAGAAACAGATTATTACAGCTAATACAACTATACAAAGTAATCGATTAAAGCAATAAAGAGAGTAGGGAATGAAAAGCGTGCAAAATAACGTTTTACAAATAGGCCTCCCGTCTGATTTGGGAGATTTTTCTTCACTATAATCAAAATAACGATTGACAAACAATTCTTTCAATTGCAACACTTAGACACTTTCTTGAAAACTAAAGAACCTTATCCCTTGGTTTGACTCACTTCCTACCGCCCAAGAAAACCTTTCTTGCGGTGTAGCCCCAGCCAAGAACCTATTCTTTCTATCAAGATTTCTAAGCTAATGAAGACGCAACTCAATCTCGTTGGTGGTAAGACACATAGAGATTCCCAATATTACAACACTTTTACAACAAGAATATAGAGTAATCTAAAGCACTTACAATGCTCAAATTAAAACAATTAACACCTGACTCTACAACTCTAACACATGTCTCATATAAAATGATAATGCATGAGTTCAAAACAGATTTTACAGAATATGAAATCTTTCCAAAAACATCAAGAAATGCATGAACATATGAGATGAAATGATGAGAAACTAAACATGTAATGCCTCTCAATCCTAAAGCATAAAATTCTCTCTTCTCTAATCTCACAAATGCAATTTCATGTAGATGAAGGAATTAACATGAAAATATGCTATAACTCTCCTAAAATCTAACATGCAAGAATGAGCTTGAGTTCTGAAAACACAGCTTATAAAGAAACCATTCTGCAGCCCAGTTAATCGATTAAATTCTTGGTTAATCGATTAACGAGATACAAAATTGTAACTGATTCGGTTTTCCAAGTTTTCTGTTCCAACTGCTTTTCAAAAACTTACGTTAATCGATTAAAACTCACCTTAATCGATTAACTGCATATTTTTATGTATATTTTTAAATTGCAATACTCAAATACGTTATGCACTTAACTTATACATGTTCAACACTAAGTTTATGCCTAGGATGCACAAATAACATGTATATATATCATGCATGAACATATTATGAATGTCATATTTCAAAATAAAATGATTTAATGTATTATGTACATGAGACATGTATTGAGTTTACCTAAGCCTTAGACTCAACCTAAACTAATTACTAGTCTAAGTCTAATACCAATCTTGAGGCTTAAGCACGTTGATTTGTTGATGATCTTCAAGCTCTTATGAAACACAAATTGTCCTCATCAAAACACATAGTGGGCAAGCTTTCCAAAGTGCTCCTCTTAACATG
>NC_032019.1:10126242-10126630 GCF_001865875.1 Lupinus angustifolius | reverse complement strand
TTACCATATCAAATAGCAATAAGTAGAATAAGCAATGTAGTGCAATAACCAGCTTAATTTATGCACCAGAAAATCTCATATGATCAAGAACCATCCAAATAACCAAATAAGCTATTTTGACATAATTAAAAGAAAAATAAGCAAAATTTAAAATAATAACATAGTGAGTAAAAATATCCAGCAACACAACAAACCAGAAAATGTCAAACCAAGTCAGAAAAAGCACAAATAAGTCTCGAAACAATAACAACAACTGAATCCATAAAGTTGTATCACAGTTACAGAGACTCAAGAGGAAGACGAAATAGAGAAAGTGTCGAAAAAAAATGTGAAACCGAAGTGTTGTCTGCACTTATACTGCTGGTTTTAATCGATTAACGGGCCTGGT
>NC_032019.1:10125079-10126142 GCF_001865875.1 Lupinus angustifolius | reverse complement strand
TGGTTGTAGCCTTTGGCCACCAACCGTGCCTTATTTCGAATGGTTAATCCTGATTCATCTAGTTTGTTTCTAAAGACCCATCTGGTACCAATCACGGGATGATTTTTAGGTTTAGGGACCAAGTCCAAAACATTGTTACGTTCAAACTGGTTTAGCTCTTCTTGCCTAGCTATACCCTAGTGTACATCCTCAATGGCCTCATCAATGGGATATGTTTGGTTTACGGCCTTTCAAAAGTTCATAAGGAGTTTTATTTATATTAGGCCTTAGAAGTACTCAATTTATGACATATAATGCATTATGCACTGCATCTGCCCATAAATATTTGGGGATATTACTTTCATTAAGCATGGTTCTGGCAATTCCTCTAGAACACGATTCTTCCTCTCAACAACTCCATTTTTTTGTGGAGTGCGAGGAGCAGAGAAATGATGTAAAATACCATGCTTATCACAGAATTTATCAAACTGAAAGTTCTCAAATTTTCCCCCGTGATCACTACGTATATATACTATTTTCAGGTTAAGTTGGTTTTGGATTTGCTTGGCAAGATTTTTAAAAGATTTGAACGCATCACTTTTTGCATATAGAAATAATGTCCATGTAAATCAGGAAAAATCATCAACAATAACTAAGGCATAATAGCTACCTCCAAAACTCATGATTTGTGATGGCCCAAACAAGTCCATATGGAGTAACTCCAAAGGCCTTGAAGTGGAGATCACATTTTTCTTTTTAAAAGAGTTTTTGATTTGTTTGCACTTTTGACAAGTGTCACAAATCTCTTTGGTTTTAAAATTTAGTTTTGGTAGCCCCTCAACTAGTTCGTTTGATGATAATTTATCTAGATGTCTTACATGGATATGTGCAACGCGTCTATGCCAAATCCAGATGTCATCATCTTTTGAAATAAAACATTTTGAAAACAAAGTAGTGACATCATCGAAATTAACCATGTAAATATTATTTATACGATGACCAACAAATTTAACATTATTAGATAAAATGTCACGAATAATACAACACTCAGAATCGAAAGATACACGGTTACCTTTGTCACAGA
>NC_032019.1:10114909-10124979 GCF_001865875.1 Lupinus angustifolius | reverse complement strand
CTCTTAGTAAGAGAGAGTCAAATATTATAATCATACTTCCTATAGTGGATATATTTTCTGGACTAGGTCCCGTGGTTGTTTCCTTCTCACATTGATGAGGTTTTTTCACGTTATCATTCTTAGTGTTATTCTTCTACTCTTCTCTATTTTCTTTATCCACTTGCCACTTCCGCAAGTGCCCATTTTACATCATACAGAGGATGGAAAAATGTCTTTATGATGAAGTCTTCATCCCATTCACTATATAAAAGAGACTTGTGAGGAAGAGACACAACAAGCAAGTAAGAAAGAACAATATAAAGAGAAAGTGAGAGGGTTTATATCCACTTAGTGTGAGATGTGTATTACTAATAAGATACTAGAGAGAATTTATATTTCTATCCCTTTTGGGTGAGATAGAGTGTTATTCTCTTAGTAAGAGAGAGTCAAATATTATAATCATACTTCCTATAGTGGATATATTTTCTGGACTAGGTCCCGTGGTTGTTTCCTTCTCACATTGATGAGGTTTTTTCACGTTATCATTCTTAGTGTTATTCTTCTACTCTTCTCTATTTTCTTTATCCACTTGCCACTTCCGCAAGTGCCCATTTTACATCATACAGAGGATGGAAAAATGTCTTTATGATGAAGTCTTCATCCCATTCACTATATAAAAGAGACTTGTGAGGAAGAGACACAACAAGCAAGTAAGAAAGAACAATATAAAGAGAAAGTGAGAGGGTTTATATCCACTTAGTGTGAGATGTGTATTACTAATAAGATACTAGAGAGAATTTATATTTCTATCCCTTTTGGGTGAGATTGAGTGTTATTCTCTTAGTAAGAGAGAGTCAAATATTATAATCATACTTCCTATAGTGGATATATTTTCTGGACTAGGTCCCGTGGTTGTTTCCTTCTCACATTGATGAGGTTTTTTCACGTTAACATTCTTAGTGTTATTCTTCTACTCTTCTCTATTTTCTTTATCCACTTGCCACTTCCGCAAGTGCCCATTTTACATCATACAGAGGATGGAAAAATGTTCTGAATTTTCCAACAGTGGTATTAGAGCTCCCAGGTTCATTTGGGGAGCTTAGCCTACGTAGTCCAAGATGGAAGGAGACACTAATATCTCATTTGATGGAGATATGTTCAAGTTGACAACTGACAACTATTCCTATTAGAAGTCCACGATGGATGATCATTTACATTGCAAGGATATGCATGAGCCTATTTCTTGCAAAGACAAGCCAAAAGACTTGCATTGATAGAAGTTTATTTGAGCATGTGTCCACATACACAAATGCTTATGAGCTATGGTCGAAATTTGAATATATGATTCAAAAGAAAACTCCCAAATGTAAAGCATATCTTGTCAAAAGACTGGTAAAACTCAACTACAGAGATGGTCATAGCATGATAGAGCACTTAAATTCATTCAAGGGTCTTGTCAATCAATAAACAAAGATAGATATGAAGATAGATGATGAGTTGCAAGCATTTCTACTATTGAGTTCATTGTCTGAAAGCTAGGGTACATTGGTGGTCACGCTCAACAACTTAGTCCTTGATGGGAAGGTCTCAATTGTTTCAGACAGTCTATTGAATGAAAAATCCAAAAGGAAAGAACAGAGTACATCCTTCCATTTTGAAGAAAATGTTGTGGATAAATCTCGTGGAAGAAGCAAAAGCAAATTTAGAGGTCGTTCGCAATCTCGTACGAGGTCAATAACATGCTATTATTGTAGTAAATAAGGGCATACGAGATCTAAATGCAGGTTCCTGAAGAAGGAGCAAAAAGTTGGAAATGATTATGAAGATTTAGTTGATCCAAGGAAAAGTGGTAATAAGTCTACCATAACCATCGCCATAGACGATGATGCCCTCCTCATTGGAGAAGACAATTACCTAAATGTTGCATATGGTGATTGTTCTTGGATCGTTGATTCCAGTGTTTCTTTCCATGTAAGTCCACATGAAGGTTTCTTCTCAAACTATAAGAAATGTGATTATAATATTATGAAAATGGGAAACAATGTGAAGACAATTACCTAAATGTTCCATATGGTGATTGTTCTTGGATTGTTGATTCCAGTGTTTCTTTCCATGTAAGTCCACATGAAGGTTTCTTCTCAAACTATAAGAAATGTGATTATAATATTGTGAAAATGGGAAGCAATGTTACAAGGAAGATTGCAGGAATTTGTGATATTGTGTTACTAACAGACATATGAGGAAAGCTTGTATCGAAAGAGGTGAGATATGTTCCAGATATGCGTCTCAATCTTATCTCAACTAATAAGTTGGATGATGCTCGTTTTGTGAGCCACTTTGGTGTTGGAAAGTAGAAACTAGCAAAATGCAACCTAGTTATTGCTAAAGGCTCAAAGGAAGGATCTTCATACATTATGTAAGGATGAATTTGTTTAAGAGAAGCAAATGTTGTTACCGACTCTAAAGATCTTTGACATAGGCGATTGGGGCACATGAGTAAGAAGACACTTCAGATGCTCGCTAAATACCACCTTCCAGATGTTTGTGCACGATGTGAAAGACCTCTTGGAGGAGCCTACTAATTTGTCACATTCATAGATGATCACTCGAGAAGATTATGAGTGTACTTGTTGAAAAGCAAAGATCAAGTACTATCAACATTCAAAGAGTTCCATGCACTAGTAGAATGTGAGACTGAGAAAAAGTTGAAGTGTCTGAAATCAGACAATGGTGGATAGTGTTGTGGTCCATTTGAAGCCTATTGCAAGGCTTATGGTATCAGACTGGAGAAGACACCACCAAAGACTTCTTAGCTAAATGGAGTAGCTGAGAGGATGGACCACATAATTGAAGAGAAGCAGTGAAGACTCCAGTGGATCTAATAAATCAGACACCTTTAAGACCCCTGAATAGAGAAATTCCAGAGGAAGTATGGTAGAAAAAGAAGACATCATTCAACCACCTAAGAGTATTCGGATGCAGAGCCTTCATTCACATTCCAAAAGATGAGAGAAAGAAGCTGGATGCTAAGTCCAAAAAGTGCATTTACCTTGGGTCCTCGAAGGATTAATTTGGGTACAAAATATCGGATCTGATAAACAAGAAAGTTGTGAGAAGCAGAGATGTTGTGTTCTTTGAGGATCAGACAATCAAAGATGTTCAGAAGAAAAACTAGTGCAAGTCCAAAGTTTGCATTGATTCAGGGGTAGACCAACAGGTAGATCCTGCTCACACAGAACTTGACCAAATTAATGAAGAGTCAAATCATGACGAAGTGGTGGTAGAGACACAAATGCATCAATAACCAAATCCAGTAGAGCATCTAATGCAAGTTGAACTGAGGCGCTCCAGAAGAGGCAGAATACCTTCTTCAAAGTATACTGAAGAGGATTATATCACTCTGATAGATAATGGTGAACCTCAAGAATTTTTAGAAGCTATGCATACATCTGATAAAGAAGAATGGATTAAAGCTATGGAAGATGAGATGAACTTGTTACATGAGAACCACACTTATGATCTGGTAGAGTTGCCCAAAGGAAGAAAAACCTTAAAAAATAAATGGTTTTATAGGCTTAAAGTTGAAGAAGGAAGCTCGAGACCCAGGTAAAAAGCTCGAATTGTTGTGAAAGGATGCAATCAGAAGAAAGGAGTTGATTTTGATGAGATATTCTCATCATTGGTGAATCATTCATCCATAAGGTTATCTAACTACCTTTGTAGGGGAGCTGTATCTTGGTATTCTAAGTTACAAAGATGTGTTGCATTATCAACAACTGAAGCAGAATATTGTTAGATATTTATAGAATGGCAAGCGAACCATATCGTCCAAGTAATAAAGTCCGGTAAAGTACTGGGATATTGTCCTTATGGAGTAGACTGGGTTTACACTAGTTCCTACAAGAACGAACAGAGCAACTATTTACAAGAATTGGTTTGATGATTTGACATTGGTTTTGTAAATAGATTAAATTGAAATACAATTTTAACTATGAAATTAAATGAGTCTGGATCGAAATTCATCATTTTTTACCTTTTGACATCCATAGATTCAATTCCAAGCAACTTGTGAAGTTACTAATTTTGATGCACAATTTCGGTAAATCAATTACATCAATACATTGAGTGTNATTACCAATTCCTTGGATAATTGACTGATTAACTAACATTAAAGTAAATGTAAAAGAAATTCATATTTCAATGCCCATTCTTGAAACAATGATACATGAAGGAAGATGATCCAGATTCGGTATCAAGTTTAACTTCCCAGTTAAACTTGAACCGAAAAACAAGAAGAAAATATATGCAGAAAAATAATCAAGATAAAATGAATGAGATAATGGAGAAGAGAATACACAATGATTTTATACTGGTTCACCTTCTAGTCCACCGAATGCTACATTCAGTACTCTTGCAGCACAAGAGATTTCTTTACTAAGAATTATGAGTTGTAATTACAATATCTCACCCCGAGATTTCTATGTACCTTACACACTCCCTAATTCTTATTCACTCTTGGAAAACACATTTCCAAGTGATTCTAATCCTTTTTCTTTTCACACCCCGTGAAAGAAAGTATTATGTAATAATATTGAAGAATGTACAACAATGGCAGATTGCCTTTACAAGTGTGAAAGTAGTATAACTTGGAAACCAATTAACTCTTTATGTATACCAAGTGCTAATGCTCTTTGGAAAACTTTGAAACACTTCTAAGCAACTTCAGAAAAATAACTTTGAAAGTTTGAGTGCAAGTTGCAGAAAGTTTAGAGAAATAATTTTAAAATAAGTTTAAGAGCTTTTGGAAATTTTATAAGAGTTGTGTGTTTTTGTGTTGTGAGAGTTAGAACCTTTATATAGACTTTCCAAACACCCGTGGTGCCTTTCTGAAAGTGTAGGAGTTGTTTGAAGTGAAGAGATTTCATTTGGAGTGAAAGCATTTCATTTTAAAATCTGAAATCTTATGCAACAGCTCTCAGTAATCGATTACTAATAATGGGTGTGAATACCCAATTTTGCCCGACCCATAAAAAACCCAATATGTTTTAAAAGTAATTACTTTCTCAAAATAATTATTTTTTATTTATTTATGAATTTTAGGGTTTATTTTGAATTTAAATGAGATATTTCAAATATCCTAAAATGTTAAAAATATTATATTTATTTATTTTTTCGAGTTTATATTATAAAATAAATAAAATATAATTGAAAATATTTTTTATTTATTTTTATAATTAAAACCGAATTTATACAAATAAATAAAATAAATGAGATTTTAAATTCCAAATAAACAATAAAATAAATTTTTATTTTAGTTTTTTTCAAAAATATAAATTTAAGATATAATTTAGAATATTCAAAAAATATTTTTGTTATTTTTTTGTTATTTAATTCGAATATATAAATAATTTAATAAAAAAACCAAGTTTAAAATGTATTTTAATAAAAAAGTAATATATGTATATACACCAAGTCAAATCTGACTTGGTCGTGCCTAATATTATAGGGTTATGAGGTTAGTAGATAGGGAGTTGTTAGCACTTTGTTAGGATTAAATTAGGTTAAAATTTACCTATAAATAGAGTTAATAAAATATGTTAGTTTTGGTTCCTAAAAAATACAAAAAACTGCACAGAGAGAAAATATTTTGAGAAGAACAACACTATTGAGTAAAAAAGGAGAGGGATTTCCCAAAGTTTCACTGCGCGATCCAGTGTGCACGAGAGTAGGAGAAGCTGTGTGCAATCGCCTTCAAAGAAGTTGGATTTGCATACTGCTTTGACTTCCTTAACGCACGTGATCGCGACACGCAGGCGAGTGCATTCCTTCACGCGTGGACACGCGCGTACAGGAGCAAAACCCTTGTCCAGGGACTCTGATTCAGTGTGCTCAGACTTATCGTCCACGCTGTGCACCCTCATCTTCTGTCAAGTTGAAAAGTGACACGCAGGCGAGTCTACGCGTGTCCAGTGAGCGCGTCCGTAGCAGAACCATCTCACTAGGAGTATTTCACGTGCGGACGAGTGCATTATACCCATAGTGAGCTCGTTGATCACACAGCTAGAAGACGTCCACGTCATCAGTCCAATCTGTAACCACCACCAGCCATTTGCAAGGGGACACGTGTCTGGAGGTGCATTGATCTATTCCATACAGGAACAAAACTCATACAACAGGTATATCATTTTAATATTTATTTTTATCTAAAAGCATTTATATTTCTTTTAAAATGATAATAGATATATTTCATCATGGATAATTTATTATTTTTATTATGACAGCAGAATAAAATTATAAATAATATATTTTATTAAATAAATGTTACTTTTTATTTATTTATTATGTGTAAATACTATAAAAAACAATAATATATTAATAAAATTAATAACTAATTATCCTTTTTATGTTGTTTCTATTATTTTTAAATGGAATATATTTTTTTATTTCTGTAAATAAAAATAATAAAGTTTATATTTTTTTAAAGAGAAAACATAATATCTAAAATAAAAAAACATCTTTAATAATAGATTATTTGCTTAAAAAAACGAATTTATAACACTATCAATTTTTATAACAAAAATATATTTTTAGGGATTAATCAAAGGATGGAGGCAGGTCATGGTGACATTTCTTGTCCTCGTATCATCCTTGAACGGCCGCGTTACGACGCTTCTTTTCATTCGAATAATTCTTTAATTAATAATATAAAAAACTAAAAATTATATTATTTCTTAAATTAATAATAAAAAACCAAAAAATGACATTATAATTATTTTGAAACCTTTTTAAAATGGGATGTGGTGCGGACATTAGTTTCTGCTGCTTTCTACTTCATTTTTTTTAAGAAGTTAATTATTTTAACCAACAAATCATTTTAAAAATAGAACTACGTACGTCTTGATTTCCTAAAATGTATAGGAATACATAGGAGCAAGTAATATTGTCACACTAAAACATAAAAATAAATAAATATTTTGTTGTACACAAATTTAAATTTAAATAATTCAAGGATATTTAAATCATACAATTGGCAAGGGTACCGTTTAATTACGAGCGAACGAGGTGCTAATACCTTCCTCGATCCGTAATCGACTCCCGAACCTGGATATCACAATCCAAAAGCACAATGAGATTGGGCTTTAAAGATTTTTCTACATTTTTAACCATAAAATGTAGTGGCGACTCTAAGAGGTCGCGTAACCGAAAATCGGGGCGCGTAACCGAAAATCGGGGCGCGTAACCGAAAATCGGGGCGCGTAACCGAAAATCGGGGCGCGTAACCGAAAATCGGGGCGCGTAACCGAAAATCGGGGCGCGTAACCGAAAATCGGGGCGCGTAACCGAAAATCGGGGCGCGATAGCTTGCGACTCCACTGGGGAGGTTTTTAAAATAAAAAAGAGAGTCAGGCCTAGTTGAGCCAATTGTATGATTTAAGTACCCTATTTCCTTTGTCTATTATTATTAACTATAAAAAAGTAATAGTACCGAAATAAATTTTTTTTACAAGTTTTATTTATCGCTTCAATGTTAATATTATTGTATGTGCTCACAATTTTGTTTTTACAACTTTGGGGGTGAAAATTTATTTTTTAAATGTCGCTTCCTCACACACTCACGATATATTTGAATTACACGCGCATACGCCGTATACCTGGGTTGTTAGAGATTAAAGTTGAGATAATAGGGACATGTGCTTTACCGGTGTTAGACTTGTTTCCTCGTATTAGCATAATGAACCACCCAAATTGTCTTGATATCGCAAGTTAGACGCTCAAGGAGCTCAACTCCTCTTGTTTCTAACCTGGGATATTAGGACTCCTTTCTTTCGAGATTGGGGGCAATTTGGTGACCTAGAAGTCTAGAGCCTTTAACGAATATATTTTAATGAGACATAGTACATTGCCATAAGGTGGTGACTTTTGGTCTATCGAAAACCCTATAAGAATACCATTTATAGGACACTGGAAGCAAATTATGTCTACCCCATTCTGCATCCAAACATTCATAAAATGAAATTTAACTTTCCAAATAAATATGAAATTCTTCATTTTTTGCTATTGAACTATAATTCCATACCCTATGATATTTTTTTTTTCTTTCCAAAGAAAAGGTTAACATAATTTTTGTAAAAACTTTGGGGTTACACCCCAAAATGTGATCCTCACTCCCAATGATGGGCCCCAAGCCTGAGGGTAAGTTTTATCCACCTTTTGACAAAACTTAGACTAAACCTTGACAATATAATAAATATCTATTCTAACATGGTATTTAGTTTATATTGTAATGGGCTACATTATCCCATAAGACAGGGTCAACTACCCTATAAAGGGATTTACAATGCTTAATATCATAAATTAATTAATCATAAATCTTTAAATATTTATTCATTATTTTGGGTTGTATAAACAGTTTTAATCATATTTAATAAACATGCATCTTTTCAGCTGAAGGTTTTTCGATATAGCAAGACATGGAGGCTATTTCTAAAACTGTGGGTTCTAACAACGCTCTCTCTTCAAAAAATAAAGTGAAGTTCGAATTGCAGAATTTTGATGTAGGCCATTTGGTGGAGCTCCTCGCCAAAGTCCCTAAAGATGTTATGACTCAATTTGCAAAGGAGTATGGTAAATTGGTGGATGTCTTTCTCATTCGTATTGATGCTTGTGCTTTAGATGCTATGGGGGCCATGGCAAGATATTGGAATACGTCCTTGCGGATTTTCGAGTTTCCAAATGTAGATGCTTCTCCAACAATTGAAGAGTATGACATTCTTCTAGACATCCCACTAGAAAGTCGACTTAAGGTATATTTGTTCACTGGCACACAGAATGTTACCGAAGGCCTCATTGAAGAATTAATAGGCGTCCGTCCAACTACATCTCAAATCATCAAGCAAGGGCCTTGTTATGGATTGAAATGGAGTTTTTTGAAAAAGCATCTTGATCAAGTAGTGGAGAAAGGAGATTGGAGTTTGTTTAAACCAGCATTCGCATTAGCCATCTATGGCAGAGTCCTCTTCCCTTTTGTCAGTGATATGGTGGACCAGTGTGCGATTGATGTCCTAGTCAAGTTCAGAAAGTTCGGAGTCAACCCAGTTCCTACCGTTCTAGCAGATACCCTTCTCGCCCTCCAGAGAAGTCTCGAAAAAGGTATCCCTAAAATCAGATGTTGTGCACAGCTATTGTATGTATGGATGGTGACAAGGTTCAAGCATCATCGATATCCAGATTGGANATTGGACCATAAATCCTCTTCGTCGATTCAGAAACACCAAGCTCCAACCTATGCAACTATCTGACTGGGAGGCATTATTCAAAGATGTCACCCCTAGAAATTTTGGGACTAAATGCACTATGTATGATAAGCAGGATGAAGTCATGTACTCATGTGGAAGTTATCCCAATATGGTGCTCATGGGACCTCGGGGATGCATTACTATCACCCCAGCTTTGGTACTAGGACAAATGAAATGGGGTATGATGCCAATCCCTCAGGAGCAATTGCAGGGATTCGTAATATGGTTCAAAGACAAGGAAACTACCAAAGAAATCATGGATACAGTAAGGAATGCATTGAAGAACATCCACATTTATGGAAAAAAGGAGTTAGGAGAGCATCAAGCTTTCTATACTGAAGAATACAAGCTGTGGCGCAGTGAAAGGAGGAAAGGAGAAATTATCTCGCCAATGTCTCCACTCCATGAACCAGCTGGCCCTTCAGAAAATGAGTTGTTAAAGAGCCAGCTCAAAATCTCATATGCAAAACTAGAGGAAGCCCGATGCCAAATGGAGAAGTATGAGCTAACCATAGAGAAGCTTAATAAGACCTTGACGACATTAAGAAATGAAGAAGCTAGTCTGAGAAGGGATTATGCTCAGATGTGTTCTCAATCTGACAAGTACCGTCTGATCAAGTCTGTACAAGAAAAAGATGTCCAACTAGCTGACTTCAGTTGACAGATGAAAGCTCGAAATCCTGTTATCAATGTTGTACAGGCCGATAAAAGAGATCTGGAGGCAAAGTGTGAACAATTGCAAGCAACCCTCCATGAAAGTTAACAAAATGAGAATGAGGCGTGGGCACGGTTAAA
>NC_032019.1:10112995-10114809 GCF_001865875.1 Lupinus angustifolius | reverse complement strand
CACATTATTACTACCAAAGTCCTTATTGTTATCAAATATCTTATTCATTATCGTGCAAGTATTCAAATGTCGTTTTTCTTGCAATGAACCACAACATCAACCAAAGAGAAAAAATCCCGAGGGTAAGTTTTATCCACCTTTTGAAAAAACTTAGACTAAACCTTGACAATATAATAAATATCTATTCTAACATGGTATTTAGTTTATATTGTAATGGGCTACATTATCCCACAAGACAGGGTCAACTACCCTAAAAAAGGATTTACAATGCTTAATATCATAAATTAATTAATCATAAATCTTTAAATAATTATTCATTATTTTGGGTTGTATAAATAGTTTTAATCATATTTAATAAACATGCATCTTTTCAGCTAAAGGTTTTTCGATATAGCAAGACATGGAGGCTATTTCTAAAACTGTGGATTCTAACAACGCTTTCTCTTCAAAAAATAAAGTGAAGTTCGAATTGCAGAATTTTGATGTAGGCCATTTGGTGGAGCTCCTCGCCAAAGTCCCTAAAGATGTTATGACTCAGTTTGCAAAGGAGTATGGTAAATTGGTGGACGTCCTTATCATTCGTATTGATGCTTGTGCTTTAGATTCTATGGGGGCCATGGCAAGATATTGGAATACGTCCTTGCGGATTTTCGAGTTTCCAAATGTGGAGTTTTCATATTGAGAGAGATAATAACAACTTGTGTTTAGATGTGATCTAGGTCCGAAACTTTGCGTGTTCTCTTAGATCACCATCAACTGCATAAGGCCTTGTAGAGTACGCTCTCAAGTTACCAAGTGTAGGGCAAGATGTTTAATGTTAGTAACCCACATTAAAAGAATGAATGTAGATGCAACAATAATTCAAAACTTAAAGTTGTCATTAACGCAGAAAAAAAACCAACAGGGGCATGCCTCATGGTCACCGACTGCGGGTCAAAATGTCTTGCTATATCGATCTTCCAAATGAAAATGCATTTTTAAATAAAAAACACATTGCATGCATCATTCTTTTCTTCATTTACATAATAAAACATTGTTTCGCCAGGTATCATCTAAATATTGCTCCCAAGCATCCGTACCACACCAGACTGCAGTCCAAGCTGATGGCAGACCAAGAATCTAGTAGCATTGGCAACCGGTCTGAGCTTGCCGAAATGAAAGAGCAAATAAATCAGATGATGAAAATCATCTAGGATATGCAAAAGGCTCGAAGTTCGGAAGAAGATACCACTGCGTCAGGCGCCAAACCTTCACAATCCACATAAAAGGCAGGTCCAAAGACAGTTACTGGGGCCAACCGTCGTAAGGGTGTTATCATGAGGTACGAAGACACAGCTGATGGTCAAGAGGAACAACAATCAGCCAAGGAAGACGACGATGAGCAAGACGAAGATCCTACTCACGATCTTCCTCATAAAAACAAGACAACAAGCCACCAGGCTGAAGCTAAGATAAACAGGGTACCCCAGACGAATCCTCAAGCCAAGAGAAGGCATAGCTGGAACTTATAAAAGAGAGACTAAGGGCCATTGAGGGCACAAGCCTCCCTGATGTAAAAAATGCATTTGAGATGTGCCTCGTACCAGATGTAGTGTTTCCACCAAAGTTTAAAACTCCTGAGTTCGAGAAATACGACGGTACTTCCTGCCCGAAAAGTCATCTACATATGCATGATAGGAAGATGACAGCTCATCATGGAAATGACAAACTGTTGATTCACTGCTTCCAAGACATTCTGACAGGGGCAGTCATGGGCTGGTACATCCGCTTGGAAAAGGCTCAGAATAAAACTTTCGTTGATTTATCCAATGCCT
>NC_032019.1:10112503-10112895 GCF_001865875.1 Lupinus angustifolius | reverse complement strand
TGGGGAGAAAATAGAAGGACGCATAAGGAGTGGAAAGCTGGTAGTAGATCAGCCCAAATCAGGCATAGGCAAAAAGCCCAACTTTATGAAGAAGAAGGAGGGAGAAGCACTCGCGGTGTTCACTAAGCCGAAGGGATACAAAGCCCAAAACCCTAAATACCAGGCCTCATGCATTGCCACACCTTCCACACAACCCAACTACACAGCCCACAATAACAACTGCCAAAACTATAACCAAACACAATCCTACCAACCCCGCCAAAACCAGAACCAAACACAAGCCTACCAAAATCAAACCCAAAATCGCAACCCCGAAAGAAGAGGCCCACAATTTGACCCGATACCAATACCCTATGCTGAGCTATACTCTCATCTGTTGAGGGAGGGAATAA
>NC_032019.1:10111992-10112403 GCF_001865875.1 Lupinus angustifolius | reverse complement strand
GTACCCGAATCACCCGGAGCCTGGTTTAACCCAAATGTTACTTGCGAGTATCACTCTGGGGTCATTGGCCATTCCATTGAACACTGTCGAGCTCTAAAGCATAAGGTGCAAAGCCTGATCAATGCAAAACAGCTGCATTTCAAGCCCATCGTGCCAGATATAGATAGGAATCCATTACCTAATCATGGTAATCAGGGTGTGAATGCTGTAGAGGAGACTCATGGTAGCACATTCGTTTGGGAGGCAGATGAGGTAAAAATGCCCATGAGGGTAATTTTTGAGGAAATGTGCAAACATGGAATGATGGAAAGGCTGGTGGAAGATGAAGATTCAGCTAGTTGTGAGTTGCATGGCAAAGTTGGTCACACCCTAGAAGAGTGTCCAGAATTTAAGCTCTTACTGCAGAAGATG
>NC_032019.1:10105076-10111892 GCF_001865875.1 Lupinus angustifolius | reverse complement strand
AATAGAAGTCACCAATGTTGTTGGGGACAATCGGATAACTAGAAGTGGACGTGTTTATGTTCCCTCAGATGCTGAAAAGGCCTTAGCCAAGGATAAAGGAAAAGGGAAAGTATGTATTCCTACGGAAGATGAATTGGAGTCCAATCTGAATGATTTGTTGCATAAGCATGGAGATAAAGGGGAAGTATCCAATGTGGATAAACTAAACCGCACTCCTACAAGGATATCCATTTTTTCTCTACTAATGAGTTCTGAACCCCACAGAAAAATGCTGATGGAGATACTGAACCGTGCACATGTCAGCCACGACATAACCACTGACAAGCTTGGTGGTATTATTAACAACATCGTGGCTGATAATTACATTTCTTTCAGTGATCAGGAAATACCTTCTGAAGGAATGGGACACACTAACCCCCTGCACATCTCTATAATGTATCAGAATTGCTTGATTGGTAAGGTTCTTATCGATAATGGCTCGTCCCTCAATGTCATGTCAAAAAGGACGTTATCTAGACTTCCAGTTGACGCATCATATATGAGACCAAGCTCTATGGTAGTGAAGGCGTTTGATGGATCCAATAAGGATGTCATGGGAGAAATGGAGTTGCCTATAAAAATAGGATCATGCACTTTCCAGATAGTATTACATATCATGGATATTAATCCCAGTTACAGTTGTTTGTTGGGAAGGCCATGGATCCATGCTTCAGGGGCTGTACCTTCTACATTGCACCAGTGAGTTAAGTTTATTGTGGATGGAAAACTCCTTACTATTATGGGAGAAGAAGATATGTTGGTATCAAAACCTTTTGACACTATGTACATCGAAGCAGCAAAGGAAGCTATTGGAACATCCTTCCAAGCATTGGAGATTGCCAGTCATTTGTAGGAGGAGGGACACCCACACTGCGTCCCCAACCTTTAGAGGCATCACTGATGATGACAAGAGTAATGCTACAGAAGGGCTATCAACCAGGGAAAGGGCTTGGGAAGTTTGGCCAAGGAAGAGAAAGTCTAGTCATATTACGGCACACCAAAGATCGGTACGGCTTGGGATACAGACCCACTCAGGCAGATAGGGAGAGAACTACTAAAGAGAAAAGGAAGGGAAGGATGGTGTGCCTAGGGCAATGGGAGTATGAAGCTCGTAACATATCCATCCCGCACATTAGCTGGAACTTCGTCAGTGCAGGCTTAGAACCAGGAATGATTGTTGTTGTGGGAGATGATGATTCAGAAGGTGGGGCAGACTACGTTGTTCAGTGTCCTTCAGGCAATGTTCAGTGTCCTCCAGGCACCACTCTCAACAACTGGATAGAGGAAGACGCATCTCCACAAGTGTTTGTTGAAACAATGTAATAAGATGCTAGAATCCCTTGGCCATGTCTAAAGCTATTGGGTTTATTTCTTTTCAAATAAGTACAATTTGTTTATGTTTCATTGGATAGTACAAGTTTTTTGAATTCAATAAAGTGCATTTCTTTCTTCATATTTTGCGTCCCATTTTATTCTATATATTTTTTATAACTGCACACACAAACAAAACAACAACCAGCAAAACCATGAAAAAACCCATAAATAAAAACTAATCATAGCATCAACATAATGCAGATCCAACATTAACCCCAGAAATAATAATCATGTTATCAGCCACACGTACAATCCTGATCATCCGATTAATCCGCTCGACGAGGGAGATAGTGATGAGGAATGGGATGTATCACCTGAGTTATTGAGGATGGTTGAGCAAGAGTCCAGAGAAATTAAGCCTCATGAAGAGCCCACGGAGCTAGTAAATTTGGGGACAAAAGACGACAAGAAAGAAGTGAAGGTAGGTACATTGATGAAGGAGGAAGAGCGCAAAAAGATAATTCAGCTTTTGCACGAGTTCAATGATGTGTTTGCATGGTCTTATGTCGATATGCCGGGCCTGGACAGAAACATAGTGGAACATAAGCTGCCATTGAACCCAGATTCACGCCCGATTAAGCAGAAGCTACGAAGGATAAAACCAGAAATTTCCTTAAGGGTGAAAGAAGAGGTAGAGAAATGGCTAGACGCTGGGTTCGTGACAGTCTCTACATATCCAGGATGGGTGGCTAATGGTGTAGCCGTACCAAAGAAGGGAGGCAAACTCATGATCTGCGTTGACTATCGAGATTTGAACAAAGCAAGCCTAAAGGATGACTTCCCAGTACCTCATATAGATGTCTTGGTCGACAGCACTGTAGACCATGCCCTTTTCTCCTTCATGGATGGGTATTTTGGGTATCATCAGATCAAGATGGCCTCTGAAGATGTGGATAAAACCACTTTCATCACCCCATGGGGAACCTTTTGCTATCTAGTTATGCCTTTTGGTTTAACGAATACTATGACCACATACCAGAGAGCCATGGTAGCTTTTGTCCATGACATGATGCATAAGGAGGTGGAGATCTATGTTGATGACATCATTGCAAATCCAAATCAGAGGTGGAGCGTGCGGAGAACCTAAGGAAATTATTTGAACGACTCAGAAAGTATAGCCTGAAGTTAAATCCCACAAAATGTAGCTTCGGGGTTAAATCAGGACGAGTCCTTGGTTTCATTGTCAGCCAGAAAGGAATTGAAGTAGATCCCGAGAAAGTCAAAGCAATCATGGAAATGCCAGCACCCCGAACCGAGAAGGAAGTCAGAGGTTTCTTAGGACGTTTGAACTACATACCCAGGTTCATCTCTCAACTAACAGCTACATGTGAGCCAATCTTCAAACTATTAAGAAAAAGTCAGGCAGTTAGATGGAATGACGATTGCCAGAAAGCCTTTGAAAGCATAAAGCAGTATCTGACCAATCCCCCAATATTGATGCCTCCAGTACCTGGTCGACCTCTTCTAATGTACCTAACCGTACTGGATGACTCTCTGGGGTGTGTCTTAGCCCAACATGATGAATCGGGCAGAAAAGAGCAAGCCATATACTATCTAAGCAAGAAATTCACTGAGTGCGAGACAGGTACTCATTGCTAGAACGTACCTGTTGTACTCTAGCATGGGCATCTCGTCGTTTGAGGCAGTACATGTTGAGTCATACCACTTGGTTGATTTCAAAGATGGATCATGTGAAGTATATCTTTGAGAAACCAATATTAATAGGGAGAATCGCTCGGTGGCAGGTCTTATTGTCAGAATATGATATAGTGTATGTGACACGAAAAACAATCAAAGGTAGTGCCCTTGCAGATTATCTTGCCAGTCAACCCATAGAGAAGATCGAACCAATGAACCAAGAGTTCCCAGATGAAGGTATCATGAGTCTATCCTTGGGAGAACCAACAAAAGATGGTGTATGGACGTCAGTATTGGATGGGGCCTCCAATGCACTCGGACACGGTATAAGAGTCATGCTTGTATCTCCAGAAGGCAACTTCACTCCTATTACTGCCAGGTTATGTTTTGATTGCACCAACAATATAGCTGAATATGAGGCATGTGCCCTAGGTTTGTAGGCAGCATTATAAAGAATAGTGAAAGTTTTAGTAGTCTTTGAGGATTCAGCTTTGGTTATCCATCAGTTGAAAGAAGAATGGGAGACTCGTGACAACAAGCTAGTACCTTACAAGGAGCATATCCATAAGATGGTTGAGCACTACGACCAAATTGACTTCTACCACATCCCGAAAGATGATAACAGACTAGCCGATGCCTTATCCACATTATCCTCAATGTTCCATATAAGTGGGAAGGATCAACCTCTCATCAGAATAGAAAGCAGAGATCAACCAATCCATTGTTGCGCAATAGAAGTAGAGCAAGATGGAAAGCCATGGTATCATGACATCAAGGTCTATATACAGAAAAATGAGTATCCCATTGGGGCTTCAGAGACTGATAAGAGAACCTTGAGAAGACTGGCCTTGGGTTTCTTTCTAGATGGTGATATTGTTTACAAAAGGAATCACGACATGGTACTCCTCAGATGCCTAGAAGAGAAAGAAGTCGAGGTAATACTCAAAGACGTGCACGAAGGCTCGTTTGGGACCCATGCAAACGGACATGCTATGGCTAGAAAGATCTTAAGGGCAGGTTACTTTTGGATGACAATGGAGACAGACTGTTGTGCTTATGTCAGGAAGTGTCACAAATGTCAAATTTATGCAGACAACATCAATGCTCCACCAAACCCTCTAAATGTCCTTTCAGCACCCTGGCCCTTCTCCATGTGGGGAATGGATGTGATTGGACCAATAGAGCCAAAAGCTTCTAATGGGCATCGCTTCATCCTCGTAGCCATCGACTACTTCACAAAATGGGTTGAGGCATGTTCATATGCCAATGTGACCAGAACAGTGGTGCTACGATTTATTAAAAAGGAGTTGGTGTATAGATGTGGGTTACCCAACAAGATCATCACGGACAACGCCACCAACTTAAACAATAAGATGATGACTGAGATGTGTAGCGAGTTCAAAATCAAGCATCACACATCCTCACCTTATCGCCCCAAGATGAATGGAGCAGTAGAAGCAGCAAACAAGAATATTAAGAAGATTGTTCAAAAAATGGTAGTGACGTACAAGGATTGGCATGAAATGTTACCTTTTGCTCTACATGGATATCGCACCTCGGTACGTACATCAACTAGGGCAATACCATACTCGTTAGTATATGGGATGGAGGCAGTACTCCCTATTGAAGTAGAAATTCCATCACTCAGAATCATGGCAGAATCCGGATTGAAAGAATCAGAATGGATCCAAGCGCGGTACGACCAACTGAACATGATAGAAGAGAAAAGGTTAGCTGCTATATGTCATGGTCAGCTGTACCAGAAAAGACTCATGAGAGCTTATGCTAAGAAAGTTCGGCCACGCCACTTTCAAGAGGGGGATCTAGTACTTAAGAAGATACTCCCAATCCAGAAGGATCATAGAGGGAAATGGACCCAAATTATGAAGGACCCTTCGTGGTGAAAAAAGCATTCTCTGGAGGATCTTTGATATTGACTACTATGGACGGAAACGACTTACCTCTTTCCGTGAATTCAGATGCTGTAAAGAAATATTATGCTTGAGAGACCTTTCAAGAAAATAGAAAAAAAAACAAAAAGAAATTTGTGCATTGATCATGCATTTTTGCATACTTTCATGCACACTGTTAGGAGGATGATGTAAATAAATCCCACATGGTGTGTACCTTCAAGTAGGTCGTGTTGATGACACAAGGCTTCTTTGTTATTCCAAACACCAATGAAGACATCCCTAGTCACCCTTTTTGAGCCAAGACAATATGAAAGAAGTTTATTCAAAAAATGCAACACCTTCGAAAAACACTAATAAACTGGGGAAAGGGTCGGTTTCCAACAAGTTTTCAAAAGATCTAAAAGTGAATCACGTGATTATAAAAATATCCCGCTAAGAGTTTTAGTAAAACCTTAGGCAAAAGCGAGGGTAAATAAAAAATCTCAAACTAGAATGGTTACAAAACCTTTCCTTTTCCAAAAAGGAATGGAAATCATATCTGAGATTTGAAATATAAGATATGTTGGAAATAGGATTATGGAGAATATGGAGAAAGTTGAGGGTGGGAAACACATCATTTGAGCCTTATATCCTTTTCTTTCTTGTAAACCCCTAACCAGACCACGTTTACAAGCCAAAAAAGTCCTTGTTGAGACCCGAACTGTTTGAGATATGCACCAAGGGTACCAAATAACTGACTCCAAAACAAATTCAAAGTAATTTTTATAGAAAAAAATGTATGCATGACGTGATCAATACACAAATTCTCTTAAATGAAATGAATAAATCCCGTTAGATCGAAAACCCGAAAGGGCGATCTAAGCAAAACTTAGGGACAAAAGAAAAAGAAAAATGGAAGGTCTCTTAAGAACATAAGACAATTTGTCAATATTGGGGCAAACTTGTGGGAGACCAAATATTTAAGTCAATACTGGGGCAATTTTTTGGATGGTCAATAGTTGTATAAGTGATAGTATAACATGTTTCATTATTTAAAACCTATTCCCATCACTTCACCTATAACACAAAAGACCAAACACGATCATATTTCTTCAATCGTATATGAGNGATATTGACTACTATGGACGGAAACGACTTACCTCTTTCCGTGAATTCAGATGTTGTAAAGAAATATTATGCTTGAGAGGCCTTTCAAGAAAATAAAATAAACAAAAAAGAAATTTGTGCATTGATCATGCATTTTTGCATACTTTCATGCACACTCTTAGGAGGATGATGTAAATAAATCCCACATGGTGTGTACCTTCAGGTAGGTCGTGTTGATGACACAAGGCTTCTTTGTTATTCCAAACACCAATGAAGATATCCCTAGTCACCCTTTTTGAGCCAAGACAATATGAAAGAAGTTTATTCAAAAAACGCAACACCTTCGAAAAACACCAATAAACCGGGGAAAGGGTAGGTTTCCAACAAGTCTTCAAAAGATCTAAAAGTAAATAACGTGATTATAAAAAGATCCTGCTAAGAGTTTTAGTAAAACCTTAGGCAAAAGCGAGGGTAAATAAAAAATCTCAAACTAGAATGGTTACAAAACCTTTCCTTTTCCAAAAAGGAACGGAAATCATATCCGAGATTTGAAATATAAGATATGTTGGAAATAGGATTATGGAGAATATGGAGAAAGTTGAGGGTGGGAAACACATCATTTGAGCCTTATATCATTTTATTTCTTGTAAACCCCTAACCAGACCACATTACAAGCCAAAAAAGTCCTTGTTGAGACCCGAACTGTTTGAGATATGCACCAAGGGTACCAAATAACTGACTCCAAAACAAATTCAAAGTAATTTTT
>NC_032019.1:10103909-10105068 GCF_001865875.1 Lupinus angustifolius | reverse complement strand
AAAAAATGTATGCATGACGTGATCAATACACAAATTCTCTTAAATGAAATGAATAAATCCCGTTAGATCGAAAACCCGAAAGGGCGATCTAAGCAAAACTTAGGGACAAAAGAAAAAGAAAAATGGAAGGTCTCTTAAGAACATAAGGCAATTAGTCAATATTGGGGCAAAATTGTGGGAGACCAAAAATTTAAGTCAATACTGGGGCAATTTTTTGGATGGTCAATAGTTGTATAAGTGATAGTATAACATGTTTCATTATTTAAAACCTATTCCCATCACTTCACCTATAACACAAAAGACCAAACACGATCATATTTCTTCAATCGTATATGAGTTAAAATATTTTATTTGCATGGTTTGTTTTCATTAAACTTGTACTATCTTAAGAATATAAAGCATGTCGAGTTGAGTAATATTCGAAAAGAGAAAACACTTTACATATGAAAGACAAAGTTGATTGTCATCTTCCAGAATGAACAAACAAAATCGTTCTTTGCAAACAACAATCTACAACCAAATGTTAAGGATGCGACGGAGCAATACAGATGAATACCAATTACAACTCAATATGATATGAAAACAATTATAGAATTACCAAACATGAGCATCTCAAAGCATGCATCAATAATAGTCATTTGCATTCATACAAAAATGAAACAAAAACACATGTCATACACGTTTTCCTCCCAAATTTTGGCAGTATATCGACATGCGTCTTTGGGTTCACCCTTTTCATTCCAAGTTCCAGCAGTACACCGACCTGTGTTCTTGGTCTTATTTCCTAGTGTCATCCAAATTCTGGCAGCACACCGACCTGCGCCTTTGGTTTCACTCTTTTCATCCCAAATTCCGGCAATACACCGACCTGCGTCTTTGGGTTCACCCTTTTCATTCCAAGTTCTGGCAGTACACCGACCTGCGTTCTTGCTCTTATTTCCTAGTGTCATCCAAGTTCCGGCAACACACCGACCTGCGTCTTCGGTTTCACTCTTTTCATCCCAAGTTCCGGCAGTACACCGACCTCTGTTCTTGGTCCTTAACACAACGTCTTCAAATTCTGGCAGTACACCAACCTGTATCTTTGGTTTCACTACTTCCACTCCAAATTCCGGCAATACACCGACCAGCGTCTTTGGTTTGCATCTATAAAACTCAG
>NC_032019.1:10101445-10103809 GCF_001865875.1 Lupinus angustifolius | reverse complement strand
ACTATTTACAAGAATTGGTATGATGATTCGACATTGGTTTTGTAAATAGATTAAATTGAAATACAATTTTAACTATGAAATTAAATGAGTCTGGATCGAAATTCATCATTTTTTACCTTTTGACATCCATAGATTCAATTCCAAGCAACTTGTGAAGTTACTAATTTTGATGCACAATTTCGGTAAATCAATTACATCAATACATTGACTGTAAAATTCTTAGATAATCACTCAATTACCAATTATTTGGATAATTGACTGATTAACTAGCATTAAAGTAAATGTAAAAGAAATTCATATATCATTGTCCATTCCTGAAACAATGATACATGTGTAAGAACGAGGTTGCAACTAAGATGGGGGTGAATTAGTTGACTTACAAATTATGGCCACTTTTTCTGCAAAATCAAGAGTTAACGTGCAGCGGAAAATATATGCAGAAAAATAATCAAGATAAAATGAAAGAGATAAGGGAGAAGAGAATACACAGTGATTTTATACTGGTTCACCTTCTAGTCCACCGAAGGCTACGTTCAGTACTCTTGCAGCACAAGAGATTTCTTTACTCATAATTATGAGTTGTAATTACAATATCTCACCCCGAGATTTCTATGTACCTTACACACTCTCTAATTCTTATTCACTCTTGGAAAACACATTTCCAAGTGATTCCAATACCCTTTCTTTTCACACCCCGTGAAAGAAAGTATTATGTAATAGTATTAAAGAATGTACAACACTGGCAGATTGCCTTTACAAGTGTGAAAGTAGTATAACTTGCAATCCAATTAACTCTTTATGTATACCAAGTGGTAATGCTATTTGGAAAACTTTGAAACACTTCTAAGCAACTTCAGAAAAATAACTTTGAAAGTTTGAGTGCAAGTTGCATAAAGTTTAGAGAAATAATTTCAAAATAAGTTTAAGAGCTTCTGGAAATTGTATAAGAGTTGTGTGTTGTTTTGTGTTGTGAGAGTTAGAGCCTTTATATAGACTTTCCAAACACCTGCGGTGCCTTTCTGAAAGTGTAGGAGTTGTTTGAAGTGAAGAGATTTCATTTGGAGTGAAAACAGTTCATTTTGAAATCTGAAATCTCATGCAACAGCTCTCAGTAATCGATTACTAATAATAGGTGTGAATACCCAACTTTGCCCGACCCATAAAAAACCCAATATGTTTTAAAAGTTATTACTTTCTCAAAAGAATTATTTTTTATTTATTTATGAATTTTAGGGTTTATTTTTAATTTAAATGAGATATTTCAAATATCCTAAAATGTTAAAAATAATTTTTTTTTCGAGTTTATATTATAAAATAAATAAAACATAATTGAAAATAAATTTTTTATTTATTTTTATAATTAAAACCGAATTTATACAAATAAATAAAATAAATGAGATTTTAAATTCCAAATAAACAATAAAATAAATTTTTATTTTAGTTTTTTTCAAAAATATAAATTTAAGATATAATTTAGAATATTCAAAAAATATTTTTGTTATTTTTTTGTTATTTAATACGAATATATAAATAATTTAATAAACAAACCAAGTTTAAAATGTATTTTAATAAAAAAGTAATATATATATATATACCAAGTCAAATCTGACTTGGTGGTGCCTAATATTATGGGGTTATTGAGTTAGTAGATAGGGAGTTGTTAGCACTTTGTTAGGACTAAATTAGGTTAAAATTTACCTATAAATTGAGTTAATAGAATAGGTTAGTTTTGGTTCCTAAAAAATACAAAAAAATTGCATAGAGAGAAAATATTTTGAGAAGAACAACACTCTTTAGTAAAAAAGGAGAGGGATTTCCCAAAGTTTCACTGCGCGATCCACCTGCCATTTGCAAGGCGACACGTGTCTGGAGGTGCATTGATCTATTCCGCACAGGAACAAAACTCATACTAAACTCATACAGGTATATCATTTTAATATTTATTTTTATCTAAAAGCATTTATATTTCTTTTAAAATGATAATAGATATATTTCATCATGGATAATTTATTATTTTTATTATGACAGCAGAATAAAATTATAAATAATATATTTTATTAAATAAATGTTACTTTTTATTTATTTATTATGTGTAAATACTATAAAAAACAATAATATATGAATAAAATTAATAACTAATTAACCTTTTTATGTTGTTTCTATTATTTTTAAATGGGATGTGTAAATACTATAAAAATAATAATATCTTAATAAAGTTAATAACTAATTAACCTTTTTGTGTTGTTTCTATTATTTTTAAATGGAATATATTTGTTTATTTCTGTAAATAAAAATAATAAAGTTTATATTTTTTTAAAGAGAAAACATAATATCTAAAATAAAAAAAATCTTTAATAATAGATT
>NC_032019.1:10097915-10101345 GCF_001865875.1 Lupinus angustifolius | reverse complement strand
TCGATTACCCAAACTCTCTATCCACTGTTCTTTTAAAAACGAATTAGAGTAATCGATTACACCATTTGAGTAATCGGTTACTCAACCTTTTCAAAACTGGTAATTTGTTACTCAAATGCAGTAATGGATTACTCTGAACAGTTTTAAGTTGGATAACTCTTTTCTCACACACGTAACTTGTTACTTAGATGAAGTAACTCGTTACACACTATTTTTGAAAAATGCTTTAAGTATTTTTAAAGTGTTTCAACTTTCTTTAAAAATAGTTTGAGCATTACTTCTTTGTATATTTAAGAGTTTTAGGATAGAAGTACCTATAGAGACTTAATCTAATTATCTTGAAGTTTTAATCTTCTTTGTCTTTATAAGTATTTTTCATTTTCTTCTTTTTGGTGATGTTGGTGTCTTCATCAAAACCGTGCCAAGATCAGGAGCAAAGATCTTCTTCACAATCTCCCCCTTTTTGATGATGACAAACCAATATCTTCTTGACAGTGTTGTTTTCTAAATTTTCTAAGTAGCATACTTTGTGATATATATTGACTTGTCTTGAGTATGCTCCCCCTTTCATTTGGAGTTAAGTGTCTGGAATAAAGTTTGACAGAAAATACACTATCCCAACTTTTCTCCCCCTTTTGACTTCATCAAAAGTAGAAAAGCCAAGAGTCCAACAGAAGATATATAGCATATATATCATACATGACGTATAGCACAATAGATATGAAAATTAATGTAGTGCATATCATAATAGCATAATATCAGAGCATAAAATCAAATATTGTTCCAACATAAAAACATAGCATAGCATAGTAGTAGATGTTTAAAGCATACAAAAAAAAAACATATGTTCAGAATTATGGACTGATAGGTTTTTGGGTTTTGGAGATTTGGGGTTTTTTGATTCAAGCCACTAATCACGAAAATGAATGGTTAGAAGTGTTTAGAATCGAAAATGTGATAGGAATGGACAGAAAAATCACCTAAAACGATTTAGAAATTAAGATTTTAGAGTGAGAGATGGGGTATGCACGAGTTGAGTGAGGAAGATGTGTTTGAAAATGTTTTTTAAAGAACATAAATACATATATAACATCACAGAGTAATCGGTTACTCACTTTGAGTAATCGGTTACTCACTTTGAGTAATCGGTTACTCAAATTAAAAAATTTAAAATTTTCAAACAACAACTCAGAGTAATCGATTACTCACTTTGGGTAATCGGTTACTGAAACACGCTGTTCAACCCTGTAATCGGTTACTCTCCAGTGTAATCGATTACTCACCCTAGAAAAACTTATTTTTAGGCAACATTAAACTATTAAAATGATTTTAACCCAAAATTTAAAATTTTTAAACATAAATAAACACATTTAAGTTCAAGTAGTAATAATAATGAAGCAAACATATAATCATATAAGCATGTTTAAGACAGGTAAGCTTCATCAAGAATGCCTAATTCAAGTCTAATTTTGTAAAAAGGTTCTTTTGCCAAGGGCTTAGTGAAAATGTCTGCAAGTTGGTTATGAGTATCAACAAATTCTACGGATACATCTTTCTTTTGAACATGGTCCCTTAGGAAGTGATGCCTTATATCTATGTGTTTGGTTCTAGAATTCATAATAGGATTCTTTGTAAGGTTTATAGCACTAGTATTATCACATTTCAGCGGAGTGCAGCCTAAGTCTAAGCCATAATCTCGTATATGTTGCTTAAGCCATAACACTTGGGCACAACAACTACCTGCTGCTATATATTCAGCCTCAACAGTGCTATAATGAATAAATATGATTCAAACTGAAAAGATGCATGTTTATTAAATATGATTAAAACTGTTTATACAACCCAAAATAATGAATAAATATTTAAAGATGTATGATTAATTAATTTATGATATTAAGCATTGTAAATCCCTTTTTAGGGTAGTTGACCCTGTCTTATGGGATAATGTAGCCCATTACAATATAAACTAAATACCATGTTAGAATAGATATTTATTATATTGTCAAGGTTTAGTCTAAGTTTTTTCAAAAGGTGGATAAAACTTACCCTCGGGCTTGGGGCCCATCATTGGGAGTGAGGATCACATTTTGGGGTGTAACCCCAAAGTTTTTACAAAAATTATGTTAACCTTTTCTTTGGAAAAAAAAAACTATCATAGGGTATGGAATTATAGTTCAATAGCAAAAAATGAAGAATTTCATAATTATTTGGAAAGTTAAATTTCATTTTATGAATGTTTGGATGCAGAATGGGGTAGACATAATTTGCTTCCAGTGTTCTATAAATGGTATTCTTATAGGGTTTTCGATAGACTAAAAGTCACCACCTTATGGCAATGTACTATGATATCAGGTCTACTGGTAGTCAAATATAAAAGAGATCCGATCATACCTCGATATTTACTTTTTTCACTTTCATCGGTATAATTGTATGTGCTAGATCCCATAGGAGTAGCTATTGGCTTGCAGTCATCCATATCAAATCTTTTCAGCAAATTCCTACAATACTTGGATTGACTTACAAAAATGTCATTATCAAGCTGTTTGATTTCTTGTCCAAGGAAGTATTCAACTTTCCCATCATGGACATTTCAAATTCTCCTTGCATCATTTTGCCAAAGTCAATACACAAACTTTCATTAGTAGAACCAAAAATAATATCATCTACATAAATTTGAACTAGTAAAGTATGATGATTTATTTTCTTTATAAATAGAGTAGTGTTGACCTTCCCTTTGGTAAATCCTTTTTCTATCAGAAAAGTTGTTAGACGATCGTACCACGCTCGTGGAGCTTGCTTTAGACCATGGACGACTTTCTTTAACTTGTAGACATGAGAATGATTTTTTTAATCTTCAAAACCAGAAGGTTGTTCTACAAACACTTCTTCTTGAATGTAGCCGTTGAGAAAAGCGATCTTGATATCCATTTGATATAGCTGAAAATTAAGAGAACAAGCATATGCAAGTAATAGCCTAATAACTTCAAGTCTAGCAACCGGAGCAAAGGTTTCATCAAAGTCTATACATTCTTCCTGATTGTATCATTGAGCTAATAGTCTAGCTTTATTTCTAACAATAACACCATTTTCATCATATTTATTTCTAAAGACCTAACGAGTTCCAATGACATGCCTATTTTTCGGTATAGGAACAAGTTCCTAAACTTCATTCCTCTCAAACTGGTTTAATTCTTCCTGCATAGTAAGAATCCAGTGTTCATCCTCGATTGCATCATCAATCTTTGAGGGTTCTATATGAGAGACGAAGGCCATGTTTAGACAAGCATCAAACATTCTACGAGTAGTTATACCTTTACTTATATCACTGATGATGTTGTCATTAGGATGATTTCGATGAGTTCTCAATTCTTTTGGTAGATTTGAGTGAATATGCTCTTCTTGAGAAGATAGATTATCATCCATTCTCAAT
>NC_032019.1:10097328-10097815 GCF_001865875.1 Lupinus angustifolius | reverse complement strand
CCATTGTTTAGAACAAAACATTTACAACCAAAAACATGTAGATGAGAAATGTTAGGTTTTCTACCTTTGAAGAGTTCATAGGGGTTTTTCTTAAGAATAGGTCTTATAAGAACTCGATTCGAAACATAACACGCAGTGCTAACTCCATCAGCCCATAAGTATTTTAGGATGTTAGTTTCATTTAACATTGTTCGAGCCAGTTCTTCTAAGAACCGATTACTTCTCTCTACAACACCATTTTGTTGAGGTGTTCTAGGAGCAAAAAAATTATGGTTGATCCCAATATCATCAAAGAATTCCTCAAAAGAGGAGTTTTGAAATTCTCCCCATGATCACTTCGTATAGCAGCGATTTTTAGAGATTTTTTATTCTGGACTCTTTTAGCATAAATGCTAAAGGCTTTGAATGCCTCATTCTTATGAACTAAGAATAGAGTCCAAGTATATCTAGAAAAATCGTCCACTATAACAAGAGCATAATAATTCCA
>NC_032019.1:10095094-10097228 GCF_001865875.1 Lupinus angustifolius | reverse complement strand
CAAATGTTCCATGTGAATGTGAGCAATTCTTCTATGCCAAAGCCATGCATCATAATTATCATTTGCTACTAAACATGTTATAGGTAACGCAGAATCCATGTCAATCATATATATATTATTTGTTCTCTTACCAATAATTTTAGAATTATTTGAATCCTTACTTTCAATGATGCACTTATTTGGGTAGAACGCCACATGAAATCCTTTGTCGCATAATTGACTTAGGCTTAGAAGGTTGTGCTTGAGTCCTTCAACATATAGTACACCTTCTATAGTTGTTGAGGGTGGCTTTCCAATTCTACCAACTCCAAGAATTCTTCCCTTGTTGTTGTCACCATATGTGACATATCCTTTGTCCCTTGGAGTAAGGATAGAGAATTTAATTTTATCGTTCATCATGTGTTTTGAGCAGCCGCTATCCAAGTACCATAAATTGCAGATGGCTCTCAAAAGAAATTAAGTTTTGTTAGGTATGCAATATTCTTTGGATCCTACATGGTTAGTACCTTCCTCAACCCATTTAAATTTTCCTAAGGGTACACCATATTTTCTAATCATACATGTGTTCGGTGTATGCCCATGAATTTTATAGTATGTGCATATGGGTTGATGAATGTGTATCCTAGATTTTTCTGATGCAAGAATACTTTTTTGAAAGATTATTTTCTTTTGGGCACTTCGTTTCTTGAAACTATGGCTTTTTGAATAGCCAAGACCTCTTCGGTTTGTTGAGTGTCTATGATCATTGATAATCTTTTCTAAGTTTTTACCACTCTTGTTTAGCTTATTAAGTTCAAGACTTAATGTTGATACTTTGTTTTCAATAGTGATGCAGTTTTGACAAGAGGATGATGAAGATTTGTTTCTAAATGTATCTAATTCAAACTTTTGTTTTCGAAACATTTTTGTTAATTTGACATATTCATCACGCAAGTCATTAAATGCAGATTGAAGTTTAGAAGAAGAAAATAGATTAGAGTCGTTTACCTCTTCATCATCAGAATTATGAGATGCCATAAGTGATAGATGTGTTAGCTCTTAGTCTTCTGTTTCAGATGCAGAACTGGTATCATTATCTTCCCAAGCAATGTATGCTCTTCGTCCAGTCTTCATATAATTCTTTCCTTTGAAAGAACCCTTTTTCAAATTTGGACAGTCCATCTTCATGTGACCAGGTTTGCCACATTCAAAACATGTAAAGTTTTGACTTGAGGTGGAGGCATCATTGTTCTTGGTGAATTTCCTTGTTTGACCATTCTTTGCGCCTCTGTTTCTTTTTAGGAATTTGCTAAATTTCTTCACGAAGAGACTTATATCTTCCGTATCATCTTTTTATGATTCATCTCCAGATGAGTCATATCTATCTATCTTTGATTTTAAAGAATTATCCTTCTTCTTCTTTTCTTGATCCTCATGTTGATCAACTTGGCTAAGTTCTAGTTCATGTTCCTACAGTTTGCCAAACAAAGCAGCCAAAGACATTTTGGATAAACTTTTCTTTTCAGAAATTGCAGTTACCTTTGGTTGCCACATTCTGGTGAGTGATCTTAGAACTTTCAAGTTTAAGTCACTATTTGATAGAACTTTGCCAAGTGCAATAAAATGATTGGTAAGGTGAGTAAACCTCTTTTGTAAGTCAAGAATTTTTCTACAGGCTTCATACGAAACATTTCGTATTCCTGGGAAAGAGTGTTGAGTCTCGACCTTTTCACTTCCTCTGTTCCTTCGTGTGTGGTCTCTAGAGTATCCCACATTTCTTTAGTAGACTTATAATTTGATACTCTAAAGAATTCATCAATACCAAGTGTGGAGGTGAGGATGTTCTTTGCCTTTAAATCATATTGCACCTTCTTTTTGCCTTCATCGTTCCATGAAGATTTTGGCTTTATTTCCCTTATACTATTGACAACAGTAAAGGGTATATATGGTCCTTCTTCAATGGCATTCCATATGTCCAAGTCTTGAGATTTAATAAAGATCCTCATTCTAATTTTCCATAAATCATAGCACTCTCCAACAAAGCTTGGAGGGCGGTTGATGTTGGAACCTTCTCCTAGGATTGATCTTGAGGCCATCTTGATATATGATCAGACTTGAGAATATCTTACTCAAATATAGCTCTGATACCAATTGT
>NC_032019.1:10074435-10094994 GCF_001865875.1 Lupinus angustifolius | reverse complement strand
TGATTTTATACTGGTTCACCTTCTAGTCCACCGAAGGCTACATCCAGTACTCTTGCAGCACAAGAGATT
Source organism: Lupinus angustifolius (assembly GCF_001865875.1). Classification (NCBI taxonomy): domain Eukaryota; kingdom Viridiplantae; phylum Streptophyta; class Magnoliopsida; order Fabales; family Fabaceae; genus Lupinus; species Lupinus angustifolius. The sequence continues at coordinate 10,094,925 of NC_032019.1, read as the reverse complement.
TCTTTACTCAGAATTATGAGTTGTAATTACAATATCTCACCCCGAGATTTCTATGTACCTTACACACTCTCTAATTCTTATTCACTCTTGGAAAACACATTTCCAAGTGATTCTAATACCCTTTCTTTTCACACCCCGTGAAAGAAAGTATTATGTAATAATAGTATTGAAGAATGTACAACAATGGCAGATTGTCTTTACAAGTGTGAAAGTAGTATAACTTGCAATCCAATTAACTCTTTATGTATACCAAGTGGTAATGCTATTTGGAAAACTTTGAAACACTTCTAAGCAACTTCAGAAAAATAACTTTGAAAGTTTGAGTGCAAGTTGCATAAAGTTTAGAGAAATAATTTCAAAATAAGTTTAAGAGCTTCTGGAAATTGTATAAGAGTTGTGTGTTGTTTTGTGTTTTTGTGTTGTGAGAGTTAGAGCCTTTATATAGACTTTCCAAACACCTGCGGTGCCTTTCTGAAAGTGTAGGAGTTGTTTGAAGTGAAGAGATTTCGTTTGGAGTGAAAACAGTTCTTTTTAGGAATCTGAAACTTTTTCAAAACTAGTAATCTGTTACTCAAAGGCAATAATGGATTACTCTGAACAGTTTTAAGTTGGATAACTCTTTTCTCACACACGTAACTTGTTACTTAGATAAAGTAACCCGTTACACACTATTTTTGAAAAATGTTTTAAGTATTTTTAAAGTGTTTCAACTTTCTTTAAAAATAGTTTGAGCATTACTACTTTGTATATTTAAGAGTTTTAGGATAGAAGTACCTATATAGACTTAATCTAATTATCTTGAAGTTTTAATTTTCTTTGTCTTTATAAGTATTCTTCCTTTTCTTCTTTTTGGTGATGTTGGTGTCTTCATCAAAACCGTGTCAAGGTCAGGAGCAAATATCTTCTTCACAACATGAAGGGAGATAATCCAGATCCGGTATCAAGTTTAACTTCCTAGTTAAACTTGAACCCAAAAACAAGAATTTAGTAGCTAATTAAACTCAAGTAATAAAAACGAGATAAACTTCCCAAAATCATATAACAATTACATTAGAATTGAATCCAGGAGTACAAGGTAAGAAGATTACATTTCAAATCCCAACAATGAAGATCTAATTACTCATCCTCCCTATTGCAATCCTTGACTCATGAAAGTATACAAGAAAATCGGATTTAGAGTCGTTCTCACGACTTCTATCGTCTTCCCTCGTGTTTCTCCCCTAAATTTTGTGCCTAAAAGCTTCGGGAAAGGGATTGTGTAACTCTTTCTAACTTCCGAAACCGCCGATATCAGTTCCAACTTCCAAGCCCTCGCCCAAGCTAGAGATTTTCGCTTGGGCAAGAGAATAAGAGACTTCAAGGCCTAAGCACCTCGCTTGGGCGAGAATCATGCAAAGTAACCAGGTCTTTTTAGCTCCATATGTCGCTTGAGCGACAGTCCCTTGCTTGATTTTCCTCATATTTGTGGCTTTTGCGACACTTTCCTCGCTTGGGTGAGGCTTGCACTATTCAGAAGCTCCGATCTTCTCCTTTTTCTCTTTTTTTCTTCTTATTTCTTAACCTGAAACAACATAAACACATATAATTTCCTACACAGAACATGATTGATTAAGTTATCAGGAATCGTACGCAATTACACCATAAAATATATTGCAGCATCTGAAGCTGGAAAGGAGATAAAATATAGGAAAAAGATTTTGAATTAGTTGGGTCATGTTCAAGATAGATATAATTTGCATCGTGACAACCAAGATGCAATCCACCTAACTAAGAATCCTACGTTTTATTCTCGAATAAAACACATTGATTATCGTTATCATTGAATACAAAATGCTTTGGAGGATTGTGAGTTGCAAATATAGAAAATTCATAGAGATGACAACTGCTCTGACATGATGACCAAGACAGTTTTACTCAAGAAGCTAACAGATTGTTGCAGAGGTATAAGACTGGTGATACTCATCAATTAATTCAGGAAGAGTAGATTTGTTGGGAACTTTGAAGAATAACTTAGAAAGTTGGAGTATCATTTTTCAAGGTGTCTTGAAAAGTATGACAACAATTTATCATCCACTATGTATTTATGATGAAGTCTTCCTCTTTTTGACTATATAAATGAGATTTGTGAGGAAGAGATACAACAACCAAGTGAGAAAGACCAACATAGAGAGAAAGTGAGAGAGTTTATATCCACTTAGTGTGAGATTTGTATTCCTAGTGAGATACTAGAGAGATTTTGTATTTCCATCATTTTTTAGTGAGATTGAATGTTATCCTCTTAGTAAGAGAGAGTCAAATAATTTAATCCTACTTTCTCTAATGGGGATATTTTCTGGACTAGGTCCCGTGGTTGTTTCCTTCTCACATTGAGGAGGTTTTTCCACGTTAAAATTTTTGGTATGATTTTTCTACTCTTCTCTATTTTCTTTATCCACTTGCCACTTCTGCAAATGTTCATTTTGCATCACATAGAGGAGAGAAATTGGTTCTGAATTTCCCTACATTATTTTCCTCCAAAATTTACTCACCAACCATTCCCAAACAAAGTTTAGATAAAATCTGCAAACTTGTAATTCATAGATTTATGAACTGTCAAAGAAATTAAACCAACTTTTTATTTTTTATGAGTGATGAAATCATTTTATCCCCTTGATAGGCAAATGTTTCTTCATCTATTTTAAGTGTATGAGAAGATGGTGCTCTATGAGGGATTTGAACTCCAACGCTTCTATTTTATGTCTCTGAAGTTGCAGATCTATCAACTGTATTTAGAGGGGAAAAAATTAAATTGTAATTCTCTTTTTAGGGAATGTGACAGCATATATTGTTTCACATTCAAATGATTAAGAAAACCAGTGAGAATAAGTAACGTCTAAAAACGAAGTGTACAATATAGATTTTATTACATGAACATCATCATCCACACCAAATGATAATTCATGTACACAAATTATGTTGAAAACCAAAGTAGTAAGTAACATTATAGTGTACATAGAGTTCAATCACCTTAATTAGAAAGCTAAGAGTGTAAACATAAGAAAACAAGTGTTCTTGACGGAGATAAAAGTGCACATTTTCATGATCCATATGTTGTTACATATAGAAGCATTATTGTTGGTCACAATTAATTTAGAACCTAGAGAGAAATTGCATTTGCTTCAGAAGAGGAGTTAGTGTTTCCATCAATTTCTCGCATGGATGATTGTGAATTCCCTCGTAAGTTGTCACCACAATGCTTGTGTCATTGGATAACCTTTGCACCTGTTTCTTCACGTTGCATGTGTGATGCGTGCAGCGGTAGTAGCTTCTTTATTGCAAAATAATATGAAGGAAACAATCAATGATATATAATTATAAACAAAGAATCAAAATAAAAGTATCATAATTTAGCTTTTTTTAATCAATAACCTCAACTTAAGTGTTGCGTTTTAGAACAAGGTATAGCAACATGTATATTGTTTTAAAAGTTGCAAGAGTTTAGGTAGATAACACCTATCTCCGTTTACTTCTCAATTAAGTTATCAACAGATTTCATTTCATGCATGTTACCTAAGAGGATGTTTTTAAAATTGAAAACAAGTGCAAGACTGTAAGAGCATAAAGAGATGGGCTTGGAAACTAGGATCATGATTTACATGCATGCTACCAACTAGAAGAAACCATGTATACCTGACTTGGTCTCTTTCAAATCCACACGTACAAAATGAAATTACAGTTCTATTATTTTTATACTTGAATTTATACGGATCTTGTATACTTATTAAAGATACGTAGGTGTTCAATTATAGATAACAATGAGGGAGTCATATGATATCCATGTGGTTAGAGTAGAAGGTTTAAGGAATAGAGTGATAAGAAGTTAAAACTTCAATTCTCATCTACTATAAATACTAACATGCTAATATTTGTGTATAAAAAAACCATTATATAATAATGGCATTACAAGTGCCAAGCAGAACATATTTGTTCATGTGGCCCAATCACTATGTTGGTTAGGTCTTACTTGCGTGGATAATTTGCATTTGATGGGGTAATGTTAAGAATCAAGTCTGAGTGAGATAAGTCTCACATCAAGAAGAAATGAACAAAATAGAAAAAATATAAGTGATAAACCCTAAAACTTAATATGTTAATGTTTTAGATTAAAATGTAGCATCATTTGTCAACTTAAACTTATTGATTTTCTCACTATTATTAACAAATAATTTAGTCGGCATTGGGTTTTTTCCTGAGAATTGGTATTACTTATTTACAAGACTATAAACGTCTGCTTTAATTCAAAGTTATATTTAAATGTATACATTAAAAGAAAACTTTGAATAGGACAGAATTATTTCTAAATAATTAAACTGGGTATGACCTATGACAAAAAGATTAAGCCTGAGTGAAATGAATACACTACACTAATATATCTCATAAACTATAAAAATATTACAAATTCATGATCGTTGATGACGTAGGTTGATAGGCTAAATATTTTAAGAAGTGTAAACCAAACTTATATACCAAATAGTTCATATATAGGTCAAAAGAAGGCTAGCTATAGATCCCTGATGAGTCATGTGACCTATTCTCACTCTCACATATAAATTTAATTAATATCATGATATTGTGTTAAAATGTGGTGAGAAATTTATTATTGTGATTTATTTCTTTAACTACATATTCAACACGAACACTTAACACAATCTTCAAGCTAGATAGTAGATACAGTATCATCTTCATTTTCATTCTCTCATTCCATGCAAGAGAAAACACCGTTTTATGTTGTATTTATTTTTCTAAGCAAAGTAATTTATAACTGTAATGATTACAAAGGGTATTCAAACCCGTTAAAATAAAAGTTTATGTTGGAATTGTCATAGTGGATATTTTATGTTGAATCTTATGCCGGACTTGTGGGCAGTGATTGTAGTTATTAGGGTTGTGATAAGTTAGGTCGGTTTCCCGTGTTTGTTTTTACTCTAATTTGTTCCTAGTTGAATCTCAATACCCTAATTCTTTCTCCTTTTCGGTCCAATCATCTGCAAATGTATGTTAATGTTACGCGAAAGTCATAAAACTGTTTAATAGTTAGGGTGGAGGGTCTTAAAAATAGAGTAAAGAAGGTTCTGGGTGAGATTATCCACAATAAAATGAATACTTATAACTAATTTGAAGACCCTTTGTAAATTTAATTAAAGGAACTAAATTTACATCTTTTTTATCTAAAAATGTTTTATTTATTTACGAATAAGAATCTTTCTCATTAACAAAGAGACAAGTGATTGTTTTGTTTATTATTTACATGGTGAGGGATGATTATATTCGCCACTACTAATATATTTGCCTTCTAACTAATGCATGCTATAAAACAATTAATAAAATCTATCCTTCCTTATATTTGAGGAGATACTATAATCTTTTTGTAATTATTGCCATTGATATTGGTCCTTGAATTTGTATTTGAAGGGAAGACATCCACAACAAAGACCTAAATTTACCTATTAAAAATTGGATAAGAAGAGATGAAGGGTCTAAGAAATGAATTGAGGAGGTTGTAAATTTAAGTCTCACTCGAATTAAAATACTAACATAAAAAAGATAGGGAAGGCATCCAATAGAAAATTATATAAACATGCATGGAAAATATTGGTTTTTTGATATTTATCTATGATTTTAGACACAAACCTGGGATATATGCTGTTCTTGACAGCTTTCTGGCCATATTTTCTCCAACGGTAACCATCATCAAGAATATCATTAGCACTTCTAGTCTGAAATGCAAACCTGGGCTGAGTCTTTTTCTTCAATCTCCCTCCTCTTCTTTTCTCCACCTTGTTCCCCTTTTCATCCACACCTCCATAACTTTCAGCCATCAAAGAACACGATGACAAAGGTGAAGATAAAGAACCACCACACTCCATCATATTCATTATTCCCTTTGCATGATCCCCAACAAAGTTGTTTTTGCCACAGAAAATATTAACCCAGTCAATGCTATTGTCATGCATGCCTTGAGGGTCCAAAGGGTTTTGCAACATGGATGATGGATCAGTGAAGAGGAATGGAGGAGAGGGTTGTGGTGCCAGCAACAACGGTGATGGTGGTGGTGGTGAGTGGTGGTGGCTTTCCATAGTGTGAGATTTAAGAGAGAATGTGAGTGTTTTTTGGGGTTGGAATTTATAGAAGTAGAAATTAAGATGGTGAAAGCTGGTAGAAGAGGTTGGGCAGCCACTTACATAAACATGTAGACACGTTTATACAAAGAGACTAAGAGAACATATATGCATTGAAGATAACGAAAGTTATGCATATTGGTCACGTACCCTTTTGTGTCATGGTATATATGTACTTATAAAGCAGTTCAACAGAAGTAGATGAAATTTAGTTGGGTTTAGCATTGGAACAAATACCAGTTGTCTTAAATCATATCCTAAATCATGTCTCGTCCAATGAAAATATCTTATGTTAATTAAAAATTTAAATATTTATTATTATTGTTATTTTTGTTTCATTATCATTGAGGTGAAATATGATTTAAAACATGATTTGGGATACCACATCTTTATTATTAGTGTTGGGTGCAAGATACAGGGAACAAAACAAACTTATTACATAATACTCTTTTTTATAACCGAGTCTTTAAGTTCAATGTTATTGATCTCACATAAGTTTTTATATGATCAGAACATCTCTGTTTATAGGACACATTAATTCTGTCCTCTAATTTCTTTGCATAAGTTTACCAACCGGTAGAATAGAACATGCTTTGACTGGTTATTGCTCTTTTGACACTAATTTCATCTTAAAAACTTGAGCATGTGATGTCACATTTACAACTAAAATAGTTATTCAACTTACTTTACAAAATGAAACTTGAATGCAATTTTAGATTATTGATTCGCTGAAACTTAACACTGATTATGGAAAAGAAGTTGCTTCTATCACTCAATTCAATCAATGTACAGGCTCAATCATATCACTACTCCAATACTATTTGGAACTTGCTATTTAAATTTTAAACACTAACTATGAAACTGATGACATTCAACGAACAAAACCAAAAAAATCTATTTGAGTTCAATTAATTTTTAAGAGTTGTTTGTAATTCGGTTCACTTTCCATAGGGCCCGGAATCACAACAAAACTTATGAACAATTAGACAATACTTGATACATATCAGTATGATTCTCTCTTTCTTTTAAACTCGTATAAGTAAAAAAATAATTAAACAAATTTTTATAACATTTAAATATAGATAGGTCTAGATAGTATTTTTCTGTTCATAGCAAAATAACAAAATCTTACAAAGGAAGAATAACACATTGTTAAACTATAGGCACATCACAAAATTTAACATTTTAAAAAAAATCCTTCATGATCAATTACATTTCAATGATGATTCGAGGATCAATGGTGTTCTACACATAATAATTTCTTTTGTATAAGCAAATTTAAAAAAAAAAAGTAGTTTTTCTAATATTTAAGCATATAAACTTTTTATATCACCATCATATTGTTTATATATATTATTTTTATTAAAAGTAAATATCGTATAATGCCTCCTTTTGATACATGATACATTATTCTTAAGGTATGAAACTAGTTTTTTTTTTTAAATCACATCATTATTTGTATAACTTATATATTTATATATTTGTGCATTTATCTCCTATAATATTATATATTATTTTAGGTACTCAACAGAAGAAACAAATAATAATTCAAACACGAGTGCATTGTTAATTAAAAACAAATTCTTTACTCAAAGAAACATAAATATCAATCATACTGCTCTATCAATATGAGTGACTGCATAAGTCAGAGAGTGATGAAACAGTAGGAAAGACATCTAGGGAGTAAGGATCTTAGAAGTTAGGTTTATATATATATATATATATCCAGCTTAACTAAGATTAGTCAGAACCTAGAATAATTGTTCAGATACCAAAGTTCTAGAAAAAACAAATATAAATGAATTGAACTGTGAACGCAGTAGAGGTGGTACCCTAAGAAATGGACAAAAAATCCAGGCAAAACAGCAGATAAGTGCAATTTTGGACTCCAAAACAAGACTTGGTCAAATGGAAAATTTTGATTTAAAAGCAACATATTCTCAAGTTTTTAGCAGCATGACAACTTATTTGTAGAAGTATAACTAACTAGGAGAAAATACAGATATCAAAAAATAAAATAAAATAGTTCTACCCTTTAAGCATCAATTAAGTCACATACAAAATATGTCTTCAAAAAAACTGAGATGTAACTTGACCTTCTGTTGTACCCAGAAACTGTGTTAGCTTGATATTGTTTTGAGGCTGATGTCGTTCATGGAAACTAATATGAGACTACTTTAATCAAACAACTGTACTTAACTGAGATCAGCTAATGATCATCTTGTTAAAAAACTCAGATTGCTCCGGAAAATACTCCATCAATTCATCCTTAGTCACCCAAACAAAATCCTCGCATTTCCCGATGTTGAACTTGTTCTTAGCAATCACCTGCGACTTGAAGAAGAATTTCTGAAACAAGATTGCAACAAAGGAAAGAATGAGCAAATCAATTCCACATGGAGAAGTAAGACCGACAAATTAGAAAAGTTAGTTTTAGAATCATGTCGTAAATAACCACACGAAGCGAACGCGTATGGAAGCACTTTCAACAATGATAAGATATGGTGATAGAAAGATGTCAACATTCCAATACTAGAACATAATAGCAGAAAAATTCATATAAATATACCTTAAAAGGTGTGGATCCAGATGGGTCTTCTTTAGGATGAACGACCATATGAGCCATTGGAGCATTTCCAACAAAATATGTATTAGAAAGATCACCTATGACTGAATTCAATGCAGACTCTGCACACTGCAAAATTTCAAAAAATAGGAGGATAAATAAGACGACAAAAACAACATTTTTCAGAATTTCATGCAGACTCTGCACACTGCAATATTCACCTTGCGCATGGTGTCCTCTGATTCATAGACTTTCTCTGGAAAATGCCACACTGGCTTCCCACTTGGAGCCCCATATGCATTACCATAGATAAGAAGGTAGAGTCTTCTGTCGAGAGCTCTCTGTAATGACCTACAAAAGGCCAAGTAGTCAGAAAATATGTAAAATCACACAGCTCTTAGTAATGATCTTGCACACGGTTTCCGAAAGAAAGTTTAGTTCTAAAACAAAGTTTACAATAATAAGAAAATAGCCTAAATAGGTTTTTATATGTCTAAAAGCTTTCACATTACATTAGCTTCAACTGTCTTGCCCATATGTAGGTGCAGTTCTCAGTTGGAACTAATCAAATCTAATTCGATAAACCAATAGAGCAAGCAAAAGAAAAATATAAACTAAATGATCATGATTACGAATATCCATAACTAATACCATATCCAAGTAAATGGATATATTTGCCCACTCCCAAGGAAGATAAGAACCAAGTTCATATCTCAGAAAAAATCATAGGTATTTAACATTTTGGCATCTCTTGTATAGCATCAATTCATTTCCAGAAATTGAAATAAAACATTTTTTTTCAGTAAATCACACAATTAACAAGTCTACTGAAATTGGTGCATACTTTTGATCATTGTTTTTGTCAGCTTCAGTCACTCGCGGTGCCGGCACATAGTCAATTTGATAATCACCTTTTCCCCTGGAAGTGACATACTTTTCACATCAGACAAGATAAAAACAAAGAACTTTGTATTTTGCCAGTTGTGTTATCTCTTAAATAGATGGATGCATGCATGTGACAAAACACAGAAAAGTGAGTCAAAGTAACAAATACAATTATACAAACATTTATGTCATTGCATTGCACCATAATCATTGACTATGAGTAGGTGGAATATAGTAAAACAATTCAACAACATTCAGAAAATGTAAAACTCCAACTTTAATCTGGAATTACTACAATTACAATCACATGCTCACTCATATCAAGCTATCCACAATAACAAGTGCCTTTGCACATTTGTCATGAAATATTGTAACTTCTTATATTTTGATTATTTTCACATTATCTTTTGCAACCCTTTTATGAACTTCAGGCAACCCAATCTCAGGCCTCACAATGAAATTGGATTTTTCAAAACCCAAATAAGGCTTCTTCATATTTAATGAATTTGACATCATTTCAACTCTCCGGTGCAACTTATGGTCTATAGAGCATTTAGTTTTTTTTTATTGGGTATGCTGCAAAATCTTATTTTTTTGAACAAAAAGATAAAAACTATCATAATTATCATTTCATTAAAAATCAGTTTCACAAACAACAAACCTTTTTCAATGTATGTTTCTTACTTTTCCATCTGCTTCATTTTCGTTTTACATTTACTTCTATAAAGGGCAACCTGGTGTAAGACAACTATGTTTTTTTGGATAACTGGAATTTTGTTTATTGAAGTGCAGAAGTACAAGTAATACTTCTCAGCTCTCACACACAAAAGAAACAATACATGAGATGTGAATAACTTACCCCACATCAAAGTAACAAATCCAAACACATCCTACTCCAAACAAAAATAAACGCAAGAGACCCTCACCCAATTAATGAAATAGACATCCCAGAGTTACAAAGATACACCAAAATTGAAAAGCATAAAAACAAGCCCACCCTCCTCGCATGGTCCCTTAAACAGACCTCAAAAGCTCCCTCCAAGCAAGAGTTAAGGATACTTGTAAGAACCGTTATCAACCTAAAAAACATATACTCTTAATTATTCATACCTTGCATCAGATTTATCTAGAAATTCATCCGGGTATCTGCGCTGATATTGTTGTCGCCATCGAAATCTAACAATCCAAACCCGATAAATATTAGATATAGAAAGTATAACAAGAACAACAACGACAACAATATTTACTAGATAATGGAACAGGAACAGGGGCAGATACAAATAACAAATGTATTTGCTACTACAGGTTCTTCAAGTTTGCTAAGCAAATTTAACCGCAACACAGTCATAAGTCATTTGACCAAGAAAACTATCAAAAGAAAATCCTCATGAGTTAAGCTATAACCCCACTTTTTAAAATTAGAAGTCACAAGACAAGAAAGTGAGGAAACTTTATCATATACTATTTGATTGCTTATAATTTGGTGGAGCTACTGATGACGGAATGTATACAATTTCTTCAGGCTACCATTGGCTGATAAGGGAAAGAATGAAGATAGAATAATACTCCTTGCCACAGCAATTTGGAGCACAAATAATGTTCCATGGCATTCAATTATAAGCTGGTTCAGGATGTTGGAAAGATTACTCACAAAGGATAGGCTCCAGAGACTGCAAATCAATAGTGATGGAATATGCATATTATGGTAAGAGGTAAATGAGACAAGGAACCATCTTTTTTAAACGTAAATACTCTATTGCTAGGCTGCAACTTGTGAAGAGCTGGTTGAACATACACCAATTTCCAAAGAGATAGACTCAGTGGTCAAGAATATTTTTGCATGTTTGAAAACATAATAGCATAAAGAGATCAATTGTGTTTGCTGCCGTTAATGCTCTAACCTATTAATCTATTATATCTGGTAGGAAAGGAACATGCAATAGTTCCAACAAAAACCTAGACCTGTCGAGGTGATCTTCAAGCAACTGAACACAGGCATGAAATGGAGTTTCTGAAAACAGGAATTTCAGGAGAACTCACTCTCCATTCTCATTCGATCACGGCATCAAACAAAATAGAAAACTCACATTGGATTTAGGGGAAGGCTAATGAAAGAAGATTTTTTATAGATTGTGCTCTTTATACACAATACAGAAGATAATAGATAGGTTGATTGTAATACACACTGAAGACTGTTTGGTGATTTGAAGTAGCTTAGTTATTACTTTAAGGGAAACCCTTCCTAGAAGGTAGCTAATTTAATTAAGTTATGCTCTTCATGTGCAATGTTTTCTTCAGGTATTGAAGCTTTTACTACTTGAGCATCTATGAACCAGGAAAAAAGTATTTTCCCCATATTTTTCTCTTGGATAATTTTCAGAGGCATATATTAAGGTATACAATTCTAGGCCTGATGTATAACCACAATAAGTAATGGCAGCCCCTAACAGGATACTTCATCCTGCACCTAGTTCGCAAAACACCTTTTATTCACAAACATTAGGTGAGTCTAAGTTCAACACTTAAGATTTACATTCTTTCTTTCTCTAAATTCCACCTTCAGTTGCAAACTTTAACCTTAAAAATTGGATTAACTTCTCCCACGACTATAAACCCAAGAGTAAATAAAAGTCAAAAACCCCACCCACATTATCTTTTTTCGCCTTCCAGTACATTTCTTAAATAATATAAGCCAATGAAAGTATAGAGACTTACGAGAATTCCTGAAATGCATAAACAATAGGATCAATTTTAGGAATGACCACCGGAAGCCTCTCAAAGAGAACTGAAGCAACAAGCTTCTCAGTACTTGTGCTGAATCCTCGTCTTGTCAAGAGAGGGCGAACCGTAAACATCTTTGTCCTGATTTTACAACAGAAAAGTAACACATATTAGATACACAAAAAGAGGCATAACATATACAATAGGAGTGACGAACGAGATATTGCACTCTCTTTTATAAATATTCAAAACATAGTTACATTATTCTCTCATTTGCCCAATGTACCACATACCGAATTCACAATACCACATATCAGATTCGTCATAAAAAATGTCACATAAAATTAATATAAAAAGTAACGAACCACATACCCGAGTGAACCACGTACCCATACGTGTACTCGTACCACATAACTATGATTCAAAATGGATATGATGCACTAACAATGATACATTGTAAACAGGAGTCTATAAAAACACAATTCATTAAAAAAAAGTGTCACCACAAATCACATACAGCTACAAAGTTTTGGTACATATACATACAGCTACGAAGTTGAGAAAACAAAATAAAAACAAAAAAAATCAGTTTTTCGCCTCTACGATGCACAACAGCTTCAAATACCACATATTAATGCTAAAGTTTGAAAAGGGTAACTGAGCCCAAAACCCTCTTCATTTCATGTTATACCAGAACCCAAAAGCATCATAAACAAAAAATAACCAATGAGAGCGACAAGTAACTGAAATTGTCCCACATTCGAAAGAAATCCGATTCAAATTAACCAAAATATCCCATATGACTATCCATACATTGAATTTGATGCAGCCCCATTTTACATGAAGTGGCTCAATGTACGAAAATGGGTGGTAAGAGAAAGAAAGGAAGTTTCTCAACTTACCCGAAAATGGAGAGTGTGGCTCCAATTAACCTTCAATTTCGGGTTGATGATAGGAGTTCCAGATTGGAGACCACGGACGAAGATGTTCGTATCTAACTATATATGAAAACCTTAAGCCCTCATCCATGTTGCTTTAGTTTACTTGAAATTGTTTTTCCTAAAAAACAATTATAAATTGTTCAGTGCAGTCAATTTAAATGGTTAAACCATTTAATAGGATTGTGTATACAATTAATAACTTTTATATATAAATTTAAAGTAATATTTTTTAATCTTTTTTGTACCAGAACCAGAGTAAACCAAAACATTAGAGTATCCATTTTTTAAATTAAGTCAATTGTTTGATTTACTTTCTTGGTTATTTTGGTTTAACCGGGTTTAAGATGGTCGGTGGAATTTTCTCGGTTCAAAGTGGTCAAATATCTTATTCAGTTAAGACTGTAAATCAAAATCATTTTCAATTACGGTCATTTGTCGAATTAGTCCAACCATCCAATCTTGTACTCACTTTGAAATTGTTTTTAATATTTGTTTATAATTTAGTTGTCCACTACAGAATGCTCTGGTAGATTAGAAGACCAAAATTTGATTCCTCATAATAATGTTTATTGGATGAATTATCATATACCCAAAAGGGGATTGGTTACATAGGCATATGTTGAGAGGATAAGTTTAGTTATACAAATAAGTTTTTTAAGTTCTATTTTCTCCTTTTCTTTTTTAGAATTTTGCTCAATTTTTGTTTTCACTTTTTCTTATGGACTGGACTAGGCCTGCCATTTTTACTGGTGAGGCCTAATTTCATTCAGATTCATCCTTTCAACTTTCAGCTCCAATTAGGATTCGTGTTATATGTACATTTTTGCAAGATACTTTCAAGATTATTGGATAGAATATTATTAGTTTGTTTTTATAAAGTTAAAAACATGTCGTGAAAGTGTTGAATACATGTGTAAAATGTTTTATTATGGGTAAAATATAAGCTAGGGTTACAGATACTAATAACCTCATACCACAAGTTGCCTGAATTGTCATAAACATTCAGATATTAATATTATTTAATATTAAAAAGCATGGCAAAGTATTAATAGTATTTAGATACTTCAAGATATTATTTTTTGTATACATTTTTTAAAAGTGAATGAGGAAGAGTGCAACTGTGGAAGTTTGGATACAAGAGTTCGAGCTTATTGTCTTACATTCTACCAAATAAAATGATTCTTATACATTATACTAACATGCTAAAATTATGAATTTATTTTAAATTAACTAATTCCAAATTATTGATCCAAAACTAAGAAAATATAAATAAACATTCTTTTCCCATCAACCACTAATTACTTGGCCAATTAATCGGACTGTTGAATTAATAATCCAACCATCACTTAAAAGAAACTTATAGTAATGGTAGATTTTGTCACCTTTGTATTATTTTATAACAAAAGCCACTTTCATCTTTGAATGTTGCTAAAGTTTTATTTCATTATGTATTTAAATCATCTTTACAAAAACGAGATAAAAGCCTATTACACTAGACGACGAGTTATTTTTAACTCAAGATTAAATGGTATCTCTTGGGCAACAATAAATGGAAAGAAATTAGGCTCTAACTGTCATATCATGTTAATCTTAAAATCAAATGATAAGGAAAGTAGTAACTTAACAAATATTTAAGTCCTATACATGAAAACGAGACACACGGGAGTCTTACTTCCCAATAATAATAGTGATTATTTAAAAAGTCTTATTTTACACGAGATTCCTACCATGAGTTCCTATCTTATATTTCTAAAACTAATTCTTCATACAAATAAATACATGGGAAAAAATAATATCCAAATTGATCCTTAGTCCAAGTTATTTGTATTTTGTAGCACAAGATTTTTATCAGGTTGCATTCAAGCACCCAATTTTCCAAGTCCTCTAGGCATATATATATATGTTGAAATGTTGACACTGTCACACCACTGTTGTACCTTAAAGCTTCACCTGCACAGCTTTCAACCACTTACTCATATAATCTCTTAAGCCAAATCCTCTACTAGGCCTTAGAATTTGCTTGAACAAAGCCATTTTTGGAACATTCCAGTGCTCCACATGCCTGAAATTTTTTTGTATATATTTAGATGGTTGCCAAAATGGTAACACTATAGAGCTAGAAATATGCAACATCAGAATTGAACATTTTTTCTCACCTGCATACTTTTCCAGATTGTGCAGCAAAATAGTATTCTGTGTATCCAGTTGCTGAAGCAGATATAAAAATGATCAAATTGAATGGCATATAAGTATGAATTAATTCTTCTTTGTGACTGTTGAAGAAGCATTTTGGTGAGGAAAAATTCTATTAGAAAACTGACTCATGTTTACTAGAAAGTGCGAGGATTTGGGTCTTCTCCGGCAGCTGCACCTCCCTAGCAGCTGCTAGAGCCTAAGATAAAAACTATTTCGTACAGTATTATTATCTTCTTTATCTAAAACTTAAGGCTCCAGCAGCTGCTGAAAAAGTGCAACTTCCTGAGAAGATCCAAGTCTAAATTGCGACCTATGGTATAAAAAACTGTAGAGTAAAGAAAGCACTCAAATAGTAGGTTGCTGTGAAATGCACATACATTTTCATCTTTGGATATTTAATGATGGTGGATGAAATGAAATGAAGAGAATGGGACAAAGGTACAATACTATTGTTTGCATATTATATGACAGAATGAAGTGGAATAGAGTCAATGTTAATTTGGTTGCTTCACATTCTATCCCATACCTTGAAATTGGAAGGGAAAGAAAATGGAAGTATTGGATGGAATGAAATATATTTCATCATGTTCCATTCCATTAATCAATCTAAACACTGAAACCTAGTATTATTCCATTCCATCCAAACACTGAAACCTAGTAACATAAGACCAAAAAGGAGAAGCAATCTCATTTTGGTCTTCAATGGTTTAATGAAATAAGATATACATGGAAAGGATTGAAATATACCAGAAAGAATGGGCTTCCAAGGAAATGACAAGATGCAGCTGAATCGCCAATGACCAATTCCTTTATCCTATCATGAAATAAGTGTATTCTTGAATCAGCCAATAGGTAATGTGGAAGATGGAAATTTCAAAATAATTATTCAGCCAATAGGTAATGTGAACGTGATTTATGATAGAGCATTATGACGCTGTTCGATCCATGTAGCTGATTCCACCTAGTGGAACAAAGGCTTGGTTGTTGTTGTTGTATTTGTAACGGAGTAGTAAGTAAATGGAATCAGCACAACATGCTAGTTGACAAGGATTGCAAAATGCAAAACTAAAATCTGGGGAAGGAGTGTGAAGTGTCAAAGGTTGAACTAACCTCAAAATCTTCCCACTTCATAAGTTTCATATTTGATTTCTCCAGAAGGGATCCAAAATTAGTGCAGTTCCTTTTGAAACGCCGAAGCCCTTTAAAGGAGCCTGCAGGATCCGCAAATTCACAATCCTCTTCGTATGCGTTTAATGTGAGATCTCCTGATTGGGAAGAAAAGGTTACTCAGTGAGCCATCAGAATATAATCAAATTACTAGATAGAAAATACCAATTGTATTAGCATGATTTATATCAGTCATCATATAGGAAGCAATCATTTCGAGGTTATCATGTATGAAATACTATGGTACCGAAAGGATGTTACTAGTACCTTGTTCTATTCCTAGTCCAGCAGGAACAAAGAACACAGCAACTTACCTCTAACTTAATATGTTACTCCAGTTAGTTAGTTGAATAGTTAACTTATTGATCTAACTTAAGTATGGTTAGTTAATCATTGTAATTAGTTAGCTTAATGTGCTGATTCATACTGTATATGTGAATACCCTCAATCAATGAATTCAGTTCATCCACAAAGTACAACATAAAAACAGAGATACCCCATTGGAGTCCCAGTTGAGGTGTACAAGTAACTTTATTCTTGATTAAAAGAAACCAAGGTCAAAGTTTACAAAGTACAAGGGAATTTAAATCCTCTCCAGTATTGGCCCAACTCAGTACATGGTAGGTTTTAGAACACAATAAAAAAACATTGAAGATCAACTCCTTCAAAGAGAAAAGAAAAAAAGGACTGCCCCACACACATGATGAGCATACCTACCCTCCCTCATCTAAATTTTATACTCTCAAGCAAGGGAGAGTATTTCCTTCATTTTCCCTTCTCTTCCCCCTTTCTAACCCTTTGATCTCTCTTATTCCCTTTCCATTGTAACTCTCAAACAAAGCCTTAGAGTTTAGGTAAACGTGATGAGTGTGGTTTGTCATAAGTATATCTGTTGCATATTTCCTAACGGTATGTTTGTCAGTTGGGTTTTGAAAGAAAATGAATAAAATATGAAGGCTTGAGAGTTATGAAATACACTGAGATGATTTTGAAGTCTTTCATTTCTCTTCCAAACTTAAATCGCAAACAAATCCTAATTTTCAAGACCATATGCTTAATTTGATTGGATTTGGGGGCAACACCATAAATTGATGAGCATGCATCTACCAGGTTATGTAGCTAGAAAATCCCCACAGTAGAATACTCTTCATCATTGTCATTTGAGTTATTATTTGTATAACCTCTTTGAATCGATACCATAGTGCAAAAAAATGGTATCGGGTGTCAGTGAAAGTTACCTTTATATCATTGTTGAATAACTTTTTATAAGATTATTTCTTTTCAAGAAAATCTATCATTGTAAGGGTCCACTGAATTCCAAATAGGCCAAAAGGTCGAATGTTCTACTCTTAGGAACAACAGCTGTTTGAATAGGAAGTTAGGTATCCCGAAAGGATTAGTTTTTTATCATAAGATGAGGGGGGAAATCTACCAGTAGATTAAAAGTTCCTGTAGTATGAGTCATTATATCTATATAGTGTTGCCTTAACTCAAAATTGTTTATCATTTCATTCACATAAGTCAAGATGATCATCATAAATACACATACTTTATATCTTTTGAAATAAAAGAAACAATTTAATGGGTATGTGCACCAAACCTGTAACAAAATAGGATCTTTGAAAGTCCTGTTTGATAGTCTCCACAACAGCATCACGATCAACGATATCAAGAAGCCTCATAGGAGCTTCCTTGCTAGATGGAGAACGCAAAACAGAGGCTGCAATGCCAAGAAACTCAGAACTATACCATGCCACCTTAAGAAATGCATTGCTTTTTTTGGTTGGTGGCTCTTGATTTTGGTCTGTTCCATTACATCTAAATCTTAAGCTATGAATTCTAGGATTGTGGTGTTTATGTGGAAAGATCAATGAGGTGTTGTGAGGATTGGTAATTGAAGCATAGGAAACATTTGCTGCCAATGCCATCACATAAATAAACAAGTGTGAGAGTTTGGATGAAGCACTTGGTACTTGAAGTTTGTTTAAATATCTAGTCTTTCAATTAATCATAGCCACATAAAAATAAAAGGGACCTTGGTTTCATTTTTCGATTAATCTTACTAATTTTGTTTATGAGAATTTCAGTGTAATATCAATTTAGCTGTCTGTCACTAACAACTTGCTGGTATAGTAGTATAAGGTCCTACTAAATCTTTTGAATAACTAAAAGGTTAATAGTTCAATTCCTGAGAGAGTCAATCACACATACTCTGAAATGAATCAATTTCTTATAAAAAAAAGGTGAGGGATAACATTCGAATGACTAAAAATTTAGCTGCGTTCATATTCTTGGAATTACGGAAACATAATTATAAATTCAAATATACTATTTGGCTATGGTTAATTATGTCAGAGTCTGGTATTTGTAAGTATTTGATACATCCACTGTCTCGAGACTCGTCAAATTTATTCACACAAAAAAAAACTAATCAAATTTAAACAAATTACATTGTTATTCTTTTCTTCAGAAACTTCATATAGTCTTAAAGCCCCTAACTATTTAATTCATTTCAACTTTTCTAAATTTGAATATTATTTTGAAATACTTTAAATTCATTTTTTTAAATTAATTTGATTTTTTTTATTTCAATAATTTGTCTATTCAATTAAAAAAAATCAAAGGTTATCATGGATAACATTCTCATACATGCATATACCCAAACAATCTAATAATCTAATGGCAAACCAATTTTTAAAGAAAGCGAAAGTGGTCATCACTATAAAATACATTTATGAGATATCTCTAAAATTTACTCTTCTTTTCATACTCTTTCATAAAACAACTTGTAAACTGATCATAAGGAGTAATTCAACCATCATTTCTATTTTTATTTTATCAAATATGTACATTCATCCGATACAACATTCACATCTATATTATATTATGTTTTTTTCTCTTGTACCTTCAACATTCAATCTAATATTCTGTTGGTACTAATGATATTTCATAACCTAATGGTTAAGGAATTAATATCTTTTAACGTTGTCCTTTCACATAAGTGTCACTCATAGAAGTTGAACTTTTATAATTATCTTTTTGGGGATCTAGCAAGGTTTTATATCAAAATGTTGTTAGTTAAATTCAATCTCATATAAGAATAATCCATTACAAATTATAACTTTAATTTCTATAAACAAAATATGAAAGGACAAAGCATTCTTTGATATCACCTCAATTTCACCTTAGTATTTCGATATACCAATATTGATTTGTGCGACCTATCTTAGAACAACATTAATGATTTCTTATTATCTATTTCTTTATATATTTTTATGCATTAAAACAAAAAGAAATCACTCAAATCAATCCAATCAAGAGTTAAAATTACATGGACAATGTGCTTAAATTACATGGATTTCCAAACTCAATCACTAGTTATTGAGATCTTGTATTGATCAGCAAATTTAGGCAGGATCTTATGGCATTTCAAGGGTCTAACTTCAATTATCTACAGCATATCACCCTCAAATAGATAAATGAGAATCTGTTGTCCCCAACCCTGTCCCTAATCTTATCTCTAACTAATCATAATGAAGCAAAAATTGATAAATTTATGAATATTTAAATTTTTTTAACTGACATAACATAATATAATTGATTTAGGATAAGCTTTGGGACAATAAATCTTTATCCCAAATAGATTGGCATTATGAGATAGTCAATAAATGCTTGGAGACTTACTCCAGGTGTATGTGAGCAAATACCATGACCTGAATGGTGGTATAATCCTATATTCTGTTGGAGAAATTCCTATATGATCAGAACATCTCTGTTTATAGGACACATTAATTCTGTCCTCTAATTTCTTTGCATAAGTTTACCAACCGGTAGAATAGAACATGCTTTGACTGGT
>NC_032019.1:10008690-10074335 GCF_001865875.1 Lupinus angustifolius | reverse complement strand
ATATTTTGGCTAATAACATAATGGCCACAACACAATTATAGAATTATATTTGTGACCCATAAATTGTCAGAAATTCCAACAATCTCCCACTAGTCACACATATGATTCTCCGTACTTGTTATCCTTATTGCGCGCTTAATTGCCATTATGACTGAGGCATATCCAAATTATCCCGTCCATTAGTCCTGTCTCCATATCGAACCACAGTGAACTTCGCCATATCAATCATGGCTAATTCAACAATGATCACCAACATTGACACAACCAAATGACATAGATACATCATGAAATGTGTAGCATGAAAATTACATGAATATGATCTGTACATGTCAATTTTCAACTGGTCCTACTTAACTTTAGTGAGATCCTTAATAATAACATAAAACCTTATTGTACAAAGTATAATGACAGAATACCAAACTGAATGATTAATCAACTGAAGTTTGAATACAAAGTATTCATACAAAATACTGAAATTACATAGAACATAACAAAATGTGTGCACTTTCTAACTCCCACTAAACCAAAATATCCTCACACTGTAGAACACCCATGTGAGCAGCATGCTCATGAAAGACCTTGGGTGTGATAGCTTTTGTGAGAGGATCCGCAATCATGGAGTTAGTGCCTAAGTGTTCTATGGAAAGCTGTCCACTTTGTACCTTCTCCTTAACAACTAGGAACTTAACGCGATGTGTTTCGACTTTGCCGAACTCCTATTGTTGATGGAGAACAAAACGGCTGATTTATTGTCACAGTATAACTTTAGTGGTCTTTCAATCCTTTCCACAATCCGCAGCCCAGTGACAAAATTTCTCAACCATGATGACTGAAGTGATGCCTCATAACATGCTATATATTCTGCTGCCATGGTGGATGAAGCTACAAGGTTTTGCTTGGCAGAACGCCAAGAAACCGCACCACCAGCTAACAGAAAAACATAGCCTGAAGTAGATCGTCTACTATCTTGGCATCCCGCAAAATCGGAGTCAGAATACCCAATGATCTCTAATTGGTCTGATCTCCTATATGTGAGCATATAGTCTTTTGTTCTCTTTAAGTACCTCATGACCCTTTTGGCTGCTTTCCAATGGTCCATTCCTGGATTACTCATATATCTGCCTAAAACCCCAACTATGAACGCTATATCCGGACGCGTACATACTTGAGCATACATAAGACTCCCTACAGCTGATGCATAAGGGATCTTTTGCATTTCCTGAATTTCCAGATTTCCTTTAGGGCACTGATTGAGACTAAATTTGTCTCCCTTAGCAACTGGAGTATCCATTACTTTACAGTCCTGCATGCCATACCTTTTGAGCACCTTTTCTATATAGCTCTTTTGTGATAATCCAAGAATACCCCGAGATCTGTCTCGGTGTATCTGGATTCCTAATACAAATGAAGCTTCACCAAGATCCTTCATTTCAAAATTACTGGATAGAAATGTCTTGGTTTCTAACAAGGTACCCACATCATTAGTGGCAAGCAGTATGTCATCCACATACAAGAGCAAGAAAATATACTTGCTCCCACTGAACTTGTGATACACACAATCTTCAACTGAATTCATCTCAAAACCAAAAGAGAGAATCACCTCATGAAATTTGTGGTACCATTGACGAGACGCCTGTTTTAGCCCATAGATGGATTTTGTCAATTTGCAAACCATATTCTTTCGGTCTCCCGTTACAAAGTGTTCTGGTTGCACCATATAAATCTTTTCATTAATGTTTCCATTTAGAAAAGCTGTTTTGACATCCATCTGATGAAGCTCCAAATCATAATGTGCTACAAGAGCCATGATTGTCCTAAGAGAGTCTTTCGATGAAACCGGAGAGAAAGTCTCTTTATAGTCAATCCCTTCCTTCTGAGTAAAACCCTTAGCTACAAGACGTGCCTTATACCTCTCCACATTACCATTAGAATCCCGCTTGGTCTTAAAAATCCATTTGCAACCAATGGGTTTCTTACCTTCTGGTAATGGGACAAGTTCCCAAACTTTATTGTCTTGCATGGATTTATACTCCTCTTTCATTGCTTCAATCCACTTTTCCGAATTGGAACTTTGGATGGCTTCACGAACGTTTAATGGATCATTGTCCATTAAGCCATCACCCTCATGTTCCAAAAGAAAGCAAATGTAATCATCCGAAATTGCATTTCTCCTTTCTCTAGTGGATCTACGCAAAGCTATAGGCTCTTGCACCTCTTGTCCATGTTCCTGAGGGTTTTGAGTTTGTCCTTCATGAATTACTAACTCACCTTGAGCAGGGAAGGTTTCATCAACTATGTCCTGAGGAGGTTCCAAATTTGCTTCTTCAAAAGCAACCATATGAATCGCATCTGGAATAGATACAGATTCTTCCTCTAAGACAAAGTTTCTAACCTTATCTTCCCCCTCAAACTCAACATCCTCAAAGAACGTGGCTGTACCCGTCTCAAATATGGATTTCATACTTGGATCATAAAATTTATAGCCCCTTGATTTTTCAGAGTAACCAATAAAGTAACTACTCACTGTACGGGAGTCCAATTTCTTTTCATGAGGCCTATAAGGCCTTGCCTCAGCTGGACATCCCCACACATGAAAATGCTTCAGACTTGGCTTTCGCCCAGTCCAATGCTCATAAGGTGTTTTAGCAGTTGCCTTAGTTGGTACCCTATTAAGAATATAAGCTGCTGTCTTAAGTGCCTCTCCCCAGAGTGACTCTGGTAAGGTAGAGTGACAAATCATACTCCTTACCATGTCCTTAAGAGTCCGGTTTCGTCTTTCAGACACACCATTCATGCTAGGCGATCCTGGCATGGTGTACTGTGGGACTATACCACATTCCTCTAGGTATTTGGCAAAAGGCCCTGGACGTTGTTCACCTGAACCGTCATATCTACCGTAGTATTCACCACCACGGTCAGATCTGACGCACTTAATCCTTTTGCCGAGTTGATTTTCAACCTCAGCCTTAAAAGTTTTGAACACGTCCACCGATTGGGACTTTTCATGAATTAGAAAAATGTATGCATAACGAGAATAATCGTCTATGAATGATATGAAATATCGTTGACCATTCCAGGAAGCCGTAGGGAATGGCCCACAGATATCCGTATGTATCAATTCTAAGACGTCCGAAGCTCTATATGCACCATATTTCGATTGTTTGGTTTGTTTTCCTTTTATGCATTTAACACAAACATTAAGGTTTGTGAAGTCAATGGAATCCAAAATCCCATCTGACACAAGACGCTCAATTCTCTTTTGAGAAATGTGACCTAGGCGCTTGTGCCATAATGCACCTGAATTATTATTTTCAATCTTACGCTTAGTACCACGTGATTCCACATTCAGGGTTTCGCTATAATCAGTTATGATATTCAGCATATAAAGGTTGTCATTCAACATAAGTGAACCAGTTCCAATAACATTTGAATTTAAAGACAATTGAACCGAATTGTTTCCAAATGAACAACAATAACCAAATTTGTCCAAATATGAAACAGAAATCAAATTCCGTCTAAAAGACGGTACAACAAAAGTGTCTTTCAAATCCAAATAGAAACCAGTACATAATAACAACCTAAAATGCCCTATAGCTTCCACTTCTACCGATTTCCCATCGCCAACATATATGTATCTTTCAACATGATTAGGCTTTCGGTAGCTCAGGCAACCCTGCATTGAAACACTGATGTTAGAAGTTGAACCGGAGTCTAACCACCAGGTGTTTCCAGGTACTGAAGTTAAATTGACCTCAGAACAAACCAAAGCAAGAAATGTACCTTTCTTAGCACGCCAGGCGTGATACTTTACACATTTCTTCTTTTGATGTCCAGTTGCTTTGCAAAAGAAACAGACATCATCCTGCTTCTGTTTCTTTTGCACTGAACCCTTAGCAGCTTCATTCTTGGGCCTGCTAAGCGCTCAAGCATCTGATCAATAAATGGTAAAGGAAAGTGATCCTTTCTTGTTGCTTGGTTGAGCCTCCTATAATCAATTCAGATTGTCCAACTGTTCTGCACTATCGTAGGAATTAACTCATCTCTCTCATTTCTCACCATTGTAATTCCTGTCTTCTTTGGAACCACCTGAACTGGGCTCACTAAATGACTATTAGAAATGGGATATATAATCCCAGCTTGTAAAAGCTTTGTGACCTCTTTCTTCACAACCTCAAGGATGACTGGATTGAGTCTCCTTTGTAGTTGTCTCACTGGTTTAGCTCCATCTTCCAAGAGTATCCTATGCATGCACATAGATGGGCTAATACCATGAATAATAACTAAGGTCCAACCAATTGCCTTCTTATGCTTCTTCAGCACTTGCAACAACTTCTCATCTTGATCAACATCAAGGGAGGGGTGGAAACAATAACAGGAAGCTTCTCATCATCCTCTAAGTATGCATACTTGAGGTTTTCAGGCAAAGGTTTAAGATCTAATACAGGTGCCTACAAAACAGATGGAACCAAAGTAGTAGACATAGATTCTGCAGCATGCACCTGAACAAGTAAATCAGATTGTTGTATGATGTCCGCAGCAATTGGGTTAATGCAATTTGATTTTATAACATTTGGATCAACAGAAATATGCAGAAACTCATCAATACAAGAATTATGCATTTCAGAATTAGTGCATGTATGACAAGTATATGAGTCTATCAATGACATAGAATCAAAATCATTAAGAAAATCAGAGATACGCTCATTAGTTAACTCATCAAGGAAATCAATATGAAACACAGAATGGTCCTCAGATGGATGCTTCATAACATCAAAAATATTAAACTAGACCACAATATCACCAAACTCCATAGATAATGTTCCAACATGGACATCTATCTTGGTTCAGGCTGTTCTAAAAATGGCCTCCCCAAAATGATAGGAATTACGAAAGGATCTCTCTTCCATATCACGAATATAAAAATCAGTCAGAAAAATAAGTTCACCAACCCGAACCAAGACATCTTCAATCAAACCAGCAGGGTAGGCGGTACTCCTGTTTGTTGGAGAAATTCCTTCTCCATCCGAAATCCATATAGTCAATGTGGAAGTCCTTATGACCATGACTTTGTTCCCACAACCGAATGTGTATGTCCATACATACACCCAAATGGAACATCCATGGTCCAGACCGAAGAAACCCCAAATGAGTTCATGGTGAAGAAGAAGAACATACCTTGTTGAGCCATTTCCGGAATCTCGAAGGTATGAATGCGATGATCTTCTCAATGATAGAGCGCCTTACGGTTTTCCTTATGCTTCTCTAGAGGGGAATGAGAGAGCTTTCTTGAGTGTGCCTTAGGGAGAGTGTGTGTTGCCTTATCTCTTGGATCTTAGGTTATGAGGAGAAACCTCATCCTTATACCTTATGAGCCTTATGGATGGGTGGATAGTGTTATCCTATCCTGGATAACACTATTCTCATCCTACCTTATTCTCCTCCACCTTTACACTTGAAAACCTGTTGCTCTACAAATGGGGACCATAACCCATAAAAGTAACCTCGTAGTGGTTACTACTTTAGTTGCAATAATTCTGATTCAGTCCCTTCATCAAATCAGAAATTGCCTGAAGGTATCTACACTTATTATTATTTCATGACACATATGCCCTTAGCCACCAAATTAATTACTTAAGATCATTTTATATTTTGGCTAATTACATAATGGCCACAACACAATTATAGAATTATATTTGTGACCCATAAATTGTCAGAAATTCCAACATATTCCACTCATCCATACAAGCTACCCCTTATGAAATTGTATAGTTAGCTAAGAAGTCTTACACTACTGTTGATTTCTGTTTAGATGAGGAATACTTGAGAATGAGTTAAGCTTTCTCGATCTTGTAAATGGAAAGTCTTATTACTGCATTATTTGCTATAGAATGTTAGAACATTTACAAGTTCTCTTCAGATATGTTATTTATGTATGAATCAAAGATACAGCATAGTATCACATCTTTGGTGGTTATCCATTAGCACACTTGATTTTTGCAGTCAATCAAAGCAAAAAATGGTCACTTCCTTGAAGCACTTGTTTCAGGTAGCATGAAGTATGTAGAAGATGGCCAACTTATAGTAGTTGCAACTGGGACAAGGTATTTGTAAATGTTACTAAAGTTCACTAGCTGAAAAAGGTGGTTTAAGCCCTGGAACTCTTCATATGCTATTAAGTGATTGTTATCATGAAGGTTCTTGTAATTTTGTTTATATCACCATGTTTAAGATGAAAGGCATCACAATACTTCGAAACAGAGATGAAAATGCCTGTAGCAATTGCAGCAAACTTATAATACTACTTTTGTCATATTTTCTTTCTTTGCCAAAAAAACCACACTATTAGAAAATGCTTCTTTAGATAGTCATTTACTGTGTAAAAACTGGAACAGAGATCTATTAACCCAAATTATGTCTCATATGATATTCCGCGCTAACGAAAATATATAATGTCAATTAAAAAATTTAATTTTTCATTATTATTATTGCTTTTGTTTCGTTATCATTGGCGCGAGAGAGGGTGTGATGTTGGAATTTCTGACAATTTATGGGTCACAAATATAATTCTATAATTGTGTTATGGCCATTATGTAATTAGCCAAAATATAAAATGATCTTAAGTAATTAATTTGGTGGCTAAGGGCATATGTGTCATGAAATAATAATAAGTGTAGATACCTTCAGGCAATTTCTGATTTGATGAAGGGACTGAATCAGAATTATTGCAACTAAAGTAGTAACCACTACGGGGTTACTTTTATGGGTTATGGTCCCCATTTGTAGAGCAACAGGTTTTCAGGTGTTAAGGTTAAGGAGAATAAGGTAGGATGAGAATAGTGTTATCCAGGATAGGATGACACTATCCACCCATCCATAAGGCTCATTAGGTATAAGGATGAGGTTTCTCCTCATAACCAAAAGCTAAGGCATTCTCTCCCTAAGGAACCTTTTTCAGAAACTAAGGTATTCTCTCATTCCCCTCTAGAGAGAACTAAAGGAAAACTGTAAGACGCTCTATCATCTGGAAGATCATCTCACCCTCATACCTTCGAGATTCCGGAAATGGCTCAACAAGGTATGTTCTTCATCTTCACCATGAACTCATTTGGGGTTAATTCGGTCTGGACCATGGATGTTCCATTCGGGTGTATGTATGGGCATACACATTAGGTTGTGGGAACAAAGTCATGGTCATAAGGACTTCCGCATTCACTCTATGGATTTCGGATGGAGAAGGAATTTCTCCAACATGTGAAACATGATGCGGGAGAGACTCTATAAAAACTACTAGTGTGAATGCCACCACTTAAACACTCTTTTGTCAAACTCCACCTACAATTTATGAA
The DNA here is from genome assembly GCF_001865875.1 of Lupinus angustifolius. Taxonomy (NCBI): domain Eukaryota; kingdom Viridiplantae; phylum Streptophyta; class Magnoliopsida; order Fabales; family Fabaceae; genus Lupinus; species Lupinus angustifolius. The sequence continues at coordinate 10,066,989 of NC_032019.1, read as the reverse complement.
GAAAGGTTGTGTAACTGAAAGTGTAATTAGCATTACTTGTATTAAATATTGGCTTAAAAGAAAAAGAGAATGATGTGGCAAAAGAAGTGGCTATGGTGAAACCTTCTTGTGGCTAAGTAAAATGAGTGGGTATAGTGTAACCTTTTTTGTAGCCAATGAGAAGAAGAGGTTGTGGTGAAACATATTTGTTTTTGGTCATACAATCCTCAAGGCTTGAAATAGGAATGCTCCAAGCCATTGTAAGACACACCAATATTCTAGCCTTAGTGCATATTCTCTCTTCTTCTCTTGTTCTAATATTGTGAGGAATATTTTAGTGTTTAAGATATACTTGAGAGAGAGAGTGATATTGGGTGTACTTGGGTTTTGGGAAGTGAGTGAAACACTTGAGTGAACTTGTAATTCTCTTTTATCATAGTGATAATATCATTGTTGCTCTTCAACCGTGGACGTAGGCAAATTGTTGAACCACGTTAATTTTTCGGTATCATTTTCTCTATTTAAATTTTCTCCATGTGTCTTCCGCTACAACAACTTGACTCGGTGATAGTAAGATTATTCAGATTGCCAAGATTGCCAAGGAAGAATCTACTTCATGTATAGTCTAATGATCAAATCACCATTTATTTTGATCTATTTCAAGTTTGATATTAATATCATGTTTATCAGCTAGCTAGGATAAAATCATTCAAATACTTCCATTTTAATAAACAAAATATAAAATACATCTTATTTTCCTTTCCATCCAATGTATGAATGAAAACCATTGGTTAGAGCAAATTTAAAACTCAGTTTCAAAATATTGATGTTATTTGTAAAATATACACTTTCATTATCAGTTTTTTCCTTTTCTCTTGCTAAGTTTGGCAAGTTCATACATTAAAATAGGGGGTGAGATGCTTAGTTGATATATGGTACTTAACCATATACTTGGTTATATGTATTTTGGATTATAAATCATTTAATATAAATCAATAAGCATGTTTAAAGGATGAAAGCCTACATATTTCTAAGTAAAAAAGATCTGCCTTTTCTGAATTATGTCTTATTATATTGATTCACAGCCCACGGTGTATCAAAATGCAGAAAAAAACGGTTCTCATGAAGTGGTTCTTGGTACGCAAGAGGTATGAGCAAATTATGTGACTATAAGATAGGATGCATTATTTGGAGTAAAGCAAATGGCACAAAACTAAAAAAGTGACAACTAATTGGTGAGTCTAATATAATAAATTCCACATTAACGTGGCTCTTCCTAGGAGGGACATGAGGCAGAAATGAATTACTTTGCCTCTTACTGAACACAGAACACAGAAAAGTCAGATACCATTCCATAAATTAAAATGCTTATGCTTGATTCGAACCTAATTCCTTGTTTATCTTAACCCTCATGTCAAAATGGGACCAAGTTCTATGGTGGTTGAGCATAAGTAGTATTGGAATATCTATTCAACAACTATGAACCCTTATCACACAAATATTAATCATTGCTGAAAAATAGTCAATGCAAAGAGCTAAGTTATCATAACCAATTTTAAATACAATGAACATAAACAAATAACATTGACAGACAAAAGCTGTTGAAAAGAATTGATTTACACCAACAGAAAATGACAAACAACCATGAAGATTAACAAATTAACAAAGTTGTAAAAGTCTATTACTCTATTTATCTAATCACTATACTTTGGGATGAACTTTTCTTCCCCTTCACAAAGCATCTCTAGCTAAATTTCCTCTAAAATGTAGTATCAATTTCTCTACCCAAAAAAAAAGTTCTTATTCTCTTGTAATGAAAATCATGAAAACCAATTATTGGCCACTCAAGTAGGAAGAGCAACACTAGCTGTAAAGGGATCACCAAAGCAAACTCCACTAGTAGGTGCTGCTTCAATAGGCCCTGTGAGTTCATCTAAACCTTCAAAGAAATCATCACTCAGCACCATATCTGGCAACCCAAATTCATTTTCTTCCTCATCATCATTCATCAAGTCTTCTATATCCTCTTTGCTCTCTGACTTTGTTACACTCTGATGTGCAAATTCAACCTCTTCTTCTGCCTCTGAGGTCTCAGGAGAAGTGGTTTTTGCACACATTTTGTCAGATTCTTCACCAGTGGCTGCTTGTGGCTTTTGCCTAGTGGAGCCAGCAAGAGAGTTTCTATGAGTTGGAGCAGGGTGGTTGTGCTCTCCAGTGTAGGTTACTATGAACATTGATGGCTCAGATTTGTTCCTTTCAACTTGTTTCCTTGCCAAGCACCCTTTGAAGCTGCTACATCTATAATATCCCCTATAACCAACAAAGCTTTGTTAACCCTCAAAGTTTAAAACTTTACCTTTATTTGTTTGATAAGTTCTATGAAAAAGCAAGTTCAATAAATCTTGAAGTCCAAGTTCTAACCTTGGATATGGTGACCCTTTGATTGGTTTCTGCCCATATTTCCTCCATGCCCATATGTCTGAGGAGAGATTCTCAGCTGCTACTTCACAAACTTTCTTAAGCTGATTCTTCCTGTAATTGAGAAAAAACATGCACACATACACTTATCATCAATCAATCAAAGGCATGGTTTTTAAGAGTTATAAGAAACCTAAATTCTACATCTTTTTCTCTCTCTTTTTTCAAGGGTATCTTATTACCTTTCAATTGTAAAAAAAAAGTGCATTTTGAGATGATTAAACATTCCTTTTAACTTCTCTCACAAATTATCAATCACAGTCATGGTTTTTAATAGCAATAGCAAGGCAAAATTCAAGATCTTTGTTTTAAAAGGGTATCTGATTCCATTTCAATTATGACAAGAAAAAGAAGTTAAATTTACCTAATTTTAGATCTTGGGGTGGTGGCAGAACCAGAACCAGCATGATGATGAGGCTTTTGTTTTTTCTGTGTATGCGTTGATTTGGGTGAAGATGAAGAATAAGAGAAGGAAGAGAGAGGAGAAGAGGGTTGAAAAGAAGATGTTGATGGTGATTTGAGAAAGAAAGGCTTACAAAGGTCATGCAATTCTTCAATAGAAGAACTCTTTGCATCAAAGGGGTTTGAAAAAGACAAACTTTGACATGATTGGTTTTCACTGATAGGTAAAATAGAGAAGAAGCCACATGAAGAAGATGCTGCAGGTTTATAACAATTACCAAAAGTAGAAGAGGAAACAGAGGAGGAGGTTGTGGTGGTGACGGTGGTGGAGGTGGTGGTGGAGCAGCCTCTAACTACAGCATAGAGATCCCAATCTTGTTCCATAAGTGTAGAGACAGCGTCTGAAAATGTCTGTTTTGGCTGCTATGTGGAGAGAGACAAAAGAAGGCGCTGACTTTTTTAGGAGAGAGAAATGATAAGGTGCAATGAGTGAAAAAAGACAAGTATATATAGCGATAGTGGACATTTTACAAAGTCAAATGACAGATAAAGAAAAAATGCATATTAATATTAACTGTCCTGGTCAAATTATATTAAGGATAAAATGTATATTGTTATTATTGTAAGGTTAGATGTCCACAAGTATTATCCTTATATATTTTTTTGGTTTATCATCACACCGGAGATAATTCTTTTACAGCTAGGAATATTTATATGTATGTAGAGCTAACTTTCGCAGCAGACATTTTTTTCATCCACAAAATTTGAATTCGAGATCTTACTTAAAGATAATCAATCATGTACCACTTATGCTATATGAAATTTTAATATTTATTAAAAAATTAATAATGGAAAATAGAGTTAAGTAATATGTTAATTTTTTATTATATGTCAAAATTTTATTAGATAGAAGAAAGTTGGAGACATGTTTTTTTCTAGAACAATTGATCTCCCTTTGACTTTGACATATAAGACATTTTTTAATAATTTTAATATTAATAATTGATAATTTTATAAATAAAAGTCACACAAATTAAAATTAAAGAATATCATAGTGATAATGAGAAATTAAACTTGGAAAATATAAGAAAATAGAAGTATAAATATAATTTATTACAAATGTGGTATTGTACAAAATGTATTTGCTACAAACATATAAATAAATTATTAAAATAAGAAATAAAAATAATAAGATTATAATATTTAAAAAGTATGTAAGTGTAGTTATTCTTTTGTTCATTTAATTTTTCTAAACTATGTATAGAGTCTTAGATATCAAAAGAAATAGAAGAGGTTGAACAGTTAAGAAATAACAAATAAAAAAGAGAATTGCGTAATGATATAAACCTCGTTTGGAGATCATTGTTGTACCAACGGAAAGCTTATATATTTGGATGTTGAGTGTAGGAAGATAACTTAACTAGCATACATTAATATGAAGAACAAAGTTGAAGAAGGATTTGTGGATGGTAATAAATGGAAACAAATAACTCTAATGGTGTCACAACAAAGATGATTGATACCCCAGTTGTAAATGTCATGAAGGGTGATTAATCTAACAATAAGTCTTTAAATCGGTTTAACTAAGAACTTAGAATAACACTTCTCATAATATGCGCTAAACAATATGTTTAAGCTAAATTTTAAGATATGTTTATTTATCAAAATAAAATTACATTTATTGGCAATTCAACTAGACAAGAAGACGATTCTTATTAATGAAAATGCTAACTTTAAGAAAGCAATAAAAATGAAATAACATCATAGTTAAAATAACATAATGCCTTCTTGACCCTTCTTGATATTGTCATAGGTCCTAAGAGTTCTTGGTGTTAATTTTTCATGTCCACCTATGTAGCATTTATGTTATTTTAAGTTTGTAAGTATAATGTTTTTTGGTTTTTATATTAGTTTTTATATCAAATTGTAGTGTAATAATATTGACAATCAGTATATCCTTGAAAGGGTTGAAATTCAGCTTTTCAATTTTCAGGTTTAATTTTTAATTTTGGGGAGGGATCAAGTTACTTCAGAAGTAACTTTTAAAAGTTACTCTAAATCTCTGTTATTCATTTTATTGTAATCTAGATGCTCATAATTTTTATGTTAAAAGTCATGTGAAAGTCACCTGTCATTTAACCCCATATTTTCTTCCTTCTCTTTCTTCTTCCCTTCATACTATATTCAATAACCATTTCAAGAGATTGTGACAAGAATTTTGTGATTTCTCTTTAGAAATCCTCCACTCTACTATACCACATCTCCTTCAAATGTTGCACTTTTTCACCCATCTTATATTTTGTAATTTCGGCCACTTCCATCACTTTCTTGGTGAAGAAAAACTAGGAATTGGAGAATAACACAATAAATGGATCGCACAGCTTAGGCTTTATAATTATTCAGCACCTGATTAAATATCATATGGTTAAAAAATTGCAAACTTTGAAGGGACTTGTGTATGATTAGAAGGGAGGAGGAAGAGATGAAAGAAAATATTATAGAGATTATAATAAAATGAATGGTAGAGATTTGGAGTAACTTTTGAAGTTACTTCAGAAGTAACTTGATCCATTCCCTTCAACTTTTGATTCATCACAATGTTAATTATTGGAATCCTAAATAAAATTGATTGTTATTTTATCACAATATACTTTTACATCAGTGACTAAACCTAATAGTAAAGAATTAAAGTAAAAAGAATTTGATACTAATTAAATGACAAAAAATATTACATCTATGAGTTAATATGTGTTAAAAGATTCTTTATTATTGAAGAAATAAATACTAACATATCATATAATAATAAACACAAAATAATATATAGTGACATTTTTATCTTTTTATTTATTATGAAATTATATTTTTATTATTGAAAACGATAGTCATTTCAGAAGTTATATTCACTGTTATATTATCATGAAGAGAGAAAAAAAGAGTACTTTTCTTTGGTGAGTGGAGATTTGGCATCTCTATGTTTATCTCTTTGCCTCTTTTTACTGTTTGTTTCGTGCTCTTTCTCTTATGTTCCTATCACTCCTAGTTAGAAGCCGCTTTTCTTTTTTTGGGTTGAGGTTGAGAGTGTGAAAATGTCAACTGGTAGTGACATTTTGGCTCAAGATTTTGGTTCATAATCACACCACCATATATTATTCATTGCATGTATGTTTTAATATTTTACATAAATTAAATAATTGTCTCGTATGAACATCAAAATTGAGACAACCATAAGGGTGTTTGTGACTTTGTGGCATGAAAATGATTATATTAAACCCTAAAGAGTTACTATATTTGTAAAGTAAAACTATATATATTCCCAAATTTTATTAAGTTGGAGCTCCCAATACATGTATTATTGTTTTGAGTAAATAATAATATATATGTATATTCTAATTAAACAGTGTATCCTTTTATGACATATTACATGGATTTGTAGGAAAATTACTACGAAAATATATTGTTTTCCTTTTTACAATAAGTGCCTCTTCTGTTGGAATCTTTATGGCTTTTTTTTACTGTTTGTTTGATCTTTTTCTCTCTCTCTTTCTGATCACCTCACATGGGTTGTTGAGTAGCTGACTTATGAAAATGTCAAAATGAGTGGTAAATTTTTAGGCAATGGGTTAGGAATCTAAATAAAAAAATTGTTTTTATGTAAATATGTGCGTAATATATTATTACACAGACAAAATAAACGTCATTTTCTCAATCAGTGAGTGGTTGGTTCTAGTGATGCTTTCATCATATAAGGGCAAAGTAATACATGATTATTTTTATTTTAAGTAAAATATAGATTTGACTCCTAAATATAGAAACAAAATATTTTGAAAAAAAATAACCTTACTATGTTATGATTCTTTATTCAAATAATATTATCTCTCAAAAGATACTCGTAAGTAAGAAAATAAAATAATTGTCCTTTTCTTTTTGGGTGAGAGATTGCAATTTTGGCATCTCTATGTCCTTTAGCTCTTTCAACTTTTTTGCCTTGTGCTCCTTCTCTCACTTATTTTCATATTATCCCCACAGTGAAGACGAGATGTGGTTTTAAGGGGAATAGAGATTCTCCCATACTATATGTGATAAAAAATCGATGGTATTCTAATTATTTTTTAATGGAATAATGTTAAAAATTATCAAACTACTTTGAAGGTTCCCCTACACTCATTTGATAACCAAAAGATTAAGGTTTAATTTTTGAAAACAATATTTATTAGGAGTGATATCTATACTTCCGTATTAATTCCTTACTAAAGAGATAACCTTTATATCACGAAGAAAACTTCTTTTTAAGGCTCATGTTTTATGACAAGATCTTAATCCTTTTAAGGGAGGTTGAAAATGTAAAGGGTATTGAGACTTATTAGGCTTTGGAACTGGCTTAGAAATCCAAGGGGGAAAAGCGGCGTGCCGACACGCAATTCATCTCAATGGACGGGGTATGTGTATTAATACCGACAACGTGGAAATGATTAAATAACTTCTTCACCGACATTAGGGATAGAGGTGAAAACATAGGATAATGATAACAAGTGCATCCATTTATAACACGAGTTTAATATTTATATATTATCGGTATAAAATTTTATATGATTAATAACTTAGTATAAGACTTAATTATAATTAGTATATGAATGAATGATATGTTAATGATATATAAGATTGTTCTCTACATAAATATTATATGTTTGTCACAGTTTTGGCATGGAGATTACACGGAGACAAAATATTATCATTGAAGTTTTGCTTATGAGAGGATTTTCACAATTACACTAAAGAATTACTAGCAGGTTTCACAACGAGGAAGCATAAACTTCCCAGCATTTATTCTTATCATGAAGTATCATATGGTTATCTACAATATAGTTAATCTGATTTGCAAGGAACGAGATTATATTCAACTCTACTAAACATCTATATGACAAATTGTGGAGAACACAAAGATGAAATCATGGCTCTGGATCGAGAGAAAAGGCAATCACAATGTAATGGAATGGAATTGTAACTGAATGTCTAATTTCCCGCTACTCCTAGGCTATCCAATAACTGTAATCATGTGTTTTAATTTACTTTTAAATCACCCTTATAAATTCTTGTAGTTTGGTATTCTTTTATTTAAATAATATATCTGCTTAAAAATATTATATGTTTAATTAGACTATACCTAATAAGCTCCAGGATAGAATTGCATAGATGCCATTAAGTTGATGTGATAATCATTGAAAAAAATATATGTTTTATTAGTACGCAAATTAAAGAGCTGTAAACTTTTGCCAAAAATATTCCTGAAATGCAATACGATCTAACTTGTACATCATTTCATGTATATTTAGGGTTACCAAATCATGATTTGCACTTGCCATAGTTGTTTAAGCATCCACAGGAATACAGGATTAGTCTTATGGCCTATCAATGTTGCATTTTATACATTATTATTATTATATCATCCATTATTCATATTTAATCATTATTACTCATAAAAAATGTAATCTAAATAAATGGTGAATGATACAATATCTGTGTATAAATCTTTATATTGTCAGTGTATATATATTACACACAAGTTTTATATAGTTTGATATTTATATATAGATAATGTAAAACTATTATATACTATCATTCATCATTTATATATGTTAATTATTATTAACTTTTTAAATAATAAAAATGAGTAGTGAATTATTCACGTTCAATATAAAAAATTATTATGACTTCTCACCTACCAAATTATTTTGTTAGCTTTATTTTTTTATTTAAATTATTACTTGGAAGATATCAATCCTTTATTTAGCACCTAAACTTATGTTTCCTCACTAGAGCAAACACTGATGCGTTCACACACCTCACTAAATTAGAGTCCAAGGGAAAGGGCTCCACTCAATTTCACATAGATGAATCTTTGCACCATTGTAAAATTTGTTAATTACCATCTAACCACAATTGGTGTAGCTAATCATTCCGCCAATTGTAAAAAAAATAATTTTATTAAATTTTTAACTTTAATATATTTTTTCAATCAAGTATTACATGTAATTACATACTTTGTGAGATAGAAAATATGATCTCATTCATTTACATTGCATATTCTTTCTAATGTATGTCCATGGTACATAGGATAGCAAGAAAAATAACTTTGCATAAAAATAATTAATATCCCATATATCAAATAATATATCACTTTTCCTTAAATTAAAATTCGTATATGATATTATAAATATTTACTCCCGTGGAACACCGACACCGACTTGTTTCACAGTCGTTCATCATTTCCAATAAAATACATTCCACATTCACAGTGATGAACATGATATACACATGACTCTACCTAAGAAAACAGTTGCCGCAGGTAGCTTGCTAGTTGCTACTATTCCAATGCAAAACACTCAAATTGCATAGTCATACATTATTTTTGTTGTTAATAAACTTAGCCTTCATTCCGTTGAGTGAGGTGAATATGAGAGGAAAGAAGAGAAGAGAAAAAGTGGGGGAAGTTTATAAATTTTTTGTTTGGTTGTGGAATGAAAGAGAATAGAGAGAAATAAATAGTGAGTCTCATCCCAAATTTTTTCTCTTCAATTAGGAGAAGAAAGTAAGTTGAGAGTGTAAAATATTATGAAATGACTAAGTTATCCCACCAATTTCACATTATCACATACATGTGTAAGGGCAAAATTGTATATATATGAAAAAACTTATATTTTCTCTCTTATCTTCCTCTCTTGTTTCTCTTCTACCAAACAACTCTATGTCTTTGTTTGTTTGAGGTGAATTAGAGTGGAGAGAAAATGGTGAGAGAGAGAATGAAGAGAAAAAAATATTTCTCCACTTTGGTTGGGAAAAGAGAATGAGAGAAGAGAAGAAAAATGGGTGAGACCCACTATAAATTCTTGTTCTCCTACTTTGGGGGAGAAAGTGAAGAGAGAGTTAATTTTTTTGTTGAAATGTAAAAAATGCCCTTATATTTTTTTATTTTCTCTACTTATTAGTTTTAAATGATACAAATATACATAAGGTTCTTTTGAATATAAAAAATATCAATTAAAAAAGTTGATATTATAATAAAATATATATAATAAAACTTATAATTTAAAATTATAACATTTATTTTTATTTAATAATTTAATAATAAACCAACAATTTTCTCTCTCTTTACTTTATTTTAGGGACATTTTTTATCATTTGAACCTTAACATTATTTCTCTGTTCTCATTTTCTGTCCAACCAAACAAGAGAAAAAGAAAAGAAAATATTTCTTTCTATTTATTTTCTCTCATTCTTCTCTTACACTAAACATCACAAAAACCTATTTTGTTTCTCATTTTTCTCATTCTCACCTCTTTTTTTCTCACTTCTTTATCTCTTTTTATTTACTCTTGTCAACCAAATAAAGCATAAAACTCAACTCTATTTCTTATCTCTTTCTTTCTACTTATAGTCTTTCTTTTCATCTTCACATAATTTATGTTGGTGCAGCGGAAGCGATAGTTGCACAGTGTTGGCCACAAACAATCAAATAATGTGCATAAAATATACAGAAGTGAAGAAACAAAAGAATTTGTTAACGAAGTTCGACCAATTGTGCCTACGTCCACGGAAGCACTAAGCGACTACCAAAATATTATTAGATAATAAGGATTACAAGCCCTAACACACCCATGAGCCCAAATGTCCATGAGGTGTTTCTATTTGGTGCTTATATTTGGTGTACATTATAACAATGAACTTGAGTCCAATATATAACATTGATATTCTACTCTATTATAATGCTAGACAATGTGGGACTTCATATAATATTTTTCAAATATCCTCAATAATCTCCACATTGATTGAAATAGACGAATATATCGCTCCTTAGGAAATCTACAAAAGAATCTTCATCTTAGTGAATATATGACTCTACCTTGCTCAATATCTAATTATCTTTAACTGTTCCCCTACAACATAGAACTTATGAGTATCCTTGACGATGTTACCAAGAGCCTAGCTCTCTAAACTTGTAGTGCAGCTTCCCGTACCGCCATCAAATGGAATACGCCTCTAGCCACCTATTGCTAGGAAGTCTTTCGATATATTGGAACATCTACACAAAAGTTCACCAACAATCATTCTCTTCATTACTCGGTCAAACTGAACCTTGGAGCTTCCTTGGAAAGCCTCAACTGCTACCACTATTGTCTACTCTGAGAATCCTAGTTCAAAAGAACTATCATACTCCACCATAAGGAGTATATCCATAACATAAACCTTGCGTCAATGCTAACTAATGTCTGTGTCACATCCTTGCATCCAAGCCAATGCCCATGTCACACTCCTACATCTCTACCAATACTCGTGTTACAACTTGCATCAAAGCCAATACCCATGTTACATCCTACATCAAAGTCAGTCAACGTCTCTGTGCTTTTGTGGATATGCTAACAATTAACATCCTTCACTATGACGTCCCAAACATGCCATTAGGATATTCCACTTTTCATCTCAAATGAGAACATTCTTTCAACATCTAGGGAGATATTGTCAGCGCCTGTCTCTAGGTCAAACTCAACACATGAGTCCCTATCTCCACCTTGATCCTAATCCAATACATGAATTTTTGAGATTCTAGATTAACATATATCGCCCCCATCACAATTTTGCCATATTTTCTTCTCTTTCAACTCATCTACTTTATCTTTGCGCAATACCTTTGATGCACCTTGTCTAGCCATCACGCCTTCACCCTATTTAGCCATTATCTAGCTTATGAGTTATGAGTCATCTACCAATTGGCTCTGATACCAATTGATGGTACAACAGAAGCGATCGTTGTGCAGTGTTAGTCACAAGCAATAAAATAATATGCATAAAATAAATAGAAGAGAAGAAACAAGAAATTTGTTAACGGGGTTCGACCAATTGTGCCTACATCCCCGGGAGCGTTGAACGACTACCAAGATATTATTAGAGAATAAGGATTACAACCTCTAGCACACTCATGAGCCCAAGTGCCCATGTAGTGTTTCTATCTGGTGCTTATATCTGGTGCATATTATAAGAAGGGACTTGAGTCCAATATATAACATTGATATTCTACTCTAGTATAATGCTAGACAATATGAGACTCCATATAATAACATATGTCCAATATCCCCAACAATTTCTATTTCTAGAGCCATGGATCTAATAATCAGCCTCCTACACGTACTATTGAAGTCACAACATAGAACCTTTGGGGATCTCGATTGAAGTAAGGAACCAATCTCATCACAATGGGCCTCACACTAATGAGACCAATGAAGTTCTTTACTAGCAATTATAACAATGTGATAAGTTGATAAAATCGAGATTTTAATAAGATTTCTCCATGCATTTACATTCACAAATTCATACAAAAAGTTGATCAATCTTAAAGTAAATATTAAACATATAAACAACTCATAAGAATCAAAGCATAATGAATTAGCAAAAAATGTGATGTAGTCGGAAGCATAAATCCGAAGAACCCGACCCCGAGTTCTCTTCTTGATAAAGAGCCGCATCTGCTTAATACTCACATCAGAGGGATCAGGATCAGGAATAAACCATCCTAGTCATATTCTGGACATTCACTATCTGGACATTCACTATCTGAATCAATATGACAGATTCGATGAAGAAGAACTTCACCCTCAACTGAATCTGTTTTGTAGTCTTCTTCCCTAACATAGGTAACATCTGATGTTGCCTCACCATGCAACTTTAAAAGATTGTCAGTCTCGTCAACACAAAGTGTTAGATCATAGTCATGACTACCACAATTATACTTTAAGAGTTGTGGTAGTTTGATTGCATCATTGTTTACATAAATCCCTTAATAGGTATTTTCTTGTATTTCACTCAAGTTATTATGCACAAGAGTTGAATCTGCAAGAGTTTCTTCATTTGAATAAATTTTCTTTATATCTTCAGATGAATCCTTAGACTTTGATGTGCTCAAAGAGATAGCGGATGGAGACAATGAGAAGATAAGTGAGTTACAAGTCTGAGTAATGAGACTCGATAGGGAGTAAACTATTAGTAAAGTCGAACATAGGCTGAACAACCATCTCTTCTGCAATAACAGTGCGATTATTATTCCCACTGTGCATAACCTCATGCAGTTCTCCTCTACTGTCTCTTTGTTGGTTCTCGTTGTTGGCATTGTTCATCATGTGATTTGTGAAAGTCGCCAATTGTTCAGTCAAAGCAATTAGGGCCGTGGTAAGAGTCGTGGTAAAATCCTGCGGATCTGCTATAGTCACTAGTTGATCTCCCATGATTGTTCAAGCTACAAAAAGAATGGGAGAAAACGTGCTTTGATGCCACTTGATACAGTCAGAAGTACAAAGGATTGCTAGCGCCAAACTTAGAACGATAAACACAAGTTTGCAAGCACAAACCTGATAGATAAACTCTGGAATCCACCAAAAAGAGAAAACTCTCAAATTTTATTAATAAAAATAATATGTTGTTTTTTTGGCTACATCCCAAACAATGTTTAAATACTAACGAAAGGATACAGAAAATATAATAAAAAGATGCTGAAAAGATAATTACCGAAAATATTAAAATGCTCTTACATTAAATTTAAATCAAAATATATACATCAATATCATATTACATTCAATCCCAATAGGGGAAAGATTTAGCTACACATTATCATGGTAACTAGACACAAAGACACAGAGAAAAACTAAGGTTATATGAGAAGAAATTATCTCCTCAAATAGCATATATTGACTTCTCTAACCTTTCCTCCTTGCTTCTACACCTTGATACAAGCTAAACTACCATAAGAACTAAGAGAAATCGAGTACGAAATATTCCCCTCAAATGTCTATCCTACAAACCCAAATTGAACTCCTTTTAAAGTGTCTGAATTTTGAATGCTGCCGGGCACGATTCATGCGTTGAATGTGAGTGATCCTTGTTCGAAAACTTAGCTTTTCCGATTTTTTTATCTGATTTTGGCATGCACACACTTTAAATGTGATATTTGGCAATTTAACAAATAGTAAGCATTTATAAGCATTAACCAACAATTTGGATTAAGTAGTGAAAGTACCACAAAATTAATATTTAAATTATGATATTTTAACACTTAACAATCAATGTTTTGTTGGTTGATGAAGTTTTTTTTTAAACATGGCTTAGAATAAACGATATATATATATATATATCATGACTTAAGAATTATAAAAGAAGTTGTATAAGGACATTCTTTAAGGAATATGAAAGTAAAAAAAAGTTAACGTTGGAAAACTAAGTCATACATTTTTTATTTAAACAGTGACCTTACAGTATCATACATGTATTCATCCAAATAAGAGAAATAAATCATACATTTTCAAACTTTCTCTAGAATGCTCGATCACTCTATGTGGTTGTGAATGTGTTAATTCTATTGCAACAACCTAATTATTTTTTATTTAAGAGGGAATACGTATTTTAGTTCTTTATTAATTTGGTTATAAAAGATAAAAATTCATAAAAGATACTGAATGTCGATAGCCATTGGTGGAGATTAAAATAACTAAAAGTAGTCATAGAAAGTACTCAGAGCAATTAATTTGACAAATAGTTGAGAACTTAATGAATTATTATTTTAATTTTCTAGTTACCAAAAAGCAAACTCTCTACTCTTTATTTAATTAAGGTGCTAAAGTTTGTCGGTGAATAATCTCTTTAAGTGTGAATATTTCCTTTTCTTCTTCTCCATATCATGGTGCAATTCCTCATATGACGGACAAGGATTTTAAACAAATTTTGATATAGTATTTTTATCATAGAGATAATGATTTAAGGAGCAAAATTCTCAACAATCCTCTTTTCAGGCATACAAAAATCATCAAATTAAGTTTTACTTTAATCAATCAAGTTCCTTTGCTTTGTATACACGACAAAATCGAATCCTATCAACATGGTAAAAAACTCTTTTATATGTCAACATTTGTCATATGTTATCTATTTGTATGTATATAAAATAATTGTTTGATGTTGTCCATACATCATTCATATTTTAAATATCATTGATTCTTAAGTAAAAGTAATATAAATTAATGATTAATAATATATTGTAAGTATAAATTCTTTTACACCGACAATGCATAAATATTAAACTCTAAAATAAATATTAAACTCTGTGACATATGAATATAATATTTATGCATTGTCAATATAATGATTATACACAATCAATATATCATTCACTATTTATTTAGATTACATTTTAGGAATAGTTATAATACTCCTACATTCTTTAAACGTGAGATATTCTTTCCCTTTCGTCATATGTACTAGCCTACTAGGTGTGTGCATGTGACATTTTGCTAACGTTTAAAAATCTAAAATATCATATCTACATGTAACATACCCTTTTAAAATTAAAAATGAAATTTCGAATGTTCCATTTCAAAGCCAAACATTATTCCTTTTTAAGTTTTGCTTCGGCTTTAGTGTCTCCTCAAAGATGATAGACATATATAACTTCGAAGTTTGAAATTAAACAAACAATATATATACTACAATAAGGTTGTATATTTTTTAAATGTAAAAAAAACTCGTCATTGTCCATTAACTATTTAGAAATTACTTTAAACTCAATTATTTATAACACTATAGTCTTATTTTTGTCAATACTTGTTTTCATTTTCTTCAACTTTCAACTACATTATAAATTTTGCAAATTTACTTTCTTTTTCCAAAATATGAAAGTATGAGAGACTTTGATTAAATATGATTCCCAAACCAAATAGAGAGACTTTATAATCAAATATGATTCCAGTGAGCAATGAAACAATTCAGGTGAATCAATGCAAGAAACTATGTACTAGTTCAAGTTAAGAACATGATGATTCTCAAACAGAGAGTTCAGTTGTGCAAGAATATCTACTTGCTAGAGACAGGGATAAACGTCCTCAACCTCTAGAGATATGGCTTTGAGGATAAGGCTTCAGTTGCTCTCTATATCAGTCCAAGAGATTCATGTAGCTTTCAAGAGGCTATAAATAGCCAAGATAAAGAACAATGGGTGAGTGCCATGAGGAGATGGAGTCTTTACACAAGAACCAAACTTGGGAGCTTATCCTATTGTCTCTAGATAAGCGTGCAGTTGGATGCAAGTGGGTATATATGATGAAGCTAGTAGTATCAGAAAAAGAAGGAGAAATGTTCAAGGCTCGTCTTGTAGCAAAAAGATATTCACAACAGAATGAGGTCGACTACAATGAGATTTTCTCCCCACTAGTGAGACACACATCTATTAGGGTAGTGATTAATTTGGTAGCCAACCGGGATATACACTTAGAATAGATGGATGTGAAGACTGGCTTTCTCTGTCGTGAATTAGAGGAGAAAATTTACATGACACAATCATAAGTGTTCAGTGCAGTTGGATAGAGTCACTTGGTTTGTATATTGAAAAAGTCTCTATATGATTTGAAGCAGTCCCCAAGATAGTGGTACAAGCGATTTGACATTTATATCATGAAGCTTATGTACATCGTTACGAGTATGATTGTTGTGATTTTTGTGAGAAGCCTTATTGATGACTCTTTTCTTTTTCTGCTACTTTATGTTGATGATATGTTGATTGCTACTAATCATTTGAGTGATATCAATAAACTGAAAGTCATGCTAGGTAAGGAGTTTGACATGAAAGATTTAAGGACTGCTGGGAAGATTTTCGAGATGGAGATTCACATGGATAAGGGAGCTAGAAAACTATGACTCTCCCAGCAAAGCTATATGGAAATGATCTTAAAGATATTTGATATGAGCAATGCTAAAGTAGTGAGCATTGCATTGGAAAATCACTTCAAGTTTTCCATAGATCAGTGTCCAAAGACAGACGAAGAGAATAAGAATATATCAAAACCACGGAAATAATCAAATGGATTTTCAGATATTTGAATGGGACTACAAGTCTCAGTATCATGTTTGGCAGCCAACAGAGTAAGTCTTCAGTTGTTGATTATGTTGATTCAGACTATGCAGGAGACTTAGATCATAGAAGAAGGTCCACAATATGGTTTGTCTTTACCCTTGCAAATAGACCAATTATATGGAGATCATCAGTCCAGTCTGTTGTTGCTATGTCTATAACTGAAGTAGAGTACATTGCAGCTGGTGAAACTTCTAAGGAAGTTGTAAGGCTTATGGGGCTGGTAAATGAATTAAGCATTAAGCAAGTTGGAGTTCCGCTGCATTGTATTAGAGTGATATCTTCTTGGCAAAGAACCATGTATATCATACTAGGATCAAACATATTGATATGAAATTTCACAAGATCATAGAGTTGATATCTTCTGGGCAAATAATATTGCATAAGGTTCACACTTCAGAAAATGCAGCTGATATGTTAACCAAGCCGGTTACCGTGGACAATTTCAGACATAGCATGAGCTTGATGAACATTTAGTGATTGTAGACTATGGGGTGCCCTCCACTCAATGAAGGAAGATTAAGATTGATGATATTCACCATGATGGAGATTGTTGTGTAATGACTCATATTCTTTAGATAACAATAATACAAGTTATGAGTTTGAGCTGAGGTAAAGGGGTTAAGGTATAAAATTATATATTTATATTATGTAAACCTAAGGTAACAAGTAGAACAATAGTTAAACACAAATCTTATTCTCTTACACATAGTGGCAGTCTCTCAACACTCTTGGGGATGTAGACACAATTAGTTGAACCTCATTACCATATTCTTTATGTTATTATATTATTTTTACCCTTTTACTATTTGATTGCTCGCTTATTTTGACCTACTCCATAAGGAAAACACGTTTTCAATGAATTTTCCATAAAAGCTCACGATTCACGAAAAAATGATAATTTCAGAAATGATGCCTTAAATTGTTTGCAATGGATTTTCAGTCTGAACCAAGACAAATATTTTTTAATGTTTATAAGATAAAAATTCCATAAGATTTTCAATTTTTAACTTTGCGGCAGAAGGGCCAAATGCACTAAAATCCTTTGGGATCAAAGGCATGGTGAGTGCTACTTTATTAGATACATATCTCTCAAACCATTACTACTACTCTCAAGTACTGGAGAGGCCAATTTATAGATTAGATTATAATATATTACAAAACTAAAATATCAAGGTCCAAATTTTTACTTTTTTTAAATTATATATTTCAAAATACTGACCACCTCACATTTCCAGTACTAGAGAATTAAATAGTGGAGATGAATCAATTTCTTCTCAAACAATATATCACTTATATGTCATTTGTTATCATTAGTTAGAAAATACACAATTATTAAAATTTTAATTTAAATATATATTTTTCAATCAATTATAACAAATAACATATAAAATGACACATTTTTTGGAACAACATAGTACTCTATTTTGTTACCTTAATTTCAACTTTTTTATTATTTATAAATCCATGTTATAATTTGTTTTAAAGTAAATAAATTTTTAATATTCTCTATTTAAAAGTTACATCACCGTTTCTGTCTTGTGTAACACTCCGTTTTTGCAACTTAGAAATTAGGACTTTATTATTAAAATATACTCAAAATTTATAGAAAATTAAAGACACATATTATAAAATCAGAGTGAATTTAGAATTCATTTTCATTAACATGTTCAAGATGCAGAAATATTCAATATTATCATCACCAAAAAACGAGGCATCCATTCAACCTCAAAACCATGATTTATTTAATTACCTATTTTTAAGTATATAGCTTTACAAAATCATTGATTTAATCTTAACATAATGATTATAAAAGACTTCATGTATGCAAAAAGAATCACTCTTAAGTATTTTTCATGAAATATAACTTATACAGAAATTAGTTCAAAAGACCAAGGGTATCCCTAAATCAAAGCTAATAATCCCAATATAAACAAGATATTTAACTATACATCAACTAAGTTATTCTTGTCTATATTTCTATCAATGGATATCCATAGAGCAACTACAACAAACCTGACATACACATAGTATAGAAAAAAGAAAAAACAAAGAAAAAGGGAGTAAGAACCAACTACGACGACCGCAACATGGAGTTATGTAGAGAAATAACATTAAAGTGAGACACTCTATAATAATACTATAATCAAACAATGTCAAACATATGCAAATAATGCATCAAGTTAGTGTCTTACCCAAGAGGAAATTCACATCTCCAATTAATATATCTTTCATGAATGCAATATGCAATTCAATCAACCAATCACCTCCAAATTACAATACCCGAAGGCCAAGATCCTAGTGAGAAAGCAACCGGGAGTATAGATATCATTAACAACGGTAGGTAACAATATCCATATTTTCAATTACCTCTATCAGAGGTGCTTACGTGGTAAGCCCAAACCGTTTCAGGATTCAACTCTATCGATCATGAAATGCGCAAGGGGTGTCAGAGATCGTTTAGTTTGCATGTAGGACTATCCTAGTCATACAGCTTATAAGACCAGACCCTCATTGGACTGTCCCACCTAAGCAATCCCTCAAGGCTTCTTGACGAATCACCGTCATTGCCGCCCCTATCCAAATCTCAATGATATTTCTATCACTGTATCTTTTCATTCTCTCCAACTCTAAACTACACGAATGCAATGCATGTACACTAACCAAAGTTAGCCCAATAAATATTTTAATCAATATTTTCATAAGTTTTATTTACACAAATATCACCTAAGTTAGTCATTTGAGCTCCAATGCATTTCTATCATGTCAAGTTCAACGAACGAACTCAAGATGCTAATTTAGTGATCAAGTATAATTGGGCAAAGCCCCAATTTTAAACTTATGTATTTTCCAAATTAATATAACAACTCATATATGTATTTCCCGTTAAATACAATAATCACTCATAATATTTTTCATTTCAATACAACAATTAATAACATAACCATTGCAATTGAGATATTTCTAAATTACAACCTTGTCACAAACATTTAGCACATAAAACAATTATCAATTTATCACAATACTCACATGTATGCAAACATAATTATTTGACAACCTCTCATGACGATGTAATACCATAAGCGAGTACCTCGCATTATATTACACAAAAACTAATTCATATACATATATTTCTAGCACAATCAAATATCTAAGACTCTCTATGGGAGCACATCTGCTGTCCCACAAAGAGTGCCACTCCATGTGATTGGTTGAAAAAATATATTTCAATTAAAATTTTAATAATTAATTATTTTTCTGACCAATCACAGGTAGTGGCACATCAAGTGGTACACTATTGTGGGACAGCAGATGTCCACCCATATGCATCATCGTGAAAAAGATTAAGGACTCTTACATGGAAAACACGTTTCCATGAGAGTTCCTAATCTACAAGACTCTATGACTTTTGAGGAAATCAGAGAAAAGAACTTCAATGAAAAACTCTAAACCACTATGTTCTTCCCCCTCACCTGGGTTTACGTAATCTCCTTGTCCAATAAACAAACTACATCCCTTGTTGTCTCCTTCAGCTTTAGAATCTCTTCTCATACATATGCTAATAACATTCAATAAACAAATCAAATTCTACTCTAGCTAAAACTAACAACTACTCTATTTTTTATTAATGATTTATAAAGCAAAAGTACACATATGAGTTTAATTATTGTACAATAGAAATATATATAGCATACCATGTTAGCATTGAAACTGTATCATAGACAATAAATAAATAATTACACATTATTACTACTTATAATTTGAAAACTAAGTTACAACACCACATATAAAATCAAATTGAAAGATACTTTTATTTATTTCCTTTTTGTAATTTCTGTTACTCATAAATATGCATATACACTAAGAAAATGATATTTCAATTGTTCATCTTGTGCAAGTAGTGATTAAACTAGAATGTATGAAGGTATATAATTGTTGAGTGTTCAAAGGGTTTGAAGGAACAATAAAAGAGAAGAATAAAAATCATGATTCCTACACTTAATTAACTTTATTGCTGCCTAGAGAGAGAAGAATGATTTTCTTCATGTATTAAGTTTACTCTATTCATGTTCACAGTGGCAACAAAACCAATTAAATGCATGAAAGATAAATGAAGATACAATATGGTTTTATTCAAAATGATTTTATTTATAGATCACTGATCCTCTCTTCTATTGCTATAATTGCCTTGGTTTAGTATAGTAAAACAAAATAACACTCAGACTATAATGACAAATAGGTAGCATTGAGTTATCTCTTTGTAAAGCAAAATCACCAAAACAATAATGTTTATATGCCTAGGCTATAATTGCTTCCACTTAGTATAGAGAAATCTCTTTGCAAAAGGTAACGTCACAATAACAGACAAGAAAACTGATTCATCAATCACTGGATTCAATGAGTAAAAAAATGGAGTAAACTCGCTTAGTGTGCTCTCTTCTCTTTCTTTCTCTTCTACAAACTGTCGTTTGTAAGTGCAATTTTCTTCTCTAGTTATTAATCCCTCCCTCCTCACTACATATATTTTGTTACTAATTAGGTTAATGTTCTACTTAAAACTAATTTTAATGTTATTCTTATCAAACTAATAAAATTTTATTTTATCTCAAGTAGCTAAGATAAATAAGATACTCACACAGGAATAACCACATAACATATTTAGATAATCTTAATCTCAGAAATAACTTTGTTAAAGATTAACCCAAATAATTAGTAATTATAATATAATACACCAACAAATTTAGTTTAGGATAAACATTATAATAAACATAACGATTCAAATCAAAATAAAATAATGATATAAAGAAAAATATTATCAGCTTGTTCTTTACTAGAACACAAAGATACGGGCTATGATGGATCAGATGTTGATGAAGGGGTAGAAGGTAGTCGTCAAGGCGATAGGAGGAAGCAAGAGAGTTGGGCCCGCCGGTGGAGGTACCTAAAAAGGTTCTCCGACGATCAAGTCAGTGTATGAACTTGGTGTTAAATGTATGGGAGTATGAGAATATGAAGGTAGAAAGTAATAGAATGAGTAATGCTAGAGAATAGAGAGATTGAGATACTTCCTGTTGGTAGAGACTCCTATTTATAGAGGGGAGAGCTGACTTTGGGCTCTTGGCAGGTAGTGCAACACGTGGCCGACTAAGGGTATTGTCGGGGGTTGCTTTTCCCGTGTCAGACGGTCTGCCAGGACCGTACTCTGTGTCACTCTTGTCTTTTAGCCTGTGGTTGGTTTGGTAGCCGTTCTGCAATCAGTCTGTCGTGCTGGCAGGTGGGTTGGTGAGGTACAGATGGCATGCCAGGGGATGTCTCTAAGGTCAACTCTGGTGGGCCAAGCACGCGGGACCTACCTCGGCGACCAAGCATGCGGATCTTTGGCTCGTCGGGTGGGAACAGTTGCCCCCAGTCTGCCAGGATACTGGGCGAGCATGTTGGGAGACTCTACACGAGCCTCGTACGACTTGGATTGGATTACTTGTGGTGGAACAGTTGCCCCCAGTCTGCCAGGACGCTGGGCGAGCATGTTGGGAGACTCTAATGATCGTCGAACGACCTCTTTCAGGGTGGTCTGGTCGTATGAGATTTGGCGACCTGAGATTGAAGGGCGTTGACCTTCCTTGCCAGGGCGCCAAGCGAGTATTGTTAGAGACGCCCCTCAACCTGGTGTTTGCCTAACTGGGCGTGTTGATCTAACTTGAGCAGCTAGGTGCTTTTCGTATGAGATTTCGTGACGTGTCCCTTCGGTTCCTCGCGCCACGTGGTAGGAATTAATGACCTTGGGTAACGTATCAGTTGGGGGGGGACGTTTCATCATTATCTGCTGTGACCCTTGACGTCTGCTGAACTTTGTCGTGTCGTGGGAGTAACCGCTGGTCATTCAAATGCTAGCACGTGGCATGACCTTTGGTTTCCGCCGAATTTTCCTTGTTTTTCGGGTTTCCGTTGGATTGCACTTGAGTGTTTTTCTACGGTCCTGATGAGGATGTGGATGGGCCTGGCCACTGGGCCTGTGGTTCAGGTTCTTCTATAAATAGAGGGTGTCTCGTGGCTTTTCCTCTTTTATGTGTTTCCAAACCTCCTGAATCCTTTCCGTGATTTCTTTGTTCCCAGCGTGATCTTCTTTGAGATTCTTCCTCTTTTCAACTTCTCCTTCTAATCCAGGTAACACTCGTTTCTCATGGTTTATATTTGCGATTACGAATCCGATTCTGACGTGGAGATCCTTTCTGGACCTCCACCGTGTTTCCAAAAACTTTCGCCCTCGTCTTGTGCATTGGTGGAGGTTCCCGAGACGTTGAGCATCGTCCCCCATCCTCCCACAGGTGGAGGTGTAGGGTTTCAATGGAGAGGTGCCGACGATTACTTGGCCTCACTTCGTCCCAAGTATGGGTTCATTTTGAGTGACGGTTTTGAGTCTGAGTTTGAGTCTTGTGATGACAGGTTCATGATGACGAGGATGTATAAGGCCAAGGCTCCTCAGCTGTCTATTCCGGCGGACTCCCCGCTACTAGTGGGTCGATAGGGAGGTGCTCGGTACTTCTAGCACGTTCCCATACGGGACTCCCCTCAACATACATGTCGCCAAAAAATCTTTCCATGGTTTCGAGGTCAGCGCCCCTAGGTCGGGGGAAAGGGTCTGCTATAACTTTTCAGAGGAGAAGAACGATAAGTACACCTTCTTCCTTTATGAGGCGTACTACCGGCGCATGCGGGTTCTCCTCCCCCTAGAGGAATGGGACGTGCAAGTCCTGACGCATCTGCAGATCGCTCCTAGCCAACTGACTCCAAACTCATGGGGGTTTATTCGGGCTTTTGAGATCATGTGCAGGGCGGCGGGCATCCCTTGCACATTAAAGTTGTTCTTATGGATGCTCCGCATTGGCCATCGCACCAATACCAATGAAGACAAGGAAGGCCGCCATGGGTGGACGTGTCTTCAATCTCGGCCCAGGCGGGGGCTATTCACGCCGTTTTCATCAAATGAAAAAAAGTGGAAAGGCAAGTATTTTAGGGTGAATGTCAGGAAAACACGGAACGACTGGTGTCTTAGAAAATCTGATGAGCCGCAATTTCCCTTTGCATGGAAAGGGGACATCCATCAACGCCCTTCCAAGAGCTATCTAGTGGAGACTGAAGATTTGTCTCAGAAAGAGGCGAAAGCTGCCAAGACCATGACTTACTAGATAGACGAGGGGGGACTTCTTCCCTGTTCGGCCATCCGTGACGGGGCGGGGCTTTAGTGGACTTTGTTGGTGGGTGGGCTGTATGCTGACTTCTTTTATTGCTTTGCTTTATGTACATGTTTATCTTGTCACTGACGATTTTCTTCCTTTTTGTGTAGTCGAGCTAAAAGCCAAGCTGAGTGAGAAACTGAGGAAAAACATGATGTTGAAGAGGGCTGCCGCCCTGGTTAAGAAAGATGATGTTGTTTCCAAACGTCAGAGAACGACATCCCCCGTGTCTTGCCCTATTGAGGGGTCTCCCAACCAAACAACTATGCAGTCAGCTTTAGTGAGTGGGGGGCACCCTGCGAGGGAGTCGTCTCTGCTTGAGCAGCCCGAGGACTTGATGGATCAAGAGTTGGTTCAAAGGGCTTCTGATTCGCCCCTTGCTGCATCTACTGAAACAGTTCCCCCTACTGATCCTACTGGAACTCCTCGGTCTGCATCGATGAGGGTAGAAGAGAGTGTCGGTACGTCGGTGATCCCTACCTCTGGGCAATCAGTTGGAGTGGACGTCGGTCGCTCCTCCGATCCAAACAGGAAGAAAAGTTCCAGGGGGAGTCAAGATCGCCTTTCCCCTGTCAGCGTCCCCAAAGTGATTGATCAGGCGCTTCTGAATGCCCATGCTAAGGAGGCCTTTGACAAGTTACCCTTGCCCGTCCTGCTGCAAAACGTGAAGGGGAGTGCTGTCCTCATAGCTTCCATCCAGAAGTACCTGGAGACGGATGGGGTTTTAGAGTCACGGATCATGGACGACGTGATGGCGAAAATCTGGGCTCTGCATGAGGCAGAGAAGCAGAAGATGGTTGATCTTCATTCCGCCGAGAAGGGGGAGTTGGTCAAGTTGGGCGAGGTCGCCAGGGCTCAGGTAGCGAATTTGTCAACCCGTGTGGGTTTTCTTGAAAGTGACAAGATAAAGCTTACCGCCCAGGTGATGGGATCCGAGGGGGCGGTCCGTGCCAAAAATGAAGCGCTTCATCGGCGGAATGAAGACATTCGTCTTGCGAAAGAGGAGGCTGCGACTTGGAAAGCTCGTGCTGAGGCTGCTGAACAAGAAAAGGCCGCACTTCTAGGGCAGGTGCAGGCGTTGGGGGGAGAAGGCATCTCTGGAAACCCAGGTTCGGGAATTGGAGGAGGGACGGGCAGCTGTTGAAGTTGAAAAAGTGCAGCTGGAGAAGCTTGTGGGCGAAGCTGCCGTAGACGCGTGGGAGAATGCCCAGTCCCAGCTGGCTCTGGGTTTTCCAAGCACCGATTGGACTTGGATGCAGCTAGGTGCCTATGTGGAAGATGGGCGCCTGTTGGTGGGGGATGACAACGACGATCGAGTTTTGATGCCTTTTCCTGGTCAGGGTGGGGGAACTTTGTAATTTTATCTTTAAGTATCTTGTAACATGTTTCCCTTTAATGAATGAACAGCTTTGCGATAATCCTTTTGTTTAAATTTTGTACGCAAAATGACTTTATACAACTGCTGGACGATTTTGTCTTTATGAACACCTTTGAGTGTATGATGGATTTAATTCTGAATTTGAACAACTTTGTGTTGAAGGCTAAAGCTAGAGTTTTCCAAGTGCTGATGCTGTTTGGAGCCAGGCAGGTGAACCATTTGAGGGCCGCCTTTTTAAGAGTCAGGGGGAAGGCTCTGCACATGATGGGGTCGGTTGCCCAATGGAATAACATAGAAGCCTCGAAAGCGTCGAGGTGGTCCTAGGGGTCCGCCGTCCCATTGTATTGGTACATGTTTGTGGGGCGGGTGAAGTGAGAGGGTAATGGGTAAGCCATGATGGTAGGTATAAAAGGATGTCTAGCACCGCAGGAGTGGTGCGGGGTTGGCTGGGATGGTGGGCGGGACTCGCTTGCTGACTCTTCACAGTTACTTTCGTGAATAGGGCGTTCCGAGTGATCCTCAAGGTTTATTTTAGATTGGCGGAGTTCTTGTATTACATCGGCCTGTTGCTGGATGAGCCGCTCCTGGCGTTCCAGCATCTAGAGGAGGTGTTGGGTGGTTGGTTGTTGTTCTAGAGTGGGATAGTGGCTTCGGCTGGCCTGATGGGATGGTTGTCTTGGTGGGGGAAGAGTACTTGGGGCAGGGTCGACTTGGCTGGTAGATAGAGCTCGATTTCTAGTAGCCACCATGGTGTGAGTTGGAACACAGACGACGCCAATGTTCTTTCATAGAACACAAATATATGGAACAATAGTTGATCAGTTGCTGAGGAGGGAGAAGAGGAAGGACGTCAAAGTAGCAAGATGATGTAGAAGAGCTGGACCCGCCGGTGGAGGTACCTGAAAAGGTTCTCCGACGATCAAGTCAGTGTATGAACTCGGTGTTAAGTGTATGAGAGTATGAGAATATGAAGGTAGAAAGTAATAGAATGAGTAATGCTAGAGAATAGAGAGATTGAGATACTTCCTGTTGGTAGAGACTCCTATTTATAGAGGGGAGAGCTGACTTTGGGCTTTTGGCAGGTAGTGCAACACGTGGCCGACCAAGGGTATTGTCGGGGTTGCTTTTCCCGTGTCAGGCGGTCTGCCAGGACCGTACTCTGTGCCATTCTTGTCTTTTAGCCTGTGGTTGGCTTGATAGTCGTTCTGCAATCAGTCTGTCGTGCTGGCAGGTGGGTTGGTGAGGTACAGATGGCATGACAGGGGATGTCTCTAAGGCCAACTCTGGTGGGCCAAGCACGTGGAACCTACCTCGGCGACCAAGCATGCGGATCTTTGGCTCGCCGGGTAGGAACAACTATAATATTCATTAAATTATTTGTCAAACATATGAATACTTACAAAATATATTTAATACAAATTCACTATGTATTACAAAAATATTCAAACATTTTAATAATTTAATACAATCCAATTTCTATCTTAAATTATATTTTTGAAACAAATTTAACTCTTAGAATATAATGATTCACTTAACTACAAAATAATGAATGAAGTAAATTATTTAATTATAAACTTATTGGATAAATATTAAAAAATCAATAACTTCTCTAAAAATCACGTTTATCTATCTTTAGATTAAATAAAATTCATATTTTTCACATACATAAAAATAAAAAAAGTACAGGTGTTACATATTTTCCTAAATACATTATATTAATGACCCATAAAATATTAAAGAAGATAGTATATTTAATAGCAGTTAAAGAATGTAAGAACTTGTAAAGCTTAGAAGTGTGGTTTTTACTCATGGGAGTGACTATTGTGTAAGTTGTACTTAAACTTATTTCATTAATTAAACACAATAATTTTTTTTGTTAGTGCCAACCTTTTTTTTTTTTGCTAAGGAACCAATTTCTTTTGGGATTTATGACTATTCTTCCTAATAAGTGTCGCGTCTAGGAATCGAACCCTTAATTTTGAGGATCCAGTGAAACCTTACATCATTAGACCAACACTTTGTTAATTTAACACAATAATTTGAATGAATCATTATAATTTTAAAAGAGGAACCAATCCCTTGAAGTATTATCAGTTTATCCTGTGAGACTCTTATCAATTAGATATCACTTTAATTTTAATTTTCAAATCAACATTAACTCATAATATATTAACTAACTCGTCCTTTCAAGCACACTTATATGCCATGTAGATTTAAAGTCATTGCAAAAGGATGCCACCTGCCACTACCTGTGGGCATATGCAAAAACACTTCCTTGCTGGCATTTATCTTGTGTTTTCTGACATCTGTATGCATGCATAAAATATGTAGACACTTATTAGATTCTGCTAATTAAATATGTAGACACTTATTAAATAAAACATGCATAAAATATATAGACACTTATTAAATAAACAAGCCAAACTTAAATAGAATTTAACTTGTGGGATTAATGTGCTAATTTGATTATATATATATATATCAGTGTTGTTAGAACTGGACCGGACCGGACGGTCCGACCGGTCTGACCGCTGACCGGACTTGAAAACGGCTCTGATTTGTCGTTTTAACCGAATAAGAGTTGAACCGCTTTGAACCGGAAAAAATCCGGTCTGACCGTGTTAAACCCGGTTAAACCGGATTAACCCGGGAAGTAAACCGGACGGTTCACTTAAAAATAAAAAAAAATAGGACAATGTTCTAATATTTTGTTTTACTATGGTCCAAAAAAGATAAAAAAATATTATTTCAATATAATTATACATAATTATTAATTATATAAAGTTTTACATTTATATATAACTATATATTTATAAATAAAAATTATTATTTATGTATGAAATCATCCGGTTAGACCGGACGGTTTAACCGTTTAAACCGGTTAAACATAATACGGGACCTCTGCCGGTTTGGCGTTCGGCTCGGGTTTCACAACACTGATATATATATATAAGTAGAGAATATTTAGTTTTATATATTATATATTAAATAAATAATTACCATTTGAGTTGATGGATTGAACCAATCGAACTAATGAGTTACATTAAATTGTTTGTGAATTCTTGTTAAACAAAATTAATTCGAGTCAAACCAAATAATTACGACTTTTAATCAAGTCAAATTCGAACTAGAATCATAGCTCATTTCAAACTAATCGTTTAAATCCTTATCAAATTAGGTTGTGGTTCAACTTATTTATGACCCTAATTATTGTGTATAAAACTTCATCTATCTCCACTACTAATTTTTATTTTACCATTTTAAAAGAGAGGGACTCAAGTAAGATAATTGCATCAAGCAATTATTTTTGAGAAAGTAACATGCACGAACACACATCACAATTTAATTTTTTTTATATTATAGGTATATCATTTATATATATTAAGTGTTACTTCTTAAATAAAAATTCATATGAATCGGGAATAATATATTGAAGCTGTAGAAAAAAGTTCAATGTACAAAATTTATATATCATATTTTAGGTTTTGTTAGCAAGTATTTTAAGGAAAAAACATTGTTTAATCCTTCAACGGTTTAAGAATAACATCTACACTGAAAATTGCAAGTTTTAAATGTATTTAATATATTAAAGTATTAAAAACCCCATTTTATTATTTGTTACAATTGCTACTTGATTATACCATCACGTGACACTCACATGTAAGTTTCTTTGTGCCATTTTTTCATCTGGTTCTCTCTTTCCCGCCTCACAAAAAATTAACCCTCATTTTCCCACTCTATGGAGTCACATTAGATTACATAAGAGAAAATAATTAGTTCATGTTTCAAAATTACACAGCTTCAGATGGTGGATATTAGCGACGAATTTTCAGGAACAATTTGTTCCATTTGCTACGAATCTCTCAACCCAATTAACGAAGACCTTCAATCTATCTCTATCTGCGGCCATGTCTTTCATGAACTCTGGTAACCCTCACTTCGATTCCCATCTCAATGCGTTAATTCAATAAATCGCTGTTAAAGTTTCGTTCTTTTCCTTGATTTGTTTTTGGGTTGTTCTTATTGTTGTGTAGTTTGCAGCAATGGTTTGAGTATTCGAAAGCGAAAAAGCACACTTGCCCTGTTTGTAAACAGGGTTGCAAGGTTGATGATGCGTGCCGGCTTTACTTTCAATCGATCGGAGAAGGTGAAGCTGTTCTTTCAGCTCAGAAACCCTTTGATTTTCAGGAAGATGCTGGGGTTTTGCGCAAAGAAGTTAAGTTGTTGGAGGTTAAAGTTTCAGGGCTTAGTTCTCAATTAAATCGTCAAGGAAAGGAATTAGAAGAAGTAACAGAGGAGGTACTTTTTGAAATATTTGAAGAAGAATTTGCAGTTGAAATTTGAAATTACAACATATAATAATTATGACTTAGGGGTTAATGATTTGGAAAAAAAATGTGAAGTCGCACTTATCATTCAAAAGATTGCTTTAGGTTGTTTAGGCGAGTGTAGAGGAAACATGTAGAAGCCCAAGTAAAGAGAGTAGATAGAATGAAGAGTAGCTCCAAGGTTTTAAATTATATTTGTGGGATCCCCAAATCTTAATCATGTGGACTATTGTGACAAAATATGTTTGATGCAAACACAATTCTGGTCGTGATGTGGTTTTAGAGACTACCAAAACCGTAAGATTATAGTTCTAATTGATGTCAGAGACTCAAATTTAAAACCTTGTTTAGCCCTATAGTTAGAGGTAGATGGAGACTTTTAAAAAGGATTTAGCTTTGTTTATGACAAGACATTATGCCATTGATTGATCCATTTAGTGGAAAAAAGGCGTGGTTGTTGTTTTTGAATTTTGAACTTTTTCTTGGTGTTTTGCTTTGCAATATTTGTGTGGTAGATGAGATGTATTACATTTAGAATTATAACTGGAATATTGAATGGATGATTGGCTAGTTTACAGTGTGATTGCTGATAAATTTCGGATGGAAAGGGTATTGAGTATTTATCAACTTATGAGTTGAAAACTAAGTCACTAGAAGATTGATGTTTTGTTAAAAATGAAGTTTTTCTTTTCTAATTTGTACCGCATAAATGATTTTTTACTATTAGTAGAATAAATAGCTGCGTACATGATCAATTATTGACAACTAGAAATGTAGAATATTAGAAAGTCAGGAGTCATGCTTTTGATGTGTCTAATCGCGTTAAGTTGTATGTGAACAGAAAAGTTCTCACCCTTTCAAACATTAGTGACAAAAAATAAAGTCATTCATATTTGTTGTTTATATTATTTGTCATTTGTTTTGTTAATGATATTGATTTCATATGGCTCTTAAATGATTCCGCTTTCAGCTTTGTGCTTGCAAGAACCAGGCAAAGATTGATATAGCATTGAAAAATCAGGCCTTGAATGAAAAAACATCCCTACAATTTCAGCTTCGTATGAAATCAGAGGTGAATTAATTTGTAGTCTCCTCTGTTATCTGTAACAAGTTAACTATTTACAGTCTTAATTAACTTATTGTGATCTCATGTTGATATAGGAACTTGAGAAGTCAAGCTTTGAGCGTTTTAGATTAGAAGAAAGAAATATGGCTTTGGCTAAAGAACTTGCAGCATTAAAATTGTGAGTAGAGCTGCATTTTCATTGAGTGTCTATTTTTTTCTTATGATGTAATATTTATTTATTTTGTTTTTTGCTAAGTTGGTTTATGGACTTAATAGAGCTTCTGATCTGGACCTTGATGAAGAGGATGTTCTGAGGCTTGCCACTTTGGGTAATGGGGCCAACAATAAAGATACAATCGATACATTAAAGAAATCTCTGGTCTTGCGGAACAAGTTTGTCCTCCACTTCCAAATCTTTATTTGTTTCACAAAAGCGGTTGTGTTTTGTATTGAAAGTTTGAAACTTCCTAAAGTTTCTATGTGGACTTGAAATCAATAAGTAAACTTTTTGATTCTGTTGTACTATTCTGCATTCTGTAGGCAACTAAGAAAAATGTTTGTGTTAAGCCCTTAAAGTTGTGTTTGGTTACCCAAACTTTTTTCCTTGCCCTGAATTTCAAATTGAAATTGCACATATTTTTATAGGAGTTACAAAGAATTGATGGCCAAGTGCAATCTTCTGGGAAGAGGTGAGGCTCGTTATAGCAAAAAGCTTGAGAAGGCTAAAGAGAAGATCGCTAAACTGAAGGTAAGCACATGATGTGCCTGCTAATTCACAATTTCATTAGTCGCAGATTTTTGTCGACCATTAATTGTTAAGAGCTTTGTGGGCATTGTTAGGCAAAGGTACAAGAACTGGAGACAGCTGCTGAAGTGAAAGAGAATGAATATCTGATGTCTCATAAACATAAAGCATCAAAGAAAGCAAAGTCTTCAAAGACTCTTGAAAACAGTGTCAATTCTAATCCTGATGTATTGGCAGCTAGTGAATATTCATCAAAAGAGCAAATGAAACAAATTTCGACACCCCAATCAGGAAAGGATCTGACTTTGAACAACAATAGTAAATCTGTACAATCTTTGAATATAGAGAACTCAGATGCTGCTAAAAATAAAGCTGCGAATTTTGGTAACGGAAGTGAAACTACTTTGTCTGTTGATAAAGAGAGAGAAGTCATCTCAATTGACGATGATTCAGCATTTACAAAACCTTTGCCTGAGCACCCAAAACTCGATTGCAAAGATCAAGACATGGACGATGTTGCTCTTAGAAAAGCTACTCAAGCGAAGCCAGAGGCAGCAATGCAAGGAAAATGCAATCTGGCTGAATCTTCAAGAATTGATATTGACATTGAAATTCCCAACACTTCATCTGGTGTCATGGATGAAGACGTGACATTACTATATAATGTTAAACAAGCTGAGCCAATGATTAACATTAGAAAAGAGTCACCATTAACACTTTCAAGTCCAGGTATGCTTCTAGTTGGGTTTTTTAGGCTGCACTTTTGTTTTAAATAGATACTGCAGATTTGTTTTTTAAAAGTTTTGAATAGAACTTAAAGTGGACAAGCCTTGGCTTAATATCAAGGATGCTGCACTTTTTTTTTTACTGAAGAGAACTTAAAAGCTGGAATTTCATTGTTTCTCTGTCGTAACATGAAGGGGACATCTGCTTTACTGGTGGATTGCTTGGTCCTGATGGAACTCAACGATACTTGGGTAAATGGTGCAAGCGTGGACAAAATAGTGAACCGGTTTCTGCAAAAAGTTCAGGTAATGGGGATTTGATAGCTGTTGGGGCTGATGGTAGAGGTGGCAGAACTAAAGCTCTAAGGTGTTCAAACCAAACCTTCTCGGTGGGTTCTGTACTTTTGTTGAATCCTTCTCTGACCTGCAAATGATTTTGATCATATCTGCATGTCCTTTCTCACAGACTATTTTTGTTGTCTTTGATAAGTTTCAATAACCAACAGATAATTTTAATTACTGCATATGTTTTCATCCTTAATGTATACAACGGCACGAGGGGTTTACTCTGGTAACCTCGTTTTTCCTTTACTCAAGTACTCTTGGTGAACTGTTAGGTGTTAAGTACTTGTTTGTTAATTATATTTGGTGCTCTCCAAATATTTTTTGACCAAAAATATTTGAACACTTATTAAGGGTACTAGAATACTAGTACCTACCTATCTAGAAAAAGGTATTCTAGCAGCTGCCTAAGGGCATATTTTCCAGATTATTTTGCTGAGTTTTGCTTAAAGCGGTAAACTTACTTTATAGGTTGTTTGTGTGTTGCAGGATGGTAAGGAAAACTCATTAAGTTCAAAAAGGTTGAAGTTGAGATCTAAAACAAATAGTTTGCAATCCAAGGGGTGCTTGCAGATAGAACACTTCTTTGGGAGAGCCACTCAGTAATTTATTGGTATGTGTTTCGGCCTTGGTTGCAATGTTCTTGTTTCAAAGAGCAGAGGATTGGAATATTGGATGCATTGTCATTGAAGGAAAATGGTGGAAAATAATCCATTGTTGTATAGTTTTAATCACTTTGAATACTGTTTTTTGAGGGTTTTGGTTAGATATATACCAAATAGCAAAGTGGCTCTTTCCTTTCATTTGGCCTCTGTTTGATCCCTGACAAGATTATGCTCAAAGGTGTGAAAAATCCAATTAAAATGAGCATGGATTTGGATACAGAAACATAAGGTTCCTTACATTTTTCTTAAGTTTCTAGTGTGAAGATAGGCGATGGCCTTAAAAGGTGCATAAATAACAGTAACAGTAGTATCTGTGTTCTTTGAGAAGAATAATGTAGTGGAACCCAATGGCTTGAGTAGTTGTATGTAATGTTGTTAGGACAAAATTTGTACAAATATAAAGATCTAAGTTAGCACTTAGTTGAGGGTTAATTTGTTTGGGTATTCCTTGAGTCATTAACCTGGGTGAAGCCTTTTCCAAAGTGATAATTGATACTAAGCTTTTACCTACATGTATAGGAAAATAAGCACTTTCCATAATTCCAAGCATACACCAAAAGAACTCAAGAAGGAATCTCTCTCTTAAACCCGATAGTGTAAAATTCTATTCTGCATCATATATAACTGTTTTTCTACATATAAATAATCTATATACATACTAATAAAGTGTTGGTTTAGTGATATAAGATACCGTTAAATTCCTAAAACAATCAAAAGGTTAATGATTTGATTTCTGTAAGTGATATTTGTTGGGAGGGATAACAGATGTACTCCAAGACGAGGAATGAGACATCATCAACACAAAAAAGATTAATTTTTTACTTAAAAGGTGAAGAGATATATCAGAAAATAGTCTCTATACATAAGTTGGGTGATAAGTTTTGATGATTACCAATTAGTTGTAACAAATTATTACTCGTTCTAGGATTTCATCTGGAATCCAGACCCATCAATAGATTTTTGTTATGAAAAAATAAGCTAGTCCAAATGCGCAACATAACAGTTTTCTTGAATGAAGTTTTTGGAGTATGTTCTTTGGTACATCACAGTTTATCTTCTAAATCCTCAAGTCCTACTTTTACAATACTTTTCAAAATAACTACTGCATTTAATTCCACTTCAAATTTGGTATTTGCTAGACATTTTTCCTTACAAAATAGCACAAACTTTTATTTTCAAAAACATTGAACCAAGGCCATGACCCAACTTTTATCAATTTCTTGTAGATTAGTAGATAATATGTGTTCATTGTAGACTCTCATTTAAAGACTAATGTGTTAAGCATCAATAGAATAGAAGCCTATCAAAGAGTCAGAATCCTCTCCAGTACGGGAGATAGAACTAATACAATAAATAAAAAAAATGTAATGATATTTGTGTTTTTTATTCACATTGAGATGTCACTTTTACTTTTAAGACTACAAACAAAAATAGAATTTCCATCTCCAAGTATAAATAAATGCATTTGTAACACTTCCTTTTTTGTCTAGTAGATATCACAATGTTTGCATATGAATTTGGATTCTCTCTAAATGTATATATTCAATTGTTGGTGGAACTCTTTCCTATATCATCCTTTATATCAAATGATATTGAAATAAAAAAGGTTTACCATACACACAATTTTACATGAAATCATGACTCGGACAACTATGAGAGAGGTTTAGTTATCGGAAGAATCCCTAGCATATTGATATACAATAAAGTCTTTGGCAGCAATAGGACTCTTGAAAAAGTGAATTCCATGGCAAAAGATCAAAGACTCTTCTTGATTAAAAGGAAGAAGCAAATCAATACAAAGATGAAAAGAACTCAATGAATTTTCTCTTATTGATTATGAAAAGTACATCACAATTACAAAGCAAGGATCAATATATATATCCTTGAAAATAACAAACCTAACAAACTAATAACAAACAATTTATCTACAAACAGAAAAACAGAATATGTAAAACCAGAATTATTGAGCCTATTACAAAGCTAAGAGAGATAGCTTGTATTACAAGAAATTGTTGGCTTCTTAAATAATCATAAAAGGACACATCATAGGCCTTTAATTTATGTAGATATGAAGTCTTATAGTTGATCCAAGAGACTTTGTATCTATTGATTCATTGTGATGATGAATCTGACTTGAGTAAGAATTGCCATGATTGACTTGATGCACCATGCCCTTGCCTGACTGAGACATCAATTGGTGCGCCAAGGCCTGTCCTGACCGAGGCAGAGCCAACTGGTGCGCCAAGGCCTGTCCTGACCGAGACAGAGCCAACTGGTGCGCCATGCCCTGTCCTGACCGAGATAGACTCAACTGGTGCTCATTGCCCATGCGCATCTGATGCAGGCTCCGAGACTGGCACATGTGCATTTGGTGCAACCATTCTGACCGAGGCTGGCGTATGCACATCTGATGCATGCTTCCTGACCGAGACAGAGCCAATTGGTGCATTCTGTCTTGATCAAACATATTCCTTGTTTTATCTGGTTCATGACACATTGCTATGATTCCAACCAAGCCAATTTCCCTTTGATTCATACTTGAGCCAGGTTGATCATGATCCTTGCTTGTTGAGTCCTTGATGGTCCTGCAACAAGCATATCCATTGTTAGAGTTTATCAAGTTTAACAAGGACAATCTAATTAATATTTAATATGTATATACACATAATATAATTGTTTTTTACATTGTAAGTAATTTATCTATCATTGATTTATTAACTAATATTAACTTTCAAATAAAAGTAATGCAAATCAATAATAAATGATGTGCTGAAATGGAAAAAAATTTACACTGTCAGTATACAGATTTTAAACTCGTCTAATTAACCATGAATATACCCTTCCCCATCCTCCAATACCAAAATTACATAGTAAAATGTCCCAAAATAAAATAAAATCAGATGGTAAGAAAATTTAACAAGTACCTTGAGGTGTGTAAATATCACATGTCTTTAAGGCTGTCATTATTCTATATTTTAAACCAATCAAATTTTAATAAGTGATATAAAAATGTTATTTAATATTTTTAATTTTATTTATTTTATTTATGTAGCAATATTTGATTGGCATAGGACAAAGATTATAACATCTTTAAGGACAACTAGTAATCTTTGTTCATAAATCATTTGGTAGAGAGTTGCAACTTGAAAACAATGCAATTGTGGAAAATATCGATAGTTCAAACCAAAATAAAATATCACTAGTGTCTTCCACAAGAGCACAACCGAATCACAATGCAGAAAAGTCTGGATCCTCATTTTACAAATAAGCAGAATATGTCAGTGCTTTACATGGAAGAAAGTGGATTCACCAAACATTTGCCATGTGAAAGCACAAACTAAAAAAGAACAATTATTAGAAAATGGAGCACATAGAATAAATAAGCGCCCACTGGAATGAAGAAGTATCTAATTTGACATTTTACGGAGAAAAGAAACACTAAAACTGAAATAAACAATTATTTGTTACTTTATTGGTCAAGTAAAATTATTATTTTTTTATGTTAAAATATTAGTATTTGTTGTGGGTGAAGACTCAAACTTTCAACTTTCTTCACTTCAACCCTTTTCCATAATCATCAAATTAGCTTATAACTTTTTTTCTTCAATTTTGATAGAAGTGAAACTCAAACCTGCAATCTCTTTCACTCCATTCCTTAAATCATTTACTTTAACACCGGACCACTTTGTGATTCCAGGTAAAGTAATATTATTATAATGATATTAGAATAGAGTGGCGAGATTATTTAAAACTTCTATATATGGAGGATTAATTTGAAGAAAAATAATATTGAAGTGAAAATTAATGTAATACAAGGGCCACAACTTCAGCTTTTTAAAATCATTTTCAGATTGGTATTGAGAGCCAAATTTGTTATAGCAACGTATCAGCCAGAAACCTTAACTCTAGACACAATCTTAATCTAATGCCAAAGTTATATTTCTTCTTCTAGATGCCTCCTTAAAATGAGATAGAAAGTTTCAGAAGATTTTTATGTAAGGAAGATGGTTAGATAGTGCATAGTAGTTTGTAAAAAGTTTAATATGTATCATACTCATATTCTTCTACTTTTATAAAAAAATCAAGGGATTTCTCAGCATAAGACGTGGTAGTATTGTAAATAAAAGAGTAGTGCATTTGGGTATATAATCATGCAGAGGAAGCTTCAGCCCTAACATCCATGCAATACCATTAAAGGGTCACACAAAAAAGAACAAAACACAATGGCTTTCCTGAGTTTTTACAGTGACATGTGCCTAAAAAATTAGCAAAGGAATATCACACATTTCATAATAATGTGCATCATCAATGGCTTTGGATTTGAATTGATTTTATTTGGTCTTCCATGTAAATGTATCGTCAACAGCCAACACATTGCTTAAAGTGCCACTCAGCAGCCTCCCGATGGTGGATGAATCTTTTTTGAATCGACAAATGTTAGTATATTAATATTTGTTGCGGATAAAACTCAAACTTTTAAACATTAACCCTTTACCCTAATTATCAAGCACTTTAAAACTAGACAGCCTAGAAGGATGAACCTAACATATATTTAACTCTTTTTAAAACTTATTTGGTGGATATAGGCTAAGATAGTCCGTTTGGAATATGAGAACACCCAAACATGATTTTACTATTAATAATTCATCTCAAATCTTTTATGACCTACTCTTAATAAAGGAGTAATCATACATTCTTTACAAAATCAACTAATTACAAATATGGTGACATAATTAGTAAATACTGGATTCAATCTTATGATACATCACAATTATGTATACATACAAATTTGTTATTGATTTATAAGGGAATATATCATTTTTTTTAATA
Organism: Lupinus angustifolius; assembly: GCF_001865875.1. Classification (NCBI taxonomy): domain Eukaryota; kingdom Viridiplantae; phylum Streptophyta; class Magnoliopsida; order Fabales; family Fabaceae; genus Lupinus; species Lupinus angustifolius. The sequence continues at coordinate 10,028,880 of NC_032019.1, read as the reverse complement.
AACATATTTTGTTATATTTTTTCAATATTTACTTGCGTGCTTTAGTTGGCATAGTATTTTTTTTATAAATAACTAGCATTTTCATAGATATGTCATACTTGTTAACCTCATTTTAAAATTTAATATTAAAGATCAATATACATAAATAAACTAAAGTTATGTAAGTATTTAAATAGAATATATAAAAGTTTAATAGTGATAATGGTAAAATTAACTTAGAGAGATAAAAATATTATAATTTAAATTATAAATACAAAATTTTATTAAGGATAAAATTAGATAAGATAAAATTACTTAAAGTCGCAGTGTATGATTTCAAAGGAAACGTTAAATTAATTATTTCACTTTTTGTATAAAACAAAATAATAATAAACCCACCCCAAAAATTCTGTGGGTTAGATAAGGTCTGGTGTCAAAATATATTTGCACTCGGAAATACTTACGCAACAATAAGGTGAAAATAGGTTGTGTGAGTTAGGCCTTTTTACCTAAACTAGCATGCCTTATTGCCTTATGTCTCAAACTATAAATGTAATTGAAAGCCTATTAGTTATTTTGATCGGCAATTAATTTAAATTAGAATAAAAAAAGTGTTAGGAGAGTAAGTTGTATATCTAGACATTAAACAACATAACTTAGACAACTAGAAAGGTTCCAAACTCATTTCATAAAGGAAAAATAAAAATTAGAAAAAACGAGCAGTAATGAAGTTCCATGAGTGAAGATGAATAGAGTACAATACTTCATCTAGATTAAAACTAGAGTGTTCAAATATTACTTTATTTTTAGCCAACCAAAGGGACCCAAGAGTGATGAACCAGATAGACATCCATTGTTGATAAATATTTTTTCCCAACCGCAACAAGTACCAATGAGGAAGGAAGTTACACTTGACACCAATAGGGATAATTGAACAAAGCCCGAACCAAGAGTAGATTATTTGCCAAACACCATAAGACAAGGGGCAACTGAAGACAAATATTCAACGGACTCTTCCATCATACCACATAAAGCGCAACCAGTTGGAGCTTGATCTCCAAGAACTTCACGTCTAGCTAGATTCGAAAGAGTCGACACTCCATCTAAGGACATTCTCCATACTAGGAATCTCAATTTTGAAGGAACATTGCATGTCCACAATCTTTTACAAAAATCATTTTCACAAGTGGTAACCTCATTAAGGTGTACCTTATAGACATTTCTAACCGAGTAAAGACCACCATTATCATGCACCCATAGCCACCCATCATCATAGTCTTGGACTAGCTTCACGTCCTCCAAGGATTTAGGAAGATATTCTACTTGTCATTGTTCCCATAAAAACAAGTTCCTTCGACACTTCAGATTCTAGCACCAAACACCATTCCTCCATTCTCCCAAAAAGCTAATACTTACGTCTTTGTCCAATGCAACCTGAAACAACCTTTGAAAACAATTGTCTCACCAGAACCAACTTTCCTACGAACACCCTAAAAAAACCACCCATTGTGTATCCCATTCTCTCTATTGTTAAGGCACCCTAGGTCTCTCCACCATGATGGTCCTCTTTTAAAACACTCAACATCACTAGACCTTCCCAAAGCCCCCACCTCAATTTCAAATCTAGATTTCAAAACTCACACCCAAAGAGAATCACTCTAAAAAAGAAGTCTCCACATCCATTACCAATAATGTCAAATTAAATAGACACAAGTTTTTAATCCCAAGACCCCTTGCTTCTTTAGACCTACAAACCAATTTTTGACTCACCTAATGAATACCTTTACTGACCTCACCCTTACCCCAAAGAAACCTCCTCCAGATTTTATCAAGCACATGGATAACAGAAACAAGAGCTTTGTAGAACAAAAATAAATAGATAGGTAAGGAGGAGAGAACCAATTTAAGGAGAGTCACTCGACTACCAAAGGAAATAAGCTTTTGTTGCCAAAGAGAGAGCTTCTTTTTGAATGAGTCAATAACAAGAGACTAAGTAGAGATTCTTCTAGGATTAGCACCAACATGGATTCCTAAGAACTTAAAAGGAATAGAACCAACATCACATGGCAACTTATTCACCGCCATCTAAACAAATCCAAGATTAGACTTAATGCCAATGAAACTACTCTTATGAAAATTAATCCTCAACCCAGAAGTCAACTCAAAACATTTCAGAATGCTCTTGAGAGTCACAACATTATCAATAGAGTTCTTCCCAATCAGAAGGGTATCATCTTTGTATTGAAGATGAGAAATAATAACCTCATATCTACCAACCGAATAACCTTTGAAGATCTTCTTCGACACTGTAGATTTCATAATATCAACAAGGCCCTCACCAACAATAAGGAAGAGAAAAGGAGCAATTGGATCGCCTTGTCTCAAACCTCGGGCCATATTAAAATCCGTAGTTGGACTCCCATTAAGCAAGATAGAAACAGAGTTTCACTAGAGGCAACTCTTTATCCAATTTCTCCATTTGAAGCAAAAACCCATCATTTCCATCATATAAAGGATGAAGCTCCAATTAACTAAGTAATATGCTTTATCGAAATCCACCTTAAAGATAAAACAATCTCCACCCTTGTTTTTATTAGCCTGATCAATGATCTCGTTAGCAATAACAACCCCACCATTATGTATCTATATGTGAGAAAGACAGTTTCACATTACGAGATGATCGAGTGAATAACCTTTTTAAGATGCCCAACTAGGATTTTGGATATGATCTTATGAATGCAGCCAACTAGGGAGATAGGTCTATATTCACCATGCCCTTGTGGGCAACACGTCTTCAAGACCAAGACAATAAAAGAAGCATTGTAGCCTCTCACAAGATTACTGGAATAGATGAAGTCCTCCACCATAGCAAAAATATCAGATTTCATACAATCCCAAGACTTTTTTAATGAAAGTGAAGTTATAACTATCAGGCCTAGGGCTTTTATCACCTTCAAAACTCCAAACAGCTTATTTAATTTCATCTTCCTTAAACCGAGTAGTAAGGAAACAATTAACATCTTCAGAGATGCGCTTGAAATCAATCCCATCAAGAGAAGGCCTATTCCAATGATACTTAGCAAATCTATCTTCAAAAAAATTAACAAATATGATCTTTAACCCTTACAGGATTTTCAACACACTCCCCATCAATTAACAAACTAAGAACTTTATTAGACCTCCTCCTTCTATTAATAGAGGCATGAGAGAATTTAGTATTGGAGTCACCATCCCAAAACTACCTATGTCTATATTTATGTAAGAGTATGTTATCTTTTTTACTTGAGAGTTGCCAAAGATCAGCAATGACAATTCTTCTAGCAGAAATATCATCTTCAGATAAACTTTCATCACACATTTTTCCATCAATGTAGTTAATGAAGGCTACTTGATCAACAATTTTCCTATCCAACAAACCAAAGTGATCCTTGTTCCAAATCTTTAAAGACCTCTTAAGACATTTCAATTTTTCTTTAAGAATAAAGGAACCCTTACCATGGACCTCGAATTTACTCCATTCGACTTCAACAAACTTACCAAAACCTGCATTTGAAAACTAGCAATTGTTTGTTCTGAATGGTGACAGACCCCAATCAAGAAAATCATTTTTTAGAAGAATAAGACAATGATCAAAGAATGTTCGCTTCAGGCCCAATTGAACAAGCCGGCCCCATATGTTTAACTAACTATCATTGATGAAGAACCTATCAAACCTACTCATCGCTGAACATTTAACAGAAACTAAGTAAATTTCATTCCAACAAGAGTTAGATCGAACAAATTCATATCCTCAATGAATTGAAAGAACTCCACAGAATTACTTCTAGCAAAATGGGAACCAATACCTTTTCTTTCATCCTGGTGCAAAGCCTATTAGTTATTATCAATAAAATCTTTAAATCACTCGTTTCCATGTCTAAGACCAACAATAGAACTACACTAATAAATAGGCCTATGTACTATGACAGAAAATATGACAATAGGCATTTAACAGTTAATTGACCATTAAACTTTTACTGGTAAATAGACAAATAAGCATTTAAAATACAAACATAGACAACCTCGTACGCTCAAATTATCTAATAACATAATAAACCAAATAAAAACAAACAATTTTACTAGTAACCAGAACCATAGCAATATGCTTTTAAATATATAATTTAAAATATATAAAAATCTTTTAATAATATTAAACAGATCGGTTTGGTTGGTGATATCTTTAAGCTTGAATTTCATCTTTTTAAACATGTAAGTCTTTTTTAAAATAAAATAAAAGTAGCGTAACCTTTTTATCCAACGATGCATGTAAAGTCATACTAATGGAAGATAAACTATGAGGACAACCCAAGACTTAAGACTTATATCAACGAAAGATAAATTATTGATATAATCTAAGACTTAACTACGAAAATAAAGATGTAGATATAACGACTTATTAACGACGAGAAAAATGTCTGTCCGTATAGGATTTTGGGACTATATCAATGATTTTTTTTCTATTACATGCAGTTTTTTTACTGTTACTAATGTACACTTTTTCTTGTAGTGTATCTTAAATAGATTGGACCAGACTTACTAGCCAAGGAGTACAAAAACTAGATGATATGTTGCTCAAATTTCGCAATAGCACATGCTTAATTACATTTTTATACAAAAAAAATAATATCATATTTGTAATAAGTTAGTTCCTCGCAACTAAGAGTCAAAAAGTACAATTTTGAGAAGCTAAGTTCAATGAACTAACTTCTGTTGCATTGCTTTATGTTTTGGACTTTGTCAAGATGACACAAGTAGTCTTGTGAGGCATTAAACCTTTGGTTTTATTCAACTAAAATAAAAGACATATAGATAGGGTCAAAGATAAACAGAAAAGGTATAATTTAATAATCAGAAAAGTTAAGCTGTTTTATTAATTGACCCTAGTTAAACTATTTACTACTATAAACTAGGTTTGATTATTATGCTATTAATAGTCTAATGGTTTTAATAAAAATACCTACTATGCTTGTTTAATTTGTTCTATGCACTTAATGCACAAGTTAGGAAAAGCCCTAAACGGGTTAGCCATAATAAATTATTTAAGTTATTCATGATAATATGACATTCTCTTTCAAATAATGTTATTATATGAATTGAACTTCAATTTTTATATAATTTTTATATAAGTTAAGTGTGAAAATTACCTTAAATAATAAACTTTATTGAATACCTTTTAACTCTAAAACATAAATGTATTTCATAGTATGTGTCGAGTGAAATAGTTAAACTAATCAGATGATAACAATTTTATATCATTCCAAATATAAAACGTGAAAAGGAAGAATTGTGGCGATTAAAGCTTGTGCTCAGTTAGAGTTGTCAAAACGGGCAGGTTCGATCGGACCGGTCCGCTAAAGCTCGAAAATTTATAGGGCTTGAATATTATTTTAGATATTTTTTATTTAATTCGTGCTTTTTAGTCTGACCCGGCCGGACTATTATAAATTTGGGCTCGGGCCGGGCTTATCAGGGTGGGTTTAGGCTACTCGTTTTACTTATATGTTTTAACCATCAAATGATACATATTTTTTTGAATAGATTAAATATGTTAAAAATTTTAAACAAAATATTTTTTAGTTTATGCGGACCAGCCTGCAATAACCCGCAACTCGCTTAGGGTTAGTTTGAACTACTATTTGATATGCATAAATTGTATCCGATTTTTTTAGTCTGACCCAGCTTAACCTGAACCCGTCTGCATAGCCCATTTTAACACCTCTATGCTCAGCATAAGGAAAAGAATCCGTCCAACACAACAACCAGGCTCAATTAGATATTCATTTAGTAAAAATCCCAAACCCAACACAATTATAATTACAATAAGTTAATCCTAAATAGAATTATTACATATACTGCTTGCAAAAATAAGGATAAATATGAGACCATAAGGTTGTAATCATCACGAAATCAGGATTATAAATGGCGAACAACTTTCTACACATTAGTGAGAGGAGAGAAAAATGTTCAACACATTGAATATATTAATTTCCAATGTAAATGAGAAGCTCAATCTTTTTTTCTAGAATTAGATGTAACTATTTAAACTCAGTATATATGATATAAGTATCTGATTTAATTACAATAGTGTTCTATTGTCTTTCGTGTCTAATATCTTATCTAATGCTTGTTTGACTTATCACTCAATTATAAATTAAAATTTGAATGTGTAATAAGAATTTCATGTTTGAAATAAACCTAGAGTAAGTCATCTAGTAACATATTAATTTTAGAAATAAGATAAACTGAACTAGTCGTTAAACAATAAAATGTATTACAATTGATTAGTTGTTCAAGGAATTGATAATTAATTATTTCATTTCTTAATCTATTTATTGAGAAAATCATAACTAAATAAGAATTAATATTGAGAAATTTATAGGATTGATTGTTTTCTTAATGTCATAATATAATGAATAGTCAGAAGAGGATGAATAATAAAGTTTAATCTTAGATTCTTGACATCCAATTCTTATTTGTAAACTTCATTTACTTTTATGGTAATCTAATATTAAACAATCTTTCAAAACAAACACTCTAATTTAATATTGTCCAAGTTCATATTCTTCTTTTGAATCAACTCATTTGATAATTTCATCAATCAATTTATGGTTAACATTATACAATACCTAGGCTCAAACATTGCCTAACTACTAGACGTCTTTGTTGGTAAGAGTAGAATGATAATGAATTAAATTAATATAAATTTATATTGCAACTATACTCAAAATAATAAATTTCCCATTTCCAACACAAATTTAGTCAATATTAGAAACTTCTTATCCGAGGACTTATGTTTGAGGTTATAACTTCTGGTATTTATTATCCTAAACATTTCTAATTACTAAGCTAAGAAAAAGTCAATAATGTATAAGTTTTTTATACTATTAATATATTATAATTGATTTTAATATAAAAATAATATAAATAAATGATATATTAAATATATAAATATTTACCATAAAAGTGGATAGATATTAACATCGAAATAATTAGTGACATAATGGAGTCATTTGAATGAAGTAAATAAGATTCTGGAGCTGCCCACGTTTTGTATAGAAGATGATGGAAGGCAGCCAGATGGCGTCTGGACCTGGCGACCCACATCCATCGTTCTATATAAGATTGCACTTTTTGACCATTGCATTTTGCTTCATCTCTCACTTAAACCTATTTTTTTATTCATCAATGAATAAACAAATGTGACTAGTAATTAGATAACCTTGTGATAGTCTTTAAGATCTTTATGTCTTGGTCAAAGCTAAATCCACTTATTTTTTGTTTTAAGATTAACTAATAGATTTGATTGGTTTGATTTTCATTTCATATATTTTGATTTTTAAGATCATATATCTAATTTGAAAAGGTTGTGTTGATTGATATCATAATGATGCTATTTAAAGAATATAAATTGAGGTAGTTTGTATTGAACAACTAAGAGATGTACTAAAACTAAGATTTTTGGATATAAATTGACCTCTGGGTGAAGAAGAACAATAATGGTCGATAGTTAGGTGGTTGGGTTGGGCTACCTCCTAATGATATTGTCAAATATTTAGGATTATATTTTCATATGAATGACGCATACTTAAGCAATGAAATTAGTAATGTTGTGAAAATAGAGCCGGACATTAAATCAGAAGAAGTTTTGTATTAGATTTAACTGATTTAAATGAATAAATCGTCTGGTCGGACAAGATGATATTATATAATTAATAATTTTTATCTATAAATATATATTATATATAAATGTGAATTTTTATATAATTAATAATTATGTAGAACTTATATTTTTATATCTTCTTTTGGACTGAATTAAAACAAAACATTAGAGTAATGTTCCGTTTTTTAATTTTTAAATGAACCACCCGGTTCATTTCTCGGGTTAATGCAATTTAACCAAGTTTAGCACGGTTGGACCGAATTTTTTCCAGTTCAAAACAGTCCAATCACTCATTCGATTAAGATTGCAAACCAGAGTCATTTTCAAATCTAGTCAACGATAAGATCGGTCGGACCATCCGATTTAGTTTGGTTCGCGCAACACTGGAAATTACGAAGAATTAATAAAATAAAGAACTTACAAATTATAAGTGAAAGAACTCATAAATTTATTAAGGTGATCTTCCTAACTATTAAATTTTTATATTTACAAATAAATGTGAAAATGTTCTTTTACATTCTACTCCAGCACAAACTAATTAGTTGGTATCTTTGAATGGACCCCAACGTTTTTATTTCTTGATTAGTTGCTATAATTGGTTTAAAAGAGTTACATATGATATTCCATTCTTTCTCTTTATTTAAAAAAGAACTTTTAGAGCAACTATTTGAATAACTATTAACTTCACACAATTCTTCTAGGACAACCCACATAATTCGTTCCTAAAATCCACATCTGAGAATTTCTTTTTTCTTGCTATTTTCTATATTTCGAATTTCTGACTTTAACAAGCGTGATATTTACTCATTTCAACATATGCTACAAATTGACCATCTTACAAAGTTATGCATAATTACCTCGATCCTCACAATTAGTGACATCAAAGAAGCATATTTGCAAGTCTATATTTGGTATCCTACTTTTTGTGTCATGCCATGTGATAAGAGATATATTTATCAAAATAATATTTAATAATTATATTTTTAACTTAAATAAATTTTTTCAATCAATTACAAGTGATAATATATAAAGTAGTATAAAGAATAGGATAATCGATGTGTTTCATATTTGCATCTACTCAATAAAATAATTTTGAAGACATATAAATAAATTTTTAAGAATAGGTTTATAATTTATAAACATTTAACAATTATAATAAAGAAAAAGTCTAAAAACAGATGTTCTTTTGTGGATGAATGGTGTGGTTGAGGTCCGGGTATGAGATCTTGAGTATCCGAGCAGGAGCTCTTCTGGAATCTGGATGAAGGTTGACTTGAACTCACTGGTGGTGGTACCTGAAAAGGTTCTCCGATGATCAAGTCAGTAAGACTAGAGAGCTAATGTTCGTGAGCAATAAATGAGATATAAGAAGTAAGTAGAGAATAATAATAATAAGTGATGAGTTCTAAGTGATACTTCCTGTAGGGGGAGACCCCTATTTATAGTGGTTGAGTTGGATGACATGGCTCTAAAGGGTACTGTTGGCATGGCCGACCATCTTGGCTTGTCGGGGGCTGCTTTTTCCATGTCAAACGGCTTTGGCAGAGCTGTACTATGTGCATTCTTGACTTGTAGCATGTGGCAGGTCTGATAGCCATATCCCAGTCTCTCCTTGTCTCATTGGCAGGGTTAGGTGGGATTGCAGATAACGTGACAGTACGCTGTTGGCGGCGTGTAAGACAGGAAGTGATCTTGGCCCTGACCTGAGATGTCAGGTATAGAGGGGGATGACTCCACCCAAGCTCTTTAATTGGTTATATCCGTTCTTTGCTCGGCTAGAAGGGAGGACATCCCGGGCAGCCAAGACGTCTGGATGATCGGGATTGAACAGTTGCTCCCAATCTAGTAGTATGTTCGTTAGGCGAGCATGCTGGTAGACTCTAGGTGCATTGGTAGGGTGTCATTAGTCTTCTGGTTCATGCGACACGTGGCTGGTCGTCATTATTTTGGTTTTTGGATCGTTTCACAGCGCAGAGTACTTGAGTGTGGCACATCAGTTTATTTCTTGCCGCCTTCCGTCTTGGTTTTTGGATCATCTTTTGATCGCACTTGAGTACATTTTGAACGAGTATGATGTGTTTTGAACTGGGCCGTGAGGGGTGGCCTTGGCCCTATTTTGTCTATAAATAGGGAAAGTCATTTCTTCATTTTCTTGACTTTGCTTTTTGAATTCTTTTGCTACTGAACTTACTATGCTATCGATCAAACCCGTCTTCCTTCAGTTCTTTTCAATCTTCTTCTTAGGTAACTTCTTCTCCCTTCCTTACTCTTACCTTTGATAATGTCATCTTCTGCCGAGCACGAGTTTAGCTCAGGTAGCGTGGAGGCTTTATCCGGGCTTTCGCCATCTAGTGTAGAGTCAACGAGCACCCCTGCTCTGTTAATATCTTCTTTTGGATTGTCGCGACCCGATTTTCGGTTGGAAGACCAGCTTTGCGACTTAGGGAGAGGCGAACTTAGATTCTACCTCTTCCGGTTGATTTGGAGTCGCCACTACGTTTTTTACGGTTAAAATGTAGAAAACTCTTTTTATGTCCGAATTGGATAATATGGTCTTTAAATAGATATTCTGAGTTCAGGAGTCGATTCCGGATCGGGGAAGGTATTAGCATCCCGTCCGCCTGTATTAAAACGGTACCCTCGCTAATATCATGGACTTTTATATCCTTAAACAAATTTATTTATTAAGATTTAAATATTGAAACAAAATATTTTTATTTTTTATATTTGTGTCTGACAAGAGTTTATCTTGCTTCCACGTATCCCTAGGTGCAATAGGAAAATCAAGACTATGTAGTTCTAGATCGAAAATTGGTTGGTTAGTTTGGTTTGGTTTGATTTGGTCGTTATTGATTTGAAAACATCGAGTTGGTATTGGTAGATTTGGTGAATTTGATTTTGTGGATTTAAAAATATTTAGTATATGATTGTTTTAATCCAATGGATCCAATAGTTTAAAAGTGGTATGTATCGTAGACTTTCTTCCCATTTTTTGAGGAAGTTAGAGACAACTCGAACCATAACCTTACTATAAAAATCTCATAAAATTCATCTGGGTAAAAGGGGTTTTGATTATATTTTTTATGTGGAATTAATAGCTTAGATATGGTGTTGGTCGTAGACCTTCTTCTCATTTTCGGAGAAGTTAGATACGACTCGAACCATAACCTTACTATAAAAATTCCATAATTAATTTGTTGATAAGATAGTTCTTAATTTGTGGGGTTACGGGAAGGCCCAAATGAAAATCATGACTGTCGTGAAGGAGGAGTGGAGACAGCGGTGGTTGCGGCTCTGCTGGCCGAGCGAGGCTGGACGACGGACCAAGGTGATCTCTACTAGTCTATGAGCTTCGTCCCTAATGGTCCAGTAACAAGGGATCATGACTCCTCCGACAACACCTCCAAACTCCCTTCTTGGCCACCACATTTTGGTTCAGGTAAAACTCAACAACATTCCTACACAAATAACACCGGCACAACAATGGCAAAAAAACAAGTGTAATAAAATACAAAAGAAGAAAAAGTAAAGAGATGAACCTATTTGCTTTACTTCTAGAGTTGGGAAATGGTGAGGATGAGTTGATGTCTTGGTGGTTGCTGTTTTGGTGGTTGCAATATGGGTTGTAAGAGTATTATTGGGTGAGGATGTTGGAATTGGGTAAGGAAAAAGAAAGGTGGGGTTCTTCTTCTCTATTATGTGGTTGTTGTTTTTGGCTATCAAGAAAGAACCCCTTATCAATCTTGATCTTGTTCAAATAACCAACTCCCCTTCCTCTTAGACTCATAAGCCAAGTAGCAAATATCTCAATATATAACCCTTTGAGGGGTTTTGATACTTTAGAATTCCAATCAGTCAATTAAATGAGATTTCCATATACTTAATTGCAAGAATGGCTAGAGACACAACATTACACTTTCTTTCATTAGTAACGTGCATTTCACATTAATCCATTTTAAAACATTTTTTTTATTTAAAGCAAAATTAGTGGTAATCAAACATTTTCAAACTGCCGAATGAGATATAGTTGATACTCAATTTTCTATTTGTATGTTGTTTTAACTTTTTTGTATTTTTTATATAAGACGGACAAAATTGAGTGTTCACGTGAACGATCTGAGTCATCCATAGTACGAACTCAGATGAAGAAAAAGAAGGTCATCACGGGTGGGTGTGCCTTCAGTCAAGGAACAATAAAGCCTTGTTCACCCCCTTTGACCAGTCGATGAAGAACTGGAAGAAAGGGTTTTATCGCATAGAGATCGAAGGGGTGGCCACCCACATATGGGCTTACAGATCGGATGGGAGGAGGTGGTTCCCCTTTACTTGAAATGGGGAATTCCAATAGAAACCCATGAAGAGGTTTCTGACGAGCGACAAGAGTTTGACTAGTCAGGAAAGGGAGGCAGTTGAGGACTTATTACATGCGCTGGCGGAAGGTGCGACTGAACCTTGCTTGGCCCTACAGAAGGGGATGCGACCTTGGAGCAGCGCATAGATAGGTTAGTCGGGGTTGTCTGTGTATGTTTTGGTAGTTATATGTTATTTACTAATATCTGTTTTGTTTTCCATTTGAGATGAGCAACAATCTCGACAAGACTCGCCTATTGGTGAAGACACTTGGTAGGGGGCAAGATAGGGCATCAGCGAGCAAGCATGCTCAAATTTCCTCACCTCCAAAGACCCTTTCTGCTTCTGGTCACGGGTCGGAGTCCTCTTCTATACAACGAACGATAAGTGACAGTACTCGGCATGTCCGCGTCCCTCCGCCAGTCCAACCGATGGTCTATGTGACTCGAAGGTCTGCATCTATCCTTCTTCCAAGCAGGGGGCTCTGCTGATGCCGAGGTGCAACTTGTTAGGCCTGTTGGGCATAAGTCTACTACCAAGGGGAATGAGTTTGCTACCCGGCCTAAACGGGTTCTCTCGACCTTTTAACCTTATCCGACATTAGAGCATAACCTATTAAACCATGCCGTGAGAGAGCCACTGGACGAGATCTCCATGCCCAATCTACTGAAACAACTACGAATGTCTTCTGTTCTCTCGGCTTCAATGGCCAAATATATTGAGGAAGAGGGGGTCATCCTTAGCCAGATGGAGAGTAATGCTCTAGACACTCTCCAATAGCAGCATTATGCTTATCTGTTGAGGTTAAAAGAGGCTCGTGTTGCGGAGCTGAAAAGTGTAGAAGCTCATGCCATGACGACTAACAATCAGTTGTCGATGATGTCTTATTGGCATGATTGTTCTCATCGGGTGGCCATGGAGAGCCATGACAACCTGACCATTAGGTTTGAGAGGTAGAGATGGAGATCCAGCGTTTAAGGGCAAGTTGGAGCAGTTAGAGGAACGAGCTCGTGACGTCCAAGGGGAAACTGATCTTCTGACTAGGTAGTTGACTGCCTCAGAGACTCGGGCACGGGTACTGAAAGGGAGAAGGCTCTTCTTGCCCAGCAGAAGGCCGACCAGGCTTCTGAGCTAGATGAGATGGCCGACTTGGTGAATGAAACAACTCATCTGTCATGGGAGAACGTTGTGAGCCAAGTTCGTCTAACACATCCACACCCTCGTTGTTGATGGAGAGTTAGTGTTAGAGGAACCAGGTGGCACTGCTAAGCTGTCGGTTCCGAGTAGGAGGGGTAGCTTTATTTCTTGCAAAATAATTTTAATCAAGTTGCTAATTGAATGAAGCCTTTTATTTATTTTGCTCATCCTCTTTTAATATTCTTGCCAAGCATTTTTATTCATGAATAATTGTGATGACTAAATCTTGAATCTTGCTGAAGCGCCCTTTATCGGTAATAATCTAGCTAGTCATGTCCCTTTGTTAGAAATAACATTAAGCACCTAAAATGATTTAAACGACATTAATCCTCTAATCTTAAGCTATCCCTTTGGTCAGACTTATACATCGAATTATTCAACCAAAGGCCAAAGGTATCATTGGCCGAATTTAAACCTTTGAAACTAAAGCCTTGAATAATTGCAGTTGGATGTTGAGTAGTTCGAATCTGAGTGTCGTCTTGGCCTTGTGTGACTTGTCCCTTTGAGAATGGGTTAGCCCAACTGTTGAATAAGATGAACTTGACCGGAAGTATTAATAACACAAGTGGGTGAATCTTGAATAAGGTAGTTTTGGTCGGGGATAATCCAAAGAACTTCGAAAATAAACAAGACAACATAGACTAGAAAAAAATAATGTCGAACTTGATCAGAAATAAAAGTAATAGAAATCATCGTCCATGAGTCTGAACAACGTAATGTTGACCGGAAGGAGTGATGATAGATATAGTTGAAACCATATGTTGTGATATTTTCCATGTTAAATTTGAGTCTGACCAAGCTGAATGACCTGAATGTGAATTTGAACAATCAGAACAAGGTTCACGCCTCAAGTGATTATTTAGCCGCCATCAGATGGGGACATGGTTTGCACTTTGAAGGTCATTAACTATTGGACCACCGATCAAGGGGGACATGGTCTGCGCCTCAGGTATATACTTAACCGCCATCGAAAGAGGACATGGTCCACACCTTGAGGAGTATTAATTATTGGACTACCGGTCAAGGGGGACATTCTGCACCTTGGGTGATACACTTAACTGTCGTCGAAGGGGAAAATGGTCCACACTTTGAGGGGTAATAATTATTGGACCACCGATCAAGGAGGACATAGTCTGCGCCATAGGTGATATACTTAATCATCATTGAATGAGGACATGGTCCACACTTTGAAGGGTATTAATTATTGGACCATCAATCAAGGAGGACATGGTTCACGCGTTAGGTGATATACGTAACTGCCATCGAAAGGGGACATGGTCCGCACCTTGAGGGATAGTAATTATTGGACTATCAATCAAAACGGACATGGTCCACGCCTTGGGTGGTATTGACGTTGGGTCGGATTCATGTGATGAACACATGAAATGAATAATACATCATTATCATATACATGTTTGTGTTACAAAGGTTTTCCGACCTGAAAGGGGTTGAAATGTATATTACATTTTAAACATAAAAAACTTGGAGGTTTGTAACATACCATATCCGGGGAATTTCTTTCCCAACCAGGTCTTCCAGCTTGAAGCCTTTGCCGGATTTGCTTACAACCCGGTAAGGGCCTTCCTAACTTGGTGATAGCATCCCCTTGGGACGAGGTACTTGAGGAGGGGAGAAGAACAACCTCGACGATATAGTTCTCTAGATGATGGATTGGTTGCTCCGCGAGCTCTTAGTGCTAGTCAGTTTAGACAGGATATTTGCTCGTGCATTCTGTTATCTCAGAACATATTGGATGGTTGCTTTCTCAAACTTAGCAATCAGTTCCTTCACTTTTTCCAAGTACTTACCCAATAATATATCTTTGGTTTGGTAAACACTGGTTACCTGTGAGACCTCTAACTAGGAATCGCTAAATATGCCAACTTTTTCAGCCCCAACCTCCCTTGTTAATTGTAATCCGGCTATGCAGACTTCATATTCAGCTTGGTTGTTGGAGATTGGGAAAGTGAAAGTCGGATAATTTTCGATGGTCATCTTGTGGCTGTTATCTAACATTATCTCGACCCTGCTTCCCTTGGGGTTGGAAGATCCATTGACAAAGATCGTCCAAGTCTATCTTGGGTTGTCCGGTTGTATGGTCAAATCGGCAACAAAATATGATAACACTTGCCTCTTGATAGCCATTTGAGGCTCATATCAAATATCAAACTATGTAACAATAAGCTGCCCGGTCAATAATGAAGGCAGTCTTCTATTGGTCTGGTGGTTACATCGGGATCTAGTTGTAGCCTGAGTAAGCATTCATAAAAGATAAGTATTGATAGCTCAAGGAGTTATCCACCAGATGATCAATGTTGGGAAGATGATACATGACTTTTGGGAACACCATATTTAGGTATGTGTAATCTACACACATCCACCCTTTTTCAGAGGGCTTCTTTACCAATACCACATTTGCCAGCCAAGTGGTGTAAATGATTTCTCGGATGAACCCGGCCTTTAGAAGCTCGGTTGTTTTCTGAGCAACCTTAGTTGTTCTGTCGGCTCCCATTTTCCTTCGCTTATGAGTAACCTGTTTTTCCCTTGGGTTGGTCATCAATCAGTGGGATATTACTGAAGGGTCGATTTCGGGCATATAGGCCGAGTACCAAGCAAAAAGGTCTTTGTTGGATTTTAGATATTCTATTAGCTTGACCTTCTGAGCTTCTGGGAGGGTGCTCCTGATATATACTGGGTTAGTTTCTAGCGGTCCCAGCTGTGAAAAGGTTTTCTCCCATTTCGGTTGTAGGCAGAATTCTTCCTTGTCGGCCTGAGCATCTAACTCTACAAGGTGCACCCCTGGCATTTTCTCTACCAAGGTTGATCTTTTTCTTGATGTACGATTGGGGCGAAGACTCAATTGGTAGCAACTCTGGGCGTTATGCTGATCTCCATGAACCGTACATACCTGAAGATCGGAAGAAAAAAACTTCATGTATAGGTGCAGTGTGAAGACCACTGCTTTAAGGTGGTTGAACGTTGGGCGACCTAGAATGGCGCTGTAGGCCGATTGACAATTGATGACCAGGAATCTGGTATGGATTGTTCTACTTAGGGGTTGGTCGCCAATTGTTAACCAGACACTTAGGTAGCCCCATGGGGTTATACCTTGACTGGTAAGTCCTACTAATTGTCCGTCATAAGGTAGTAGGTCACGGTCGTTCAGTTACATCTTGGCGAACATATCTTCAAATATGATATCCGCCGAGCTTCCTTAGTCGACAAGGATTTGACCGATCTTCTTGTTATTTAATTTTGTTGTGAGGACCAAGGGGTCATCATGCCCACGGATGACACCTTCGTAGTCGATATCATTGAATGAGATGGGATGAACATTTCCACTAATGTTCGGCGGGTGGGCATTTCTTGCGGTCACTTGCATGATTTCCCATATATATCGCTTATGGGCTGACCTTGAAGTACCGCCCGTGGCGAATCCTCCAGAAATGGTGTTGATGTCAACCATGGTCCCCTGCCTGCAGTTGCTTAGGCGGTATTTGTCTGCTGGAACTCTAATTGAAGGATGTCATTGTTGAATTTCTAATGACGTTGTTGCTATATGGCTGGTAGGGTTTGCTTGATTTTTGGTGATCACCATGGTGTAGGTAAGCCACAAACGGGGTCAACGTTCTTTTGTGGATGAACAGTGTGGTCACACAGGAGGTCTAAGTATGAGATCTTCAGTATCCGGGCATGAGCTCTTTTGAAATCTGGACGAAAGTTGACTTGGACTCGCCAATGGAGGTACCTGAAAATGTTCTTCGACGATCAAGATATAGTTCAAACCAACTTATTTTGTTCAAGATATAGTTCAAACCAACTTATTTTGTTCAAGATATAGTTCAAACCAACTTATTTTGTTCAAGATATAGTTCAAACCAACTTATATACTTTTTCACTTGACAAGTGGGTATTAGAGCTTATGTTTTGATGGCTCAACTGAGTATTGAAGTGATAAGTGTTTGATAGACCCATGTGAGATCTTTGTGTCGAAAGTTTTTTTGATGAGAGGTCAATGCGGCATGTTCCATTGGCGAAAGGATAAGCCAACGTGGTCCAAGTAGATAAGAGCTCAACTCTAGTGTATCTGATACTTAAAGGAGAGTAACTCACACTTGAGGGAGAAATGTCGGGTATTCCTAGTGTGAATGAGAAATCTCATAGTGTGTAGAACTGGATCACTTGAATAGCATATAAGTGGATGAACTCATAGACCAAATATCTAAAATTTTTTTGTCAAGATATAGTGTCAAACCCACTTATAAAATTCTTTCACTCAAGCCATTGGATACATAATAACTCATGAGTGAATATCTCCCACAAGTTATTCTCATTACTAATTTTATGAGACCCCAACACATCTTAGGTACATATACTATATCAATATATATTGTGATATTCTGAATGCCTTGAGGAAGGAAAGAGTGAAGGCAAACTGAAAGAGGGCTTTAATTACAATATCAATAAATGGGGTTCATTTCATAAAATCCTGATTTGGAAAAGAATGCTCAAATTGGTTTGTGAATTTTTTGAAGGGGACACTTCTAGTCCATAAAGAAAGAAAAGTCACCATTTACTTCTTGAAACTTACTATGGACTAGTTAGTCCACCATTTCAGTCAGCCAATCTTCTTTTGAATTATCAATTTCTCATAAATTATGCAAATTAGATGGAATTGGACTCATTTTAACCATAAAAATTAGGGAAACATATTCTCCAACAACCAAAATGTAATTTTGGGTTAGCTAGAGGTGACCACATTTTTTGCCCAACTTTTAGCTTTCTAACCTTCTTCATCAATTGAAAATCGTAAACGCTATAACAAACCTCTTTTTTGAAACTATTTTATTTTTTATTTTTTTGGATGAAGATTTGTCGTTCTTCCATACATTGGGCCCCATTGAACTTGATATGCCAACTTATATTGGGGTGGGAACATATCTATTGTCCCACAAATTGTATAATTTCATGTATCATAAGTTATAATTAATTGAGAAAATATATTTTAAATTAAAATTTTATTAAATGTTTTTCTAACGTATCATAACTTATATCACACAAAAAGAAAGGCATGAGCTAGAAAATATGTTCATGTTGAGGTAGGAGCATTAAATGAGGTAAATACAGGTTGTAATGAAAAACTTTTCAAAAGCCACCGGTGCATCACCAACAATAATGAATTCAGTAAAAATTGAAGGCTAGATATTTGAGTAATCAATTGAGCAAAGAAGTGAAGTGATTACGTTGTTAACTTTTTATGTTTTATTATTATATTGAATATTTTTATATCTGAGTAACGAGTATAAGTATGGGAATATAGGTGGTCATCTGATTTATTGGCAAATATTAAGATTACCACCATGGATAAGAATAGATATCTTGATTATGACCTCGTGGATTGCCATATAGTTATAAATTTATTTTTTAATTAAACATTATATATTAATTTTTATACTTTTAGATTATATAATCTATTTTATTATTCTTTCATGATGAATTTTAGTTATTAAACTATAATGACAAATTTATTATATATATATATTTTATTATTCGTGTAATAATTATATATATATAGGGGAACTTCCACTTAATTCAAGAGTAAGTTTTTTAAATTTACTCATCATTCTAACAACTAATTTAAGAAAATCCAATGCATTGAATTAGTGAATAGATCTAAATTATTAGATTTCCCTAAAATTGATGGTTAAGATGAGGAGTAAGTTTAAAACAATTACTCCTATAGTAAGTAGATCTCCACTCATATATATATTGATTACTACAGAATATAAGTATATGATTAAACTTCAAAATTTGTTCGGTATATGCGAATACTCATTACCCGCACAAGTAATCACATATAGGTATATGTATGAGTACGAGTAAGTACTACCATTCCCACCCGTTCCGATGTATGGTCTATTGTCCGCCCAAAAAGACAATGCAACATACGAGACAAAATAGAAGGATAAGGAACAACAAGAACTTTGATGAAACTATGTTATCACTCCCCTCCTACATTGATGATATTTTCACAATGTCACTAAAATAAGTGAGAAATTTTTTTGGAAAAGAAAGGCAAAACAACTAGTAAAGATTTGAAGAAGCTTTACAAGAAGTTTGTAATGTGTTGAGAACAAGCGAACAATCAAATAGTAAAGAGTATAGAGACAAGAGAATAACATAAGAGATTTGGTAACGAGGTTCAACCAATTGTGCCTACGTCCCCGGGAGCGTTGAGCGGCTACCACTATATATTATTAGAGAATAAAGATTAGTGTTTTACTATTCTTCTCCTTGTTACATTAGGTTTACATAACATCAATATATAGCCCTCTACCCCAACCCCTTTACATCAGCCAAAACCCATAACTTGTATTGCTGTTATCTAGAGATATGAGTCATTGCACAACAATCTCCACCTTTGCGAATATCATCAATCTCCATCTTCCGCCATTGGGTTGGGGGCGCTCCATAGTCCATCATCAATGAATGTTCAACAAGCTCAGACAATGCCTGAACTTTCCCACGATAACTGGTTTGGTTAACATATTAGCTGTATTTTCTAAAGTGTGAACCTTCTGCAATAGTATCTGCCCACAAGCTACCAACTCTCTGATCTTATGATATCTCACATCAATGTGTTTGGTCCTAGCATGATACACCTGATTCTTTGCCAAGAAGATAACACTCTGAATGTCACAATGTAGCAGGACTCCACCTTGCTCAATGCCTAACTCATTTACTAGCCCCATAAGCCACAAGGCTTCCTTAGAAGCTTCACCAGCTGCCATGTACTCTGCTTCAGTTGTGGACATAGCAACAACAGACTGAACTGATGATCTCCACATAATTGGTCCACCTGCAAGGGTGAAGACAAACCCCGTTGTGGACCTTCTATCATCCAAGTCTCCTGCATAGTCCGAATCAACATAACCAATAACTGAAGGCTTACTATGTTGGCTGCC
>NC_032019.1:10005875-10008590 GCF_001865875.1 Lupinus angustifolius | reverse complement strand
TTCAAATATCTGAAAATCCATTTGACTGCTTCCCAATGTTGCTTCCCTGGTTTCGACATGTACTTGCATACTTGACTAACTGCTTGTGCCAAGTCCGGTCTAGTACAAACTATATCATACATCAAGCAACCCACTGCACTCGCATATGGAACCTTTGACATGTATTTCTTCTCTTCATCTGTCTTTGGACACTGATCTAGGGAAAGCTTGAAGTGATTTGCCAATGGAGTGCTCACTACTTTAGCATTGCTCATATCAAATCTCTCTAAGATCTTTTCAACATAGCTTTGCTGGGAGAGCCATAGTTTTCTAGCTCCCCTATCCCTGTGAATCTCCATCCCAAGAATCTTCCTAGCAGCCCCTAAATCTTTCATGTCAAACTCCTTACCTAGCATGACTTTCAGCTCATTGATATCACTCAAATGATTAGCAGCAATCAACATATCATCAACATAAAGTAACAGAAAAATAAACGAACCATCGTCAAGGCTTCTCACATAAACACAACAATCATACTCACAGCGCTTGTAACCAAGCTTCAACATATAAGTGTCAAACCGCTTGTACCACTGTCTGGGAGACTGCTTCAACCCATATAGAGACTTCTTCAACTTGCAAACCAAGTGACTCTGTCCAGCTGCACTGAACCCAGTGTTATGAAACCCGAGCCGGACGTCAAACCGGTAGAGGTTCCGTATTAGGTTTAACCGGTTTAAACGGTTAAACCGTCCGGTCTGACCGGATGATTTTGTATATAATTAATAATTTTTATTTATAAATATATAGTTATATATAAATGTAAAACTTTATATAATTAATAATTATGTATAACTATATTGAAATAATACCTCTTTATCTTTTTTTGGACCGTAGTAAAACAAAATATTAGAATATTGTCCCATTTTTTTTTATTTTTGAGTGAGCCGTCCGCGTCCGGTTTACTTCCCGGGTTAATCCGGTTTAACCGGGTTTAACATGGTCGGACCGGATTTTTTCCGGTTCAAAGCGGTCCAACTCTCATTCGGTTAAGACGGCAAACCAGAGCCGTTTTCAAGTCCGGTCAGCGGTCAGACCGGTCGGACCGTCCGGTCCGGTCCGGTTGCAACAACACTGACTGAACCCCTCTGGTTGTGTCATGTAAAATTTCTCCTCTGATTCACCATGGAGAAAGGCAGTCTTCACATCCATATGTTCTAAGTGCATATCCCGGCTGGCTACCAAGGCAAGCACTGCCCTGATGGAAGTGTGTCTCACCAGTAGGGAGAAAATCTCATTGTAGTCGATCCCCTTCTGCTGTGAATACCCCTTTGCTACAAGACGAGTAGCCTTGAATTTTTCCCCTTCTTTTTCTGATACTGCTGGCTTCCTCTTGTACACCCACTTGCACCCAACTGCACGCTTGTCTGGGGGCAATGGAACAAGCTCCCAAGTTTGGTTCTTCTGTAAAGACTCCATCTCCTCCATCATGGCACCCATCCATTGTTCTTTCTCCTGGCTGTTTATAGCCTCTTGAAAGCTACATGGATCTCCTGAACTGATATGGAGAGCAACTGAAGCCATATCCTCAAAGCCATATCTCTCTGGAGGTTTGATAGGACGTCTATCCCTGTCTCTAGCAAGTAGATACTCCTGCACACCTGAACTCTCTGCCTGAGAATCATCATGTTCTTGACTTGAACTAGTGCATGGTTCCTTTCCTTTATTCACCTGAACCATTTCATTTCTCACTGGAATCATATTTGATCTCAAATTCTCTCCATTTGGCATGGGCACCTCTGTCAAAACTGACTGTTTCATCATGAAATCTTCATCAAACACTATATTTCTGCTCAACACCACCTTTCTGGAAACTGGATCCCAGAACTTGAACCCCTTCACACCTTTGGTATATCCAATGAAGATACACCTCTTTGACTTAGGATCAAGTTTCGATCGTTCATCACTGGGTACATGTATATAAGTAGGACAACCAAATATGCGTAACATATTATAATTGACTGGATTACCTGTCCATACTTCTTCTGCAACTTTACCTTCCAAGGAAGCTCGTGGTGATCTATTGATGACATAACATGCCATACTAAGTGCCTCTGCCCAAAATCCTTTGGAAAGTCCAGCATTCAGTCTCATACATCTGGCCCTCTCTGTAAGAGTTCTATTAATTCTCTCTGCAACACCATTCTGCTGAGGAGTCTTCTTCACTGAAAAGTGTCTCTGAATGCCATGTTCCTCACAGAATTTCTGAAACTGTGAGTTTTTGTACTCTGTGCCATTATCTGACCTCATGTATTTGATTTTCCTACCAGTCTGGTTCTCTACCTCTGCCTTCCAAACCTTGAACTTGGCAAAGACTTCTGACTTATGCTTCAGAAAATATACCCAGACCTTGCGAGAAAAGTCATCAACGAAAGTAACAAAATACCTAGAACCTCCTAGGGATGGTTCCTGAGTGGGTCCCCATACATCAGTGTGGACAGAATCTAGAATGCCTCGAGTCCTATGTTGGCCAACCTTGAAACTAACTCGTGTTTGTTTTCCAAGCACACAATACTTGCACAAATCTAGCTTGCATTTGCTGACTCCCCTCAACAGTCCTCTTTTACATAGTGCTGTCATGTCACGCACACTCATGTGTCCCAAACGCATGTGCCATAATTTTGTAGCACCATGGTCTGAATCTACTGAGATCTCTTCAGCTACTCCAGCAACTCCACC
>NC_032019.1:10005414-10005775 GCF_001865875.1 Lupinus angustifolius | reverse complement strand
ACAGATAGTAGATCAACTTCACTATTGTAACCAGAGTCATCTTTCTGTGCAACATTTGCAGATGTAGATACTCCATCTTTCCCCACCGGCTTGCTAGGACTCCATTCATTGGGACAATCCTTTTTAATGCCCAGTCTGTTTGCACTTATAGCACTTTACTGGTGTTCTACCCCTGGAATTTGGTCTTTTCCCTTTGGCAGGACCTCCTCTGCCTTGTCTCCTCCCACGCGCTTGGTTCCCTTTCACATACAGAACATCACTCTGAGACCCTTCACCTACATTATGTCTTCTTTGAGTGTGGGACAGAAGTGCAGATGTGATCTCATCCAGTTTGATTGAGTCTTTCCCGTACGTCAATGTT
>NC_032019.1:10005007-10005314 GCF_001865875.1 Lupinus angustifolius | reverse complement strand
CCTCATCCTCATCTTCATCCTCATCCTCATCCTCATCCTCATCCTCATCCTATCCTCATCCTCATCCTCATCCTCATCTTTTACCTCATCCTATGCTCGTCCTCGTCCTCATCCTCTTCCTAATTCTATCCTCACCCTCATCCTATCCTCCTACTCATCCTCATCATATCCTAATCCTATCCTCCTACTCATCCTCATCCTCATCCTCATTCTCATCCTCATCGTCGTCCTCATCGTCGTCGTCGTCGTCCTCCTCCTCCTCCTTATTCTCATCCTCATCCTCATCCTCCTCCTCATCCTCATCCTC
>NC_032019.1:10003938-10004907 GCF_001865875.1 Lupinus angustifolius | reverse complement strand
CCCATCCTATCCTCATCCTCATCCTATCCTCATCCTCATCCCTATCCCTATCCCAATCCTACCCTCCTCTTCATCCTCATCCTCTGCCTCATCCTATCTTCGTCTTCATCCTCATCCTATCCTCATCCTCATCCCCATCCTCATCCTTTCCTAATCCTCATCCTCATCCTCATCCTCTTCCTCCTTCTCCTCCTCTTCCTCATCCTATCCTCATCCACATCCTCATCCTATCATCGTCCCTATCCTCAAGCTGATCCTCATCCTCATCCTCATCGTCGTCCTCATCGTCGTCCTCGTCCTACTCCTCCTTATCCTCATCCTCATCCTTATCCTCTTCCTCATCCTCCTCCTCATCCTCTTCCTCATCCTATCCTCGTCCTCATCCTCATCCTCATCCTGGTCCCCTCCTGAACCTCATCCCCATCCTCATCCTATCCTAATCCTCATCCCCATCCTATCCTCATCCTCATCCTCATCCTCATCCTATCCGCATCCTCATCCTCATCATCATCCTATCCTCATTCTCGTCCTCATCCTCATCCTCATCCTCATCCTATCCTCATCCTCATCCCCATCCTCATCCTACTCTCCTCTTCATCCTCATCATCTGCCTCATCCTATCTTCGTCCTCATCCTCATCATATCCTTATCCTCATCCCCATCCTCATCCTTTCCTAATCTTCATCCTCATCCTCATCCCATCCTCATCCTCATCCTCATGCTCTTCCTCCTCCTGATCCTCTTCCTCATCCTATCCTCATCCTCTTCCTCATCCAATCATCGTCCTCATCCTCTTCCTCATCCTCATCTTATTCCTCATCCTATGATCTTCCTCATCCTCATCCTAACCATGTCCTCATCCTCATCCTATCCTCATCCTTATTCACATCCTCATCCTCACCCTCATACTATCCTCATCATCTTCCTCATCCTATCCTCGTCCTCATCCTCATCCTATGCTCATGCTCA
>NC_032019.1:10003254-10003838 GCF_001865875.1 Lupinus angustifolius | reverse complement strand
CCTCATCCTCATCCTCATTCTCGTCCTCATCCTATCCTCATCCTCTTCTTCATCCTCATCCTCGTCCTCATCATCATCCTCATCCTCATCCTAATCCACTTCGTCATCCTCATCCCCTCCTCGTCCTCGTCCTATCCTCATCCTCATTCTCGTCCTCATCCTATCCTCTTCCTTATCCACATCCTATCCTCAGCCTATCTTCATCCTCATCCTCATGCTCGTCCTCATCCTATCCTCATCCTCATCCTTATCCTCTTCCTCATCCTATCCTTATCCTCATCCTCATCCTCTTCCATATTCTCATCCTCATCCTATCCTCATCCTCATTCTCGTCCTCATCCTATCCTCATCCTCTTCTCCATCCTTATCCTCGTCCTCATCATAACCTCATGTTCATTCTTGTCCTCATCCTATCCTCATCCTATTCTCATCCTCATCCCATCCTCATCCTCGTCCTCATCCTATCCTCATGGTCATTCTCGTCTTATCCTCGTTCTCATCTTATCCTCATCTTCATCAACCTCATCCTCACCCTCATTCTCGTCCTCATCCTTATCCTCATCCCATCCTCATTCTATTCTCAT
>NC_032019.1:10002735-10003154 GCF_001865875.1 Lupinus angustifolius | reverse complement strand
ATCCTCATCCTCATCCCATCCTCATCCTCGTCCTCATCCTATCCTCATCCTCATTCTCGTCCTCATCATATCCTCTTCCTCATCCTCATCCTATCCTCGTCCTCATCCTCATCCTCTTCCTCATCCTATCATTATCCTCATCCACATTCTCATCCTCATCCACATTCTCATCCTTATCTACATTCTCATCCTCATCCTATCCTCATCCTCATCATAACCTCAATCTCATTCTCGTCCTTATCCTCATCCTCATCCTCCTCCTCATCCTCCTCTTCATCCCATCCTCATTCTCTTCCTCCTCATATCCTCATCCTCATCCTCATTCTCATCCTATCCTCATCCTCATCCTCATCTTATCCACATCCTCATCCACATCCTATTCTCATCCTATCCTCATCCTATCCTCATCCTCGTCCTCA
>NC_032019.1:10001640-10002635 GCF_001865875.1 Lupinus angustifolius | reverse complement strand
TCATCCTCGTCCTCATCCTATCCTCATCCTCATCCTCGTCCTCATCCTCATCCTCATCCTATCTTCATCCTCGTCTTCTACCTATCCCGAGTCGTCATCCTCCTCCTCATCCTATCCTAATTCTCCTCCTCCTATCCTCATCCTATCCTCTGTCTCAACCTCATCCTCATCCCGATCTTATCCTCATCCTCATCCTAATCCTCCTCCACATCCTCATCCTCATCCTCAACCTCATCCTCATTCTAGTCCTCCTCCTATCCTCATCATCCTCTTGGTCATCCTCATCCTATCCTCATCCTCATCCTCTTCCACATTCTCATCCTCATCCTATCCTCATCCTCATCCTCATCCTATTCTCATCCTCATCCTATCCTCATCCTCATCCTAATCCGATCCTCATCCTCATTCTCGTCCTCATCCTAACCTCATCCTCCTCCTCATTCTATCCTCATCCTCATTATCGTCCTCATCCTATCCTCATCCTTACCCTCTTCCTCATCCTATCCTCCTCCTCATACTCGTCCCAACCTCATCCTCATCTTTATCCTCATCCTCTCCTCTTCCTCATCCTCATCCTCTTCCTCATCCTATCCTTATCCTCACCCTCTTCCACATTCTCATTCTCATCCTATCCTCATCCTCATCCTCATTCTCGTCCTCATCCTATCCTCATCCTCATCGACATCTTATCCTCATTCTCATTCTCGTCATCATCCTTTCCGCTTCCTCATCCTCATCCTCCTCCTCTTCCTCATCCTCATCCTCATTCTCGTCCTCATCCTATCCTCGTCCTCATTCTCATCCTATCCTCATCCTCGTCCTGATCCACATCCTATCCTATCCTCATCCTCATCCTCATCCTCATTGTATCCTCATAAACATCATCATCCTATCCTCATCCTCAACCTCATCCACATCCTATCCTCATCCTCATGCTTGTCCTCATCCTCATCCTCATCCTCATCCTATCCTCATCCTCATCCTCATCCTCATCC
>NC_032019.1:10001037-10001540 GCF_001865875.1 Lupinus angustifolius | reverse complement strand
CTCGTCCTCATCCTATCCTCATCCTCATTCTCGTCCTCATCCTATCCACATCCTCCTTCTCATCCTCATCCTCATTCTCGACCTCATCATATCCTCATCCACATCCTCATCCTATCCTCATCCTCATCCTCATTCTCATCCTCATCCTATCCTCATCCTCATCCTCATGATCGTCCTAATCCTATCCTCATCCTCATCCTCATCCACATCCACATCCTCATTCTCGTCCTCACCCTACCCTCATCCTCCTCCACATCCTATCCTCATCCTCATGCTCGTCCTCATCCTCTTCCTCATCCTCATCCTATCCTCATCCTCCACCTCATCCTATCATTATCCTCATCCTCATCCTCTACTATATTCTCATCCTCATCCTATCCTCATCCTCAACCTTATTCTCGTCCTCATCATATCCCCCTACTCATCCTATCCCCCTACTCATCCTCATCCTATCCTCATTCTCATTCTCGTCCTCATCCTTTCCTCTTCCTCATCCTCCTCTT
>NC_032019.1:9999229-10000937 GCF_001865875.1 Lupinus angustifolius | reverse complement strand
TCATCCTCATCCACATCCTCATCCTCATTCTCGTCCTCCTCTTTATCCTCATCCTCCTCCTCATCCTTACCCTTTTCCACATTCTCATCCTCATCCTCATCCTCTCCTCGTCCTCATCCTCGATCTCATTTGCATCTTATACTCATGCTCATCCTTAACCTCATCCTCATCCTCATCCTCATCCTCATCCTCATCCTAATCCCCATCCTCATCCTAATTCTCGACCTCCTCTTATCCTTATCCTCGTCCTCAACCTCTTGCTCATCCTCATCCTCATCCTCATCCACATCCTATCCTCATCCGCATCCTCATCCTAACCTCATCCTCATCCTCACCCTCATCCTATCCTCATCCTCATCCTCACCCTCATCCTATCCTCATCCTCATCCTCACCCTCATCCTATCCTCATCCTCATCCTCACCCTCATCCTATCCTCATCCTCATCCTCACCCTCATCCTATCCTCATCCTCATCCTCACCCTCATCCTATCCTCATCCTCATCCTCACCCTCATCCTATCCTCATCCTCATCCTCACCCTCATCCTATCCTCATCCTCATCCTCACCCTCATCCTATCCTCATCCTCATCCTCACCCTCATCCTATCCTCATCCTCATCCTCACCCTCATCCTATCCTCATCCTCATCCTCATCTTATCTTCTTCCTCATCCTCATCCTATCCTCACCCACATCCTCATCCTCGTCCTCATCCTCATCTTATCCTCATCCTCGTCCTCAACCTCATCCTCATCCACATCCTCATTCTCATCGTCTTCCTCATCTTCATCCTCATCCTATCCTCATACTATCCACATCCTCGTCCTCATCCTCATCCTCTTCCACCTTCTCATCCTCATCCTATCCTCAGCCTCGTCCTCATCCTCATCCTCATCCCATCTCATCCTCATCCTCGTCCTCATCCTATCCTCATTCTCGTCCTCATCCTATCCTGTTCCTCATCCTCATCCTATCCTCTTCCTCATACTCATTCTAATCCTCATCCTATCCTCATCCTCATCCTACCCTCATCCTCGTCCTCATCCTATCCTCATCCTCATTCTACTCCTCATCCTATCCTCATCCTCATTATCGTCCTAATCCTATCCTCATCCTCGTCCACATCCTATCCATATCCTCATTCGCGTCCTCATCCTATCCTCATCCCCATCCTTATCCTATCCTTATCCTCATCCTCATTCTCGTCCTCATCCTATCCCCATCCTCATTCTCGTCGTCATACTATCTTCATCCTCACCGTCATTCTACTCCTCATCCTATCCTCGTCCTCATGCTCGTCCTCATCCTATTCTCATCCTCGTCCTCATCCTCTTCCTCTTCCTCTTCCTCTTCCTTTCATCATATCATCAACCTATCCTCATCCTCATTCTCGTCCTCATCCTATCCTCATCCTCGTCCTAATGCACACCCTATTCTTATCCTCATTATCGTCCTAATCCTATCCTCGTCCTCATCCTATGCTTATCCTCATTCTCGTCCTCATCCTATCCTCATTCTCATCCTCTTCCTCATCCTCCTCCTTATCGCCATCCTATCCTCATCCTCATCCTCATTCTCGTCCTCATTCTATACACTTCCTCATCCTCATCCACATCCTATCCTCATCCTAATTCTCGTCTTCATCCTTATCCTATCCTCATCGTCATCCTCATCCTCATCCTCATCCTAATCCTAATCCTAATCCTCAT
>NC_032019.1:9998910-9999129 GCF_001865875.1 Lupinus angustifolius | reverse complement strand
CATCCTCATCCTCATCCTCATCCTGATCCTTCTCCTCATCCTCCTCTTCATCCTACCCTCATTCTCATCCTCCTCCTATCCTCATCCTCATTCGCATCCTCATCCTAACCTCATCTTCATCCTCATCCTCATCCTCATCATCATCCTCATCTTATCTTCTTCCTCATCCTCATCCACATCCCGATCCTATCCTTATCAGCGTCCTCATCCTCATCTTAT
>NC_032019.1:9998483-9998810 GCF_001865875.1 Lupinus angustifolius | reverse complement strand
TCATATCATCAACCTATCCTCATCCTCATTCTCGTCCTCATCCTATCCTCATCCTCATTCTCGTCCTCATCCTCATCCTCCTCCTCATCATATCCTCATCCTGATCCTCATGCTCGTCCTCATCCAATCCTCTTCCTCATCATCATTCTACTCCTCATCCAATCCTCAACCTATTCTCATCCTCATTCTCGTCCTACTCCTGTCCTTATCCTCATCCTCGTCCTCATCCTATCCTCATCCTCATCGTCTTCATTCTCATCCTATCCTCATCCTCATCCTCATCCTCATCCTCATCCTCATCCTCATCCTCATCCTA
This sequence comes from Lupinus angustifolius, assembly GCF_001865875.1. Taxonomy (NCBI): domain Eukaryota; kingdom Viridiplantae; phylum Streptophyta; class Magnoliopsida; order Fabales; family Fabaceae; genus Lupinus; species Lupinus angustifolius. The sequence continues at coordinate 9,998,494 of NC_032019.1, read as the reverse complement.
TCCTCATCCTC
>NC_032019.1:9997613-9998383 GCF_001865875.1 Lupinus angustifolius | reverse complement strand
TCCTCGTCCTCATCCTAACCTCATCCTCATCCTCATCCTATCCTCATCCTCATTCTCGTCCTCATCCTACCCTCATCCTATCATCATTCTCATTATTTTTCTCATCCTATCCTCGTCCTATCCTCATCCTCGTCCTCATCCTCATGCTCATCCTCATTGTCTTCCACATTCTTATCCTCATTCTTATCCTCATCCTATCCTCATCCTCATCCTCATCCTATCCTCATCCTCATTCTCGTCCTCCTCTTATCCTCATCTCGTCCTCATCCTCTTCCTGATCCTCATCCTCATCCTCATCCTCTTCCTCATTCTCATCCTCATCCTAGCCTCATCCTCATCCTCTTCCACATTCTCATCCTCATCCTGTCCTCATCCTCATCCTACCCTTAGTCCTCATCCTCATCTTATCCTCATCCTCGTCCTCATCCTGATCCTCATCGACATCCTCATCCTCATCCTTTTCATCATCTTCATCCTCATCCACATCCTATCCTCATCCTCATCCTCATCCTCATCCTCTTCCACATTCTTATCCTCATTCTTATCCTCATCCTCATCCTCATCCTATCCCCATCCTCATCCTATCCTCATCCTCATCCTCATCCTCCTCCTCTTCCTCATCCTCATCCTCGTCCTCATTCTCATCTTATCCTCATCCTCATCCTCATCCACATCCTCATCCTCATCCTCCTCTTCTTCTTCTTCATTCTCATCCTATCCTCATCCTCATCCTCATCCTCATCCTATCCTCATCCTCGTCCTCATCCTAT
>NC_032019.1:9996374-9997513 GCF_001865875.1 Lupinus angustifolius | reverse complement strand
ATCCTCATCCTCATCCTCCTCCTCATCCTCCTCTTCATCCTATCCTCATTCTCATCCTCCTCCTATCCTCATCTGCATCCTCATACTAACCTCATTCTCATCCTCATCCTCATCCTATCTTCTTCCTCATCCTACTCCACATTCCAACAAAGTGAATCATCAATCAACAAAGAGGACTTTCACAAGAAACGATCCTATAACAAAGGCAATCCACAAAGAGGTTGTCATCACCTTATCCTCATCCTCATCCTCATTCTCGTCCTAACCAATCCTCCTCCTCGTCCTCAACATATCCTCATTCTCATTCTCATCCTCATCCATTCATCTTCCTCATCCTCATCCTCCTCCTCATCCTCCTCTTCATCCTTTCCTCATTCTTATCCTCCTCCTATCCTCATGCTCATCCTCAACCTCATCCTCATCCTCATCCTTATCCAAACCTCATCCTCATCCTCATCCTCATCATCTTCCTCATCCTCATCCTCATCCTCATCCTCATCCTCATCCTATCCTTATCTTCGTCCACATTCTCATCCTCATCCTATCCTCAGCCTCTTCCTCATCCTCATTCTACTTCTCATCCTATCCTCCTAATCGACATCCTATCCTCATCCTCATTATCGTCCTAATCCTATCTTCATCCTCATCCTCATCCTATCGTTTTACTCATTCTCGTCCTCATCCTCATCGTCTTCCTCATCCCCATCCTATCATATCCTCATCCTCTTCGTCATCCCCATCCTATCCTCATCCTCATCCTCATCCTATCCTCATCCTCATCCTCATCCTATCCTCATCCTCATCCTCATCCTATCCTCATCCTCATCCTCATCCTATCCTCATCCTCATCCTCATCCTATCCTCATCCTCATCCTCATCCTATCCTCATCCTCATCCTCATCCTATCCTCATCCTCATCCTCATCATCATCCACATCCTATCCTCATCCTCATTCTCGTCCTCATCCTTTCCTCTTCCTCATCCTCATCCTCATCTTCCTCCTCATCCACCTCTTCATCCTATCCACATGCTCATCCTCCTACTATCCTCATCCTCATCCTCATCCTCAACCTAACATCATCCTGATCCTCATTCTCGTCCTCTTCTTATCCTCATCCTCGTCCTCATCCTCTTGCTCA
>NC_032019.1:9995726-9996274 GCF_001865875.1 Lupinus angustifolius | reverse complement strand
TCCTCATCCTCATCCTCATCCTCATCCTATCCTCATCCTCATCCTCATTCTCGTCCTCAGCCTCATCCTCATCCTATCCTTATTCTCATTGTCGTCCTAATCCACATCCTATCCTGATCCTAATTATCGTCCTAATCCTATCCTAATCCTCATCCTCGTCCTCATCCTATCTTTATCCTCATCCTCGTCGTCATCCTATCCTCAAACTCATTCTCCTCCTCATCCTCGTTCACGTCCTCATCCTCATCCTATCCTCATCCTCTTCCTCATCCTATCCTCGTCCTCATCCAATTCTCAAACTCATCCTCATGCTATCGTCATCCTCATCCTCATCCTGATCCTCATCCTGATCCTCATCTTGATCCTCCTCCTGATCCTCATCCTACCCTCATCCTCATCCTCATCCTATCCTAATTCTCATTCTCGTCTATCCTCATCCTCATCCTCATCCTCTTCCACATTCTCATCCTCATCCTGTCCTCAACCTCATCCTCATCCTCATTCTCGTCCTCATCCTATCATTCTCCTCGTCCTCATCCTATCCTCAT
>NC_032019.1:9995274-9995626 GCF_001865875.1 Lupinus angustifolius | reverse complement strand
TCCTCCTATCCTCATTCTCATCCTCATCCTCATCCTCATCCTTATCATATCCTTATCCTTGTCCACATTCTCATCCTCATCCTATCCTCAACCTCTTCCTCATCCTCATTCTACTTCTCATCCTATCCTCATCCTCATTCTCGTCGTCATCCTATCCTCATCCTCGTCCTAATCCACATTCTATCCTCATCCTCATTATCGTCCTAATCCTATCTTCATCCTCGTCCTCATCCTATCCTTTTCGTCCTCATCCTCATCCTCTACCTCATCCCAATCCTCTAATATCCTCATCCTCTTCGTCATCCCCATCCTATCCTCATCCTCATCCTATCCTCATCCTCATCCTCATCCT
>NC_032019.1:9994476-9994679 GCF_001865875.1 Lupinus angustifolius | reverse complement strand
CCTATCCTCGCCCTCGTCCTCATGCTCGTCCTCATCCTATCCTCATCCTCATCCTCTTCCTCATCCTCATTCTACTCCTCATCCTATCCTCGTCCTCATGCTTGTCCTCATCCTATCCCCATCCTCGTCCTCATCCTCATTCTACTCATCATCCTCTCCTCATCTTATCCTCATCCTCATTATCGTCCTTATCCTATCCTCAT
>NC_032019.1:9994160-9994376 GCF_001865875.1 Lupinus angustifolius | reverse complement strand
TCCTCATCCTCTTCCACATTCTCATCCTCATCCAATCCTTATCCTCGTCCTCATCCTCTTCCTCAACCTCATCCTCATCCTAATCCACTTCCCTTTCCTCATCCTATTCTCATCATCATCCTATCCTCATCCTCATCCTCATCCTCATCCTTATCCTATCCTCATCCTCATTCTCGTCCTCATCTTATCCTCATCCTCATGCTCTTCCTGATCCTA
>NC_032019.1:9993777-9994060 GCF_001865875.1 Lupinus angustifolius | reverse complement strand
CTCATCCTCATTCTCATCCTCATCCTCGTCCTCATCCTATCCTCATCCTCCTCCTCTCTCTAGTCCTCATACTATCCTCGTCCTCTTCCTCATCCTTTCCTTATCCTAATCCTCATTCTCATCCTCTTCCACATTCTCATCCTCATCCTATCCTCATCCTCATCCTCATCCTCATTCTCGTCCTCATCCTATCCTCCTCCTCGTCTTCATCCTATCCTTATTCTTATTCTTGTCCTCATCCATTCCTCTTCCTCATCCTCATCCTCATCCTCATCCTCCTCTT
>NC_032019.1:9993362-9993677 GCF_001865875.1 Lupinus angustifolius | reverse complement strand
TCCTCCTCTTCATCCTATCCTCATGCTCATCCTCCTCCTATCCTCATCCTAACCTCATCCTCATCCTCATCCTGATCCTATCCTCTTCCTCATCCCAATCCTATCCTCATCCTCTTCCTCATCCTCTTCCACATCCTCATCATCATCCTCATCCTATCCTCACCCTCATCCTCCTCCTCTTCCTCATCCTTATCCTCATCCTCATCCTAATCCACTTCCACATCCTCATCCTATTCTCATCCTCATCCTATCCTCATCCTCATTCTCGTCATCATCTTATCCTCATCCTCATCCTCTTCCTCATCCTCATTCTAC
>NC_032019.1:9992606-9993262 GCF_001865875.1 Lupinus angustifolius | reverse complement strand
CTCATCCTAACCTCATCCTCATCCCCAAACTCTTCCTCATCCTCATCCTCATTCTCGTCCTATCCTATCCTTGTCCTCATCCTTATCCTCTTCCCCCTCCTCATCCTCTTCCTCATCCTATCCTTATCCTCATCCTCATCCTATCCTCATCCTCATTGTATCCTCATCCTCATCCTCATAGTAGTCCTCATCCTATCCTCGTCCTCATCCTATCCTCATTCTCATTCTCGTCCTCATCCTCATCCTCATCCTCATCCTCCTCCTCATCCTCATCCTCATCCTATCCTCGTCCTCATCCTCATCCTATCCTAATTCTCATTATCGCCCTCCTCCTATCCTCCTCCATGTCCTCATTCTCATCCTCATGCTATCCTCATCCTAGTCCTCAACTTCGTCCTCATCCTATCCTCATCAAATCCTCATTCTCGCCCTCCTCCTATCCTCCTCCATGTCCTCATTCTCATCCTCCTCCTATCCTCATCCTCGTCCTCAACTTCGTCCTCATCCTCATCCTCATCCTCCTCTTCATCGTCATCCTCATCCTATTCTCATCCTATACTCATCCTATCCTCATCCTCATCCTCATCCTCATCCTCGTCCACATGCTCATCCTCGTCCTCATTCTCCTCCTATCCTCATCCTCATCCTCCTCCTAT
>NC_032019.1:9991503-9992506 GCF_001865875.1 Lupinus angustifolius | reverse complement strand
ATCCTCATCCTCATTATCGTCCTAATCATATCCTCATCCTCGTCCTCATCCTATCCTTATCCTCATTCTCGTCCTCATCCTATTCCCATCCTCTTTCTCATTCTCGTCCTCTTCCTTATTCCCATCCTCTTCCTCATCCCCTTCCTATCCTCATCCTCATCCTCCTCCTTATCCCCATCCTATCCTCATCCTATCCTCATCCTCTTCCTCATCCTCATTCTACTCCTCATCTTATCCGCATCTTCATTCTCGTCCTCATCCTATCATCATCCTCTTCCTAATCCACATTCGTCCTCATCCTCATCCTATTCTCATCCTCATCCTCATTCTCGTCCTAATCCTATCCCCATCCTGATCCTCATCCTCGTCCTGATCCTATCCCCATCCTCATTCTCGTCCTCCTCCTATCCTCATCCTCATCCTCCTCATATCCTCATGCTCATCCTCATCCTCATCCTCATCCTCATCCTCTTCGTCATCCTCTTCCTCATCCTCATCTTTATCCTCATCCAACTCCTCATCCTATCCTTATCCTCATCCACATTCTCATCCTCATCCTATCCTCATCCTCATCCTCTTCCTCATCCTCATCCTCATCTTGAACCTCATCGTCATCCTCATCCTCATCTTGAACCTCATCGTCATCCTCATCCTCATCTTGAACCTCATCGTCATCCTCATCCTCATCTTGAACCTCATCGTCATCCTCATCCTCATCTTGAACCTCATCGTCATCCTCATCCTCATCTTGAACCTCATCGTCATCCTCATCCTCATCTTGAACCTCATCGTCATCCTCATCCTCATCTTGAACCTCATCGTCATCCTCATCCTCATCTTGAACCTCATCGTCATCCTCATCCTCATCTTGAACCTCATCGTCATCCTCATCCTCTTCCTTATCCTCTTCCTCATCCTCATCCTCATCTTGAACCTCATCGTCATCCTCATCCTCATCCTCATTTTCATCCTATCCTCATCCTCATTATCGTCATCATCCTAT
>NC_032019.1:9990988-9991403 GCF_001865875.1 Lupinus angustifolius | reverse complement strand
CTCATCGTATCCTCATCCTCATCCTCATCCTCATTGTACTTCTCATGCTATCCTCATCCTCATCCTCGTCCTCATCCTATCCTCATCCTCGTCCTAATCCACATTCTATCCTCATCCTCATTATCGTCCTAATCCTCTCTTCATCCTTTCCTCATCCTATCCTTTTCCTCATTCTCGTCCTCATCCTCATCCTCTTCCTCATCCCCATCCCATCATATCCTCATCCTCATTCTAATCCTCATCCTAACCTCATCCTCATCCTCAGCCTCATCCTCATCATATCCTCTTCCTCATCCTCATCCACATCCCGATCTTATCCTCATCCTCATCCTCATCCTCATCATAATCCTAATCCTCATCCTTAATCTCGTCCTCCTCTTATCCTCATGCTCGTCCTCATCCTCTTGCTCATCCT
>NC_032019.1:9990363-9990888 GCF_001865875.1 Lupinus angustifolius | reverse complement strand
TTCCTCATCCTCATCCTATTCTCATCCTCTTCCTATCCTATCCTCATCCTCATGCTCGTCCTCATCCTATCCTCATCGTCATTCTACTCCTCATCCTATCCTCATCCTATCCTCATCCCATGCTCATCCTCATTCTCGTCCTCATCATACCCTCATCCTCTTCCCCATCCTCATCCTCCTCCTCATCCTATCCTTATCCTCATCCTCACCCTCATCCTATCCTAATTCTCATACTCGTCCTCCTCCTCCTCATCCTCATCCTATCCTCGTCCTCATCCTCATCCACATTCTACTCCTCATCCTATCCTCGTCCTTATCCTCATCCTATCCTTATTCTCATCCTCGTCCTCCTCCTATCCTCCTCTATATCCTTATTCTCATCCTCATCCTCATCCTAATCCTCTTCCACATCCTCATCCTCATCCTCATCCTCATCCTCATTCTCGTCCTCCTCCTATCCTCATCATCGTCCTATCTTCTTGGTCATCCTCATCCTCCTCCACATTCTCATCCTCATCCTATCTT
>NC_032019.1:9989947-9990263 GCF_001865875.1 Lupinus angustifolius | reverse complement strand
CTATCCTCATTCTCATTCTCGTGCTCATCCTTTCCTCTTCCTCATCCTATGCTCATCCTGATCCTCATCTTATCCTCTTCCTCATCCTCATCCTCATCCCGATCCTATCCTCATCCTGATCCTCTTCCTAATCCCCATCTAATCCTCATCCTCATCCTATCCTCATCCTCATTCTTGTCCTCATCCTATCATCATCATCATCGTCATTCTTGTCCTCATCATCTTCCTCATCCTACCCTCCTCCTCATCCTTGTCCTTATCCTCATCCACATTTTCCTCCTCATCCTATCCTCATCCTCATCCTCATCCTATCCTC
>NC_032019.1:9989446-9989847 GCF_001865875.1 Lupinus angustifolius | reverse complement strand
TATCCTCATTCTCGTACTCATCATATCCTCATCCTCATTCTCGTCCTAATCCTGTCCTCATCCTCATCCTCATCCTCGTCCTCATCCTTATCCTATCCTCCTCCTCTTCCTCATCCACATCCTATCCTCAGCCTCATCCTATCCTCATTCTCGTCCTCATCCTATCCTCATCCTCATCCTATCCTCATCCTCATTTTCGTCCACATCCTATCTGCATCCTCGTCCTCAACCTATACTCGTCCTCATCCTCATCCTCATCCTCATCATATCCTCTTCCTCAACCTCATCCTCATCCCGATCATATCCTCATCCTCATCCTAATACTCTTCCACATCCTCATCCTCATCCTCATTCTCGTCCTCCTCCTATCCTCATCATCGTCCTCATCCTCTTGGTCATCC
>NC_032019.1:9988696-9989346 GCF_001865875.1 Lupinus angustifolius | reverse complement strand
ATCCTATCCTCATTCTCATTCTCGTCCTGATCCTATCCTCATTCTCATTCTCGTCCTGATCTTATCCTCATTCTCATTCTCGTCCTCATCCTATCCACTTCCTCATCCTCATCCTCTTCCTCATCTTCATCCTCATCCTCATCCTATCCTCATTCTCGTCCACATCCTATCTTCATCCTCGTCCTTAAGCTATATTCGTCCTCATCCTCCTCCTCATCCTTTCCTCATTCTCATCCTCATCCTCATCCTCATCCTATACTCTTCCTCAGCCTCATCCTCATCCCGATCTTATCCTAATCCTCATCCTAATACTCTTCCATATCCTCATCCTTATCCTCATTCTCGTCCTCCTCCTATCGTCATCATCATCCTCATCTTCTTGGTCATCCTCATCCTATCCTCATCCTCATCCTCATCCTCATCCACATTCTCATCCTCATCCTATCCTCATCCTCATCCTAGTCCTCATCCTGATCCTCCTCCTATCCTTATCCTCGTCCTTGTCCTCATCCTCATCCTCATACTCATCCTATCCTCTTCCTCATCCTCATCCTCATCCCATTCCTATCCTCATCCTCATCCTCATCCTCATCCTATTCTCATCCTCATCCTATCCTCATCCTCGTTCTCATTCTATCCTCATCCTCATT
>NC_032019.1:9988235-9988596 GCF_001865875.1 Lupinus angustifolius | reverse complement strand
CTCGTCCACATCCTAACCTCGTCCTCCTCCTCATCCTCATTCTCGTCCTCATCCTATCCTCATCCTCATCCTCTTCCTCTTCCTCATCCTATCCCACTCCTCATTCTTGTCTTGATCCTCAACATATCCTCTTCCACAACCTCATCCTATCCTCATTCTCGTGCTCATTCTCGTTCTCATCCTATGCTCATCCTCATCCTCCTCCTCTTCCTTATCCTATCCTGATCCTCATCCTCATCCTCTTCCACATTCTCATCCTCATCCTCATCCTCTTCCTCATCATCATCCTCTTCCTCATCCTCATCCTCCTCCTCATCCTATCCTCATCTTCATCCTATCCTCATCCTCATCTTCATTGTAC
>NC_032019.1:9986667-9988135 GCF_001865875.1 Lupinus angustifolius | reverse complement strand
CTCATTCTCATCCTCATCCGCATCCTCATCCTCATCCTCATCCTCCTCCTCTTCCTCATCCTCATCCTCATCCTATCCTCATCCTCTTCCTCATCCTCCTCCTCATCCTCTTCCTACTCTTCATCCTATCCTAATTCTCATCCTCCTCCTATCCTCATCCTCATCATACCTTCATTCTCATCCTCATCCTATCCTCTTCCTCAACCGCATCCTCATCCCGATCCTTTCCTCATCCTCATCATGATCCTGATCCTCATTCTCGTCCTCCTCCTATCCTCATCCTCATCCTTATTCTCTAGGACATCCTCATCCTCATCCTATCCTCATCCTCATGCTCGTCCTCATCCTATCCTCATCCTCATGCTCGTCCTCATCCTATCCTCATCCTCATGCTCGTCCTCATCCTATCCTCATCCTCATCCTCCCTCGTCCTCATCCTGTCCTCATTCTCATCCTCAACCTCTTCCACATTCTCATCCTCATCCTATCCTCATCATATCCTCATCCCCATCCTCATCCTCGTCCTCATCCTCATCCTCATCCTCATCCTATCCTAATCCTTATCCTCATCCTCATCCTTGTCCTCATTCATATCCTCATCTTATCGTCATCCTCTTCCTGTCCTCGTCCTCATCCTCATCCTCCTCCTATCCTCATCCCCATCCTCTTCCTCATCCTCATCCTCATCCCATCCTCATCCTCATCCTCATCCTTATCCTCATCCTCATTCACGTCCTCCTCCTATCCTCATCCTCGTCCTCATCCTCTTGGTCATCCTAATCCTCTTCCTCTTCCACATTCGCATCCTCATCCTATCCTCATCTGCATCCTCACCCTCTTCCTCTTCCTCATCCTATCCCCCTCCTCATTCTTGTCCTGATCCTCAACCTATCCTCTTCCTCAATCTCATCCTAGCCTCATTCTCGTCCTCCTCCTCTTCCTTATCCTATCCTGATCCTGATCCTCATCCTCTTCCACATTCTCATCCTCATCCTAATCCTCTTCCTCATCATCATCCTCTTCCTCTTCCTCATCCTCCTCCTCATCCTATCCTCATCTTCATCCTATCCTCATCCTCTTCCTCATCTTCGTCATCCTCATTCTACTCCTCGTCCTATCCTCATTATCAATCCTCATCGTCATCCAATCCTCTTCCTTATCCTCATCCTCATCCTTATGCTCATCCTCATCCTCATCCGCATCCTCATCCTCATCCTCGTCCTCATCCTCGTCCTCATCCTCATCCTACTCTTCATCCTATCCTAATTCTCATCTTCCTCCTATCCTCATCCTCATCTTAACCTCATTCTCATCCTCATCCTATCCTCTTCCTCAGCCGCATCCTCATCCCGATCCTATCCTCATCCACATCCTCATCCTGGTCCTGATTCTCTAGGACATCCTCATCCTCATTCTCGTCCGCATCCTATCCTCATCCTCTTCCTCATCCTCATCCTCGTCCTCATCC
>NC_032019.1:9984742-9986567 GCF_001865875.1 Lupinus angustifolius | reverse complement strand
TATCCTTATCCTCATCCACATTCTCATCCTCATCCTATCCTCATCCTCATCGTCCTCCACTTACTCAACCTCATCCTCATCCTCATCCTAATCTACTTCCTCATCCTCATCCTATTCTCATCATCATCCACATCGTATCCTCATCCTCATCACTTCATCATCCTCGTCCTCATCCTATCCTCATCCTCATCCTCTTCCTCCTCCTATCCTCATCCTCGTCCTCATCCTCTTCCACATTCTCATCCTCATCCTATCCTCATCCGCATCCTCATCCTCTTCCTCCTCCTATCCTCATCCTCGTCCTCATCCTCTTCCACATTCTCATCCTCATCCTATCCTCATCCGCATCCTCATCCTCTTCCTCCTCCTATCCTCATCCTCGTCCTCATCCTCTTCCACATTCTCATCCTCATCCTATCCTCATCCGCATCCTCATCCTCTTCCTCCTCCTATCCTCATCCTATCCCTACCCTCATCCTCATCCTCATCCTATCCTGATCCTCATCCTCATCCTACTCTCATCCTCATCCTATCCTCATCCTCATCCTCGTCCTCTACGTATCCTCCTTCTCATTCTCGTCCTCATCCTAACCTCATCCTCCTCCTCATCCTAACCTCATCCTCAGTCTCGTCCTCATCCTATCCTCATCCTCATCCTATCCTCATCCTCATTCTCGTCCTCATCCTATCCGCGTCCTCTTCCTCATCCTATCCTTATCCTCATCCTCATCCTATCCTCATTCTGTTCCTCATCCTCATGCTACTCCTCATCCTATTCTCATCCTTATTCTCGTCCTCATCCTCATCCTCATCCTATCCTCATCCAAATTCTTGTCCTCATCCTATCCTCGTCCTCTTCCTCATCCTCCGCCTCATCCTATCCTTATCCTCATCCACATTCTCATCCTCATCCTATCCTCATCCTCATTCTACTCATCATCCAATCCTCATTCTCGTCCTCATCCTATCCTCATATTGTCCTCATCCAATCCTCTTCCTCATCCTCATCGTCTTCCTCATGCACATCCTCATCCTCATCCTCATCCTATCGTCATCGTCATTCTCGTCCTCAACCTATCTTCCTCCTCATCCTCATCCTATCCTTGTCCTGATGCTCATCCTCTTCCTCCTCCTCATCCTCCTCCTCATCGTATCCTCATTCTCCTCCTTCTCCTGTCCAATTCCTCATCCTCATCCTCATCCTCATCCTATACTCATTCTCATCCTCATCCTCATTCAAGTCCTCCTCCTATACTCATCCTTGTCCTCTTCCTCTTGGTCATCCTCATCCTCATCCTCATCCCTCATCCTATCCTAGTCCTCATTCTCGTCCTCATCCTATCCTCGTCCTCTTCCTCATCCTCATCCTCCTCCTCATCCTATCCTTATCCTCATCCACATTCTCATCCTCATCCCTTTCCTTATCCTCATTCTACTCATCAATCTATCCTCATTCTGGTCCTCATCCTATCCTCATTCGCATTCTCGTCCTCATCTTATCCACTTCCTCATCGACATCCTCATCCTCATCCTCATCCTAATCCTATCCTCATCCTCATGCTATCCTCATCCTCATTCTCGTCCTCAACCTATCTTCATCCTCATCCTCATCATATCCTCGTCCTCACCCTCATCCTCTTCCTCCTCCTACTCCTCGTCCTCATCCTTGTCCTCATCCACGACCTCATTCTTATCCTCTTCCTATCCTCATCCTCGTCCTCATCCTCATCCTCCTCCTATCCTTATTCCCCCTTGGTCATCCTGATCCTCATCCTCTTCCACATTCTCATCCTCATCCTATCCTCATCCTCATCCTCGTCCTCAT
>NC_032019.1:9984300-9984642 GCF_001865875.1 Lupinus angustifolius | reverse complement strand
TATCCTCCTCCTCGTCCTCATCCTATCCTCATCCTATCCTCACCCTCATCATCATCATCCTTATCCTATCCTCATCCTCATCCCCATCCTACTCTCATCCTCATTTTCATCCTCATCCTCCTCCTCATCCTACACTCATCCTCATCCTCTCCTCATCCTCATTCTCGTCCTCATCCTATCCGCGTCCTATTCCTCATTCTCATCCTCATCCACATCCTCATGCAACTCCTCATCCTATCCTCATTCTCCTCCTCATACTAACCTCATCCTCATCCTATCCTCATTCAAATTCTCGTCCTCATCCTATCCTCATCCTCCTTCTCGTCCTCATCCTATCCTCAT
>NC_032019.1:9982787-9984200 GCF_001865875.1 Lupinus angustifolius | reverse complement strand
TCCTCATCCTCATCCTCATCCTATCCTCATCCTCATTCTCGTCCTCAACCTATCTTCGTCCTCATCCTCATTATATCCTCGTCCTCATCCTCATCCTCTTCCTCCTCCTCATACTCGTCCTCATCCTATCCTCATCCTCATCCTCTTCCTATCCTCATCCTCGTCGTCATCCTCATCCTCCTCCTATCCTCATCCCCCCTTGGTCATCGTTATCCTCATCCTCATCCTCTTCCACATTGTCATCCTCATCCTATCCTCATCCTCATCCTCGTCGTCATCCTATCCTCACCCTCATTCTCATCCTCATCCTAACATCATCCTCCTCCTTATCCTAACCTCATCCTCATTCTCGTCCTCATCCTATCATCATCCTATCATCATCCTCCTCCTTATCCTAACCTCATCCGATCATCATCCTCATTCTCGTCCTCATCCTATCCGCGTCCTCTTCCTCATCCTCATGCAACTCCTCATCCTATCCTCATTCTCCTCCTCATACTAACCTCATCCTCATCCTCGTCCTATCCTCATCCAAATTCTCGTCCTCATCCTATCCGCGTCCTCTTCCTCATCCTCATCCTCTTCGTCATCCTCATCCTATCCGCGTCCTCTTCCTCATCCTCATCCTCTTCGTCATCCTCATCCTATCCGCGTCCTCTTCCTCATCCTCATCCTCTTCGTCATCCTCATCCTATCCGCGTCCTCTTCCTCATCCTCATCCTCTTCGTCATCCTCATCCTATCCGCGTCCTCTTCCTCATCCTCATCCTCTTCGTCATCCTCATCCTATCCGCGTCCTCTTCCTCATCCTCATCCTCTTCGTCATCCTCATCCTATCCGCGTCCTCTTCCTCATCCTCATCCTCTTCGTCATCCTCATCCTATCCGCGTCCTCTTCCTCATCCTCATCCTCTTCGTCATCCTCATCCTATCCGCGTCCTCTTCCTCATCCTCATCCTCTTCGTCATCCTCATCCTATCCGCGTCCTCTTCCTCATCCTCATCCTCTTCGTCATCCTCATCCTATCCGCGTCCTCTTCCTCATCCTCATCCTCTTCGTCATCCTCATCCTATCCGCGTCCTCTTCCTCATCCTCATCCTCTTCGTCATCCTCATCCTATCCGCGTCCTCTTCCTCATCCTCATCCTCTTCGTCATCCTCATCCTATCCTCATCTTCATCCTATCCTCATTCTCATCCTCCTCCTATCCTCATCCTCATCCTAACCTCATTCTCATCGTCATCCTATCCTCTTCCTCAACCGCATCCTCATCCCGATCCTTTCCTCATCCTCATCCTGATCCTGATCCTCATTCTCGTCCTCCTCCTATCCTTATCCTCATCCTCATTCTCTAGGACATCCTCATCCTCATCCTCATGCTCGTCCTCATCCTATCCTCATCCTCTTCCTCATCCT
>NC_032019.1:9982440-9982687 GCF_001865875.1 Lupinus angustifolius | reverse complement strand
TCGTCCTCATCCTATCCTCATCCTCATCCTCATTCTCATCCTCATCCGCATCCTCATCCTCATCCTCATCCTACTCCTCCTCCTCATGCTCCTTCTCATGCTCCTGTTCATCCTATCCTCATTCTCATCCTCCTCCTATCCTCATCCTCATCCTCATCCTAACCTCATCCTCATCCTCATCCTAATCCTCATCAACATCCTCATCCTCATCCTCATTCACGTCCTCCTCCTATCCTCATCCTCATCC
>NC_032019.1:9976437-9982340 GCF_001865875.1 Lupinus angustifolius | reverse complement strand
CTCGTCCTCATCCTATCCTCATCATATCCTCACCCTCATCCTCATTCTCATCCTATCCTCATCCTATCCTCATCCTCATCCCCATCCTACTCTCATCCTCATTCTCATCCTCATCCTAACCTCATCCTTCTCCTCATCATAACCTCATCCTCATTCTCGTCCTCATCCTATCCTCATCCTCATTCTCGTCCTCATCCTATCCGCGTCCTCTTCCTCATCCTCATCCTATCCTCATCCTTATCTTATCCTCAACCTGTTCCTCATCCTCATGCTACTCCTCATCCTATCCTCATCCTCATTCTCGTCCTCATTCTATCCTCATCCTCTTCCTCATCCTCATCCTCCTCCTCATCCTATCCTTATCCTCATCCACATTCTCGTCCTCATCCTATCCTCATCCTCATTCTCGTCCTCATTCTATCCTCATCCTCTTCCTCATCCTCATCCTCCTCCTCATCCTATCCTTATCCTCATCCACATTCTCGTCCTCATCCTATCCTCATCCTCATTCTACTCATCATCCTATCCTCATTCTCGTCCTCATCCTATCCTCATCTTATCCTCATTCTCATTCTCGTCCTCATCCTATCCACTTCCTCATCCACATCCTCTTCCTCATCCTCATCCTCTTCCTCATCCTCATCATATCGTCATCTTCATTCTCGTCCTCAACCTATCTTCCTCCTCGTCCTCATCCTATCCTTGTCCTCATCCTCTTCCTCCTCCTCATCCTCATCCTCATCCTCTTCCTCATCCTCATCCTCTTCCTCATCCTCATCCTCTTCCTCATCCTCATCCTCTTCCTCATCCTCATCCTCTTCCTCATCCTCATCCTCTTCCTCATCCTCATCCTCTTCCTCATCCTCATCCTCTTCCTCATCCTCATCCTCTTCCTCATCCTCATCCTCTTCCTCATCCTCATCCTCTTCCTCATCCTCATCCTCTTCCTCATCCTCATCCTCTTCCTCATCCTCATCCTCTTCCTCATCCTCATCCTCTTCCTCATCCTCATCCTCTTCCTCATCCTCATCCTCTTCCTCATCCTCATCCTCTTCCACATTCTTATTCTCATCCTATCCTCATCCTCATCCTCGTCCTCATCCTATCGTCATCTTATCCTCATCCTCATCGTCATCTTATCCTCATCCTCATCCTCGTCCTCATCCTCATCGTCATCCTTTGATTCCAGGGGCAAGAGAAGTTATGATGGTCCTACAACTAGGGCCAAAGCCAAGGCAGGGATCCTTAAGGTCTCAAAGGATATAATTGACCTAGGAGAGGGTACGTGAGGAGGACATTTATGTCCTTAGCTCGCTTAATTCAAATAAATGAGATTGCATTCTCATATAGTCTTAGGTTTATTTTCATTCAAGTATTTTTAGTATTTAATTCATGTAATATGGGTTGGGATTTATTTGTAACATGGCCCATATTTTGTGACCAAGTAGTTCACTTAGGTTCAAGGGTAAGCTTGTCACGTGGCTAAGGCAATGAAATTAAAGCATGGTCATTTTCTTACATGGAAGAGGACGTGAGAAACTCTATCTCTAAGGAAACAAGGAGATAAGGCATGGAGAAAACAAATTATTTGAAGATAATTATAAGGATTATATCTTTCAAATCTGATCCAATTTAATGCTACAAACAAGGGATCAAGTGAAGATATGATTATGTTGTGGGAGGCTACAATCAAGGAAGTGAAGATAAGATTTGTTTATACCAACAACATATCTTATAAACAAATCAGCCCCAACAAAGATAAGATTTGTTTATACCAACAACATATCTTATAAACAAATCAGCCCCAACAAAGATAGATTTGAGAATTCAAATTTAACAAGCAACTTAGTCAAATCCTATCATACAAAATTCGACCAAGCAAGGAAAGATCAACCCTTTATCAATCAAGGATTTTGATCAATCCAGGATCACACGACCATAATCAAGAGGGTGAAGATAGATTTGTTGCTGTCAACAAATATAATCTTTTCAAATCAGCCACAACAAACAAATCTTTTCATTATCTTTTCAAATCTCCACATAATTTCGGCCAAATTCAAATGCAAGGAACCAAGCCAACAACACCAACACCAAATTCAAATCAAGCTTCCTCAAATCAAGGAAATCATCTCATCTCAATCTTCCTCCAAACCGTGAAGACTATTCAACCCAAATCACATTATTTAAAGATCTTATCTACTTGATTTAATTAGGAATTACATTATTATTTCGTATCTTTTTTAGGCTAAGTTTTAATTAGGATTTCAATCATTCAAGTTAATTAGGATTTAGTCTATTTTCTATTCAGCCAAGGCAACTTTGCCTATTTATGCATTCAGATTGGATTAATAAAAGTTAAGTTTGTTTTTTAAGAAAAATTGGATTGAATTCCTAAACTTGAGCCAAAGCTCCTTAATTTGAACTTATCAAGATACAAGTTCTTATCCAGCTTCCTTGCTTGTGGTGAACATCATATCTTATCCTCTTCCTCCTCTTCTTACTCATCCTCATCCTATTCACATCCTCATCCTATCCTCATCCTCGTCCTCATCCTCATCCTCATCCTCTTCCTCATCCTCCTCCTCCTCCTCATCCTATCCTCGTCCTCATCCTCATCCTCATCCTCTTCCTCATCCTCCTCCTCCTCCTCATCCTATCCTCGTCCTCATCCTCATCCTCATCCTCTTCCTCATCCTCCTCCTCCTCCTCATCCTATCCTCGTCCTCATCCTCATCCTCATCCTCTTCCTCATCCTCCTCCTCCTCCTCATCCTATCCTCGTCCTCATCCTCATCCTCATCCTCTTCCTCATCCTCCTCCTCCTCCTCATCCTATCCTCGTCCTCATCCTCATCCTCATCCTCTTCCTCATCCTCCTCCTCCTCCTCATCCTATCCTCGTCCTCATCCTCATCCTCATCCTCTTCCTCATCCTCCTCCTCCTCCTCATCCTATCCTCGTCCTCATCCTCATCCTCATCCTCTTCCTCATCCTCCTCCTCCTCCTCATCCTATCCTCGTCCTCATCCTCATCCTCATCCTCTTCCTCATCCTCCTCCTCCTCCTCATCCTATCCTCGTCCTCATCCTCATCCTCATCCTCTTCCTCATCCTCCTCCTCCTCCTCATCCTATCCTCGTCCTCATCCTCATCCTCATCCTCTTCCTCATCCTCCTCCTCCTCCTCATCCTATCCTCGTCCTCATCCTCATCCTCATCCTCTTCCTCATCCTCCTCCTCCTCCTCATCCTATCCTCGTCCTCATCCTCATCCTCATCCTCTTCCTCATCCTCCTCCTCCTCCTCATCCTATCCTCGTCCTCATCCTCATCCTCATCCTCTTCCTCATCCTCCTCCTCCTCCTCATCCTATCCTCGTCCTCATCCTCATCCTCATCCTCTTCCTCATCCTCCTCCTCCTCCTCATCCTATCCTCGTCCTCATCCTCATCCTCATCCTCTTCCTCATCCTCCTCCTCCTCCTCATCCTATCCTCGTCCTCATCCTCATCCTCATCCTCTTCCTCATCCTCCTCCTCCTCCTCATCCTATCCTCGTCCTCATCCTCATCCTCATCCTCTTCCTCATCCTCCTCCTCCTCCTCATCCTATCCTCGTCCTCATCCTCATCCTCATCCTCTTCCTCATCCTCCTCCTCCTCCTCATCCTATCCTCGTCCTCATCCTCATCCTCATCCTCTTCCTCATCCTCCTCCTCCTCCTCATCCTATCCTCGTCCTCATCCTCATCCTCATCCTCTTCCTCATCCTCCTCCTCCTCCTCATCCTATCCTCGTCCTCATCCTCATCCTCATCCTCTTCCTCATCCTCCTCCTCCTCCTCATCCTATCCTCGTCCTCATCCTCATCCTCATCCTCTTCCTCATCCTCCTCCTCCTCCTCATCCTATCCTCGTCCTCATCCTCATCCTCATCCTCTTCCTCATCCTCCTCCTCCTCCTCATCCTATCCTCGTCCTCATCCTCATCCTCATCCTCTTCCTCATCCTCCTCCTCCTCCTCATCCTATCCTCGTCCTCATCCTCATCCTCATCCTCTTCCTCATCCTCCTCCTCCTCCTCATCCTATCCTCGTCCTCATCCTCATCCTCATCCTCTTCCTCATCCTCCTCCTCCTCCTCATCCTATCCTCGTCCTCATCCTCATCCTCATCCTCTTCCTCATCCTCCTCCTCCTCCTCATCCTATCCTCGTCCTCATCCTCATCCTCATCCTCTTCCTCATCCTCCTCCTCCTCCTCATCCTATCCTCGTCCTCATCCTCATCCTCATCCTCTTCCTCATCCTCCTCCTCCTCCTCATCCTATCCTCGTCCTCATCCTCATCCTCATCCTCTTCCTCATCCTCCTCCTCCTCCTCATCCTATCCTCGTCCTCATCCTCATCCTCATCCTCTTCCTCATCCTCCTCCTCCTCCTCATCCTATCCTCGTCCTCATCCTCATCCTCATCCTCTTCCTCATCCTCCTCCTCCTCCTCATCCTATCCTCGTCCTCATCCTCATCCTCATCCTCTTCCTCATCCTCCTCCTCCTCCTCATCCTATCCTCGTCCTCATCCTCATCCTCATCCTCTTCCTCATCCTCCTCCTCCTCCTCATCCTATCCTCGTCCTCATCCTCATCCTCATCCTCTTCCTCATCCTCCTCCTCCTCCTCATCCTATCCTCGTCCTCATCCTCATCCTCATCCTCTTCCTCATCCTCCTCCTCCTCCTCATCCTATCCTCGTCCTCATCCTCATCCTCATCCTCTTCCTCATCCTCCTCCTCCTCCTCATCCTATCCTCGTCCTCATCCTCATCCTCATCCTCTTCCTCATCCTCCTCCTCCTCCTCATCCTATCCTCGTCCTCATCCTCATCCTCATCCTCTTCCTCATCCTCCTCCTCCTCCTCATCCTATCCTCGTCCTCATCCTCATCCTCATCCAATCCTCATCCTCATCCTCCTCCTCTTACTAATCCTCATCCTCATGCTAATCCTAACCCACTTCCTCATCCTCATCCTATCCTCATCCTCCTCCTCATCCTATCCTCATCCTCATTCTCGTCCTCATCTTGTTCCTTTTCCTCATCCTCATCCTCCTCCTAATCCACATCCTCATCCTCATCCTATCCTCATCCTCATCCTCATTCTACTCCTAATCCTATCCTCATCCTCATTCTCATCCTCATCCTATCCTCTTCCTCATCCTCATCCTTATCCTATCCTCATCCTCTTCCTCATCCTTATCCTATCCTCTTCCTTATCCTCTTCCTCTTCCTCATCCTCGTCCTCTTCCTATCCTCATCCACAATCTATTCTCATCGTCATCTTCATCCACATCCTATTCTCATCCTCGTCCTCATTCTCGTCCTAATCCTATCGTCATCCTCATACTCATCCTCATTCTCGTCCTCATCCTATCCCCATCCTCATCCTTTTCCTCCTCCTCATCATATCCTCGTCCTCATCATATCCTCATCGTCGTCCTCATTCTCGTCCTCATCCTATCCTCTTCCTCATCCTCTTCCTCTTTCTTATCCTAGCCTTATCATCATCCTCATCCTCTTCCACATTCTCATCCTCATCCTTGCCCCATCCTCATCCTATCCTCATCCTCATCCTCATTCTCATCCTCATCCTATCCTCATCCTCATCCTATCCTCACTCTCATTCTCGTCCTCATCCTTTCCTCTTCCTCATCCTCATCCTCCTTCTCATCCTCCTCACCATCCTATTCTCATTCTCATCCCCCTCCTATCCTCATCCTCATCCATATCCTCATTCTAACCTCAGCCTTATCCTCCTCATCATCCTCATCCTCATCCTCGGCTTATCCTCATCGTCATGCTCATTCTTGTCCTCATCCTATCCTTATCCTCATTCTACTCCTCATCCTATCCTCATCCCCATTCTCGTCCTAAT
>NC_032019.1:9975682-9976337 GCF_001865875.1 Lupinus angustifolius | reverse complement strand
CTTCCTCATCCTATCCTCTTCCTCTTCCTCTTCCTCATCCTATCCTCATCCTACTTCTCGTCCTCGTCTTTTCCTCTTCCTCCTCCTTTTCCTCATCCTATCCTCCTCCTCATTCTCATCCTCCTCATCCTATCCTCATCCTTATCCTCCTCCTATCCTCATTCTCATTCTCATTCTCATCCTCATCCTCATCCTCATCCTAACCTCATCCTCATCCTCATCCTCCTCCTCTTCCTCATCCTCATCCTATCCTTATCCTCATCCACATCCTATCCTCATCCTCTTCCTCATTCTCATCCTTTTCCTCATCCTCATCCCCATCCTCCTACTGTCCACATTTTCATCCTCATCCTCATCATCATCATCCTCCTCCTCATCCTATCCTTATCCTCATCCTCATCCCCCTCCTCATCCTTGTCCTAATCCATATCCTTATCCTCATCCTGATCGTCGTCCTCATCCTATCATTATCCTCATTCTCGTCCTCACCTTATCGTCATCCTCATCCTCTTCCGCATCCCCATCCTATCCTCATCCTCATCCTATCCTCATCCTCATCCTATCCACTTCCTCATCCTATCCACTTCCTCATCCTCATCCTCATCCTCATCCTCATCTTAACCTCATCCTCATTCTCGTCCTCATCCTGTCCTCA
>NC_032019.1:9975320-9975582 GCF_001865875.1 Lupinus angustifolius | reverse complement strand
ATCCTCATCCTATCCTCATCCTCATCCTCTTCCTCATCCTCATTCTACTCGTCATCCTATCCTCATCCTCATTCTCGACCTCATCCTATCGTCATCCTCGTCCTAATCGACATCCTATCCTCATCCTCATTATCGTCCTAATCCTATCCTCATCCTCGTCCTCATCCTATTCTTATCCTCATTCTCGTCCTCATCTTATCCTTATCCTCTTTCTCATCCCCATCCTATCCTCATCCTTATCCTCTTCCTCATCCCTACCTCA
>NC_032019.1:9975000-9975220 GCF_001865875.1 Lupinus angustifolius | reverse complement strand
ATCCTCATCCTCATCCTCTTCCTCATCCCCATCCTATCCTCATCCTCATCCTATCCTCATCGTCATCCTCATTCTCGTCGTCATCCTATTCACATCCTCATCCTCATCCTCTTCCTCGTCCTATCCTCATCGTCATCCTATACTCATCCTCATTCTCGTCCTCATCCTATCCTCATCCTCATCCACATCCTATCCTCATCCTCATTCTCGTCCTCATCCT
>NC_032019.1:9974649-9974900 GCF_001865875.1 Lupinus angustifolius | reverse complement strand
TCATTCTCATTTTCGTCCTCATCCTATCCTCCTCCTCATCCACATCCTATCCTCATCCTCATCCTTTCGTCTTCCTCATCATCATCCTCCTCCTCATCCTCTTATCCTCATTCTTATCCTCCTCCTATCCTGATCCTCTTCCTAACCTTGTCCTGATCCTCATCCTAACCTTGTCCTCATCCTCCTCCTCATCCTCTTCCTCATCCTTATCCTCATCCACATTCTCATCCTCATCCTATCCTCATCCTCAT
>NC_032019.1:9973759-9974549 GCF_001865875.1 Lupinus angustifolius | reverse complement strand
CTATCCTCCTCCTCATCCTCATCCTATCCTCCTTCTCTTGCTCGTCCTCATCCTTTTCTCTTCCTCATCCTCATCCTCCACCTCATCCTCCTCTTCATCCTATCCTCTTTCTCATCCTCCTCCTATCCTCATCCTAATCCTAACCTCGTCCTCATCCTCATCCTCATCCTCATCCTCATGCTCCTCCTCATCCTATCCTTATTCTCATCCACATTCTCATCCTCAGCCTATCCTCATCCTCATCGCCTTATCCTCTTCCTGATCCTCATTCTACTCCTCATCCTATCCTCATTCTCATTCTCGTCCTCATCGTTTCCCTTCCTCATGCTCCTCCTACTCCTCTTCCTCCTCTTCATCCTATCCTCATTCTCATCCTCCTCCTATCCTCATTCTCGTCCTCATCCTATCCTCATCCTCTTCCTTTTCCTCATCCTTATCCTCATTCTCGTTCTCCTCCTATCCTCATCCTCGTCCTTTTCCACATCCTATTCTCCTCCTCATTCTCGTCCTTATCCTATCCTCATCCTCCTCCTCATCCTATACTCATCCTCATCCTCCTCCTATCATCATCGTCATCCTCATCCTCATCCTAACCTCATCCTCATCCTCATCCTCATCCTCATCCTCCTCCTCATCTTATCCTTATCCTCATCCACATTCTCATCCTCATCCTATCCTCACCCTCATCCAATTCCTCAACCTAATTCTACTGCTCATCCTATCCTCATTCTCATTCTCGTCCTCATCCTTATCTCATCCTCCTCCTCATCCTCATTCTGGTCCTCATCCT
>NC_032019.1:9973331-9973659 GCF_001865875.1 Lupinus angustifolius | reverse complement strand
TATCCTATCATCATGGACATCCTCATCCTCCTCCTCATCCTATCCTTATCCTCATCCACATTCTCATCCTCATCCTATCCTCATCCTCATCCTCTTCCTCATCCTCATCCTCCTCCTCTTCCTCCTCTTCATCCTATCCTCATTCTCATTCTCGTCCTCATCCTATCCTCATCCTCATCCTCTTCCTCATCCTCATCCTCCTCCTCATCCTATCCTTATCCTCATCCACATTCTCATCCTCATCCTATCCTCATCCTCATCCTCATCCTCATCCTCTATATACTCCTCATCCTATCCTCATTCTCATTCTCGTCCTCATCCTAGGATG
>NC_032019.1:9969113-9973231 GCF_001865875.1 Lupinus angustifolius | reverse complement strand
TCCTCCTTATCCTCATCCTCTTCCTCATCCTCATCCTATCCTCATCCTCATCCTCATGCTCATCCTCATACTCTACCTCATTCTACTCCTCATCCTATCCTCGTCGTCATTCTCATCCTATCCTAATTCTCATTCTTGTCCTCATCCTATCTTCCTCCTTATCCTCATCCTCTTCCTCATCCTCATCCTCATCATTATCCTATCCTCATCCTCATCCTACCCTCTTCCTTATCCTCATCCATTTCCTCATCATCATCCTATCCTCATCCTCGTCCTCAACACATCCATTCCTCTTCCTCATCCTCATCCTCATCCTCCTCCACCTCCTCCTCTTTATCCTATGCTCATTCTCCTCCTCATCCTATGCTCATCTTCATCCTCCTCCTATCCTCATTCTCGTCCTCATCCTATCATCATCCTCCTCCTCATCCTATCCTTATTCTCATCCTCCTATCCTCATTCTCATTCTAACCTGATCCTCATCTTCTTCCTCATCCTCTTCCTCATCCTCATCCTCCTCCTCATCCTTCTCCTCATCTTATCATCGTGGACATCCTCATCCTCATCCTCCTCCTCCTCCTCATCCTATCCTTATCCTCATCCACATTCTCATCCTCGTCCTATCCTCATCCTCATCCTCTTCCTCATCCTCATTCTACTTCTCATCCTATCCTCATTCTCATTATCGTCCTCATCCTTTCCTCTTCGTCATCTTTATCCTCCTCCTCATCCTCCTCTTCATCCTATCCTCATCCTCGTCCTCCTCCTCATCCTATCCTCATCCTCGTCCTCCTCCTCATCCTATCCTCATCCTCGTCCTCCTCCTCATCCTATCCTCATCCTCGTCCTCCTCCTCATCCTATCCTCATCCTCGTCCTCCTCCTCATCCTATCCTCATCCTCGTCCTCCTCCTCATCCTATCCTCATCCTCGTCCTCCTCCTCATCCTATCCTCATCCTCGTCCTCCTCCTCATCCTATCCTCATCCTCGTCCTCCTCCTCATCCTATCCTCATCCTCGTCCTCCTCCTCATCCTATCCTCATCCTCGTCCTCCTCCTCATCCTATCCTCATCCTCGTCCTCCTCCTCATCCTATCCTCATCCTCGTCCTCCTCCTCATCCTATCCTCATCCTCGTCCTCCTCCTCATCCTATCCTCATCCTCGTCCTCCTCCTCATCCTATCCTCATCCTCGTCCTCCTCCTCATCCTATCCTCATCCTCGTCCTCCTCCTCATCCTATCCTCATCCTCGTCCTCCTCCTCATCCTATCCTCATCCTCGTCCTCCTCCTCATCCTATCCTCATCCTCGTCCTCCTCCTCATCCTATCCTCATCCTCGTCCTCCTCCTCATCCTATCCTCATCCTCGTCCTCCTCCTCATCCTATCCTCATCCTCGTCCTCCTCCTCATCCTATCCTCATCCTCGTCCTCCTCCTCATCCTATCCTCATCCTCGTCCTCCTCCTCATCCTATCCTCATCCTCGTCCTCCTCCTCATCCTATCCTCATCCTCGTCCTCCTCCTCATCCTATCCTCATCCTCGTCCTCCTCCTCATCCTATCCTCATCCTCGTCCTCCTCCTCATCCTATCCTCATCCTCGTCCTCCTCCTCATCCTATCCTCATCCTCGTCCTCCTCCTCATCCTATCCTCATCCTCGTCCTCCTCCTCATCCTATCCTCATCCTCGTCCTCCTCCTCATCCTATCCTCATCCTCGTCCTCCTCCTCATCCTATCCTCATCCTCGTCCTCCTCCTCATCCTATCCTCATCCTCGTCCTCCTCCTCATCCTATCCTCATCCTCGTCCTCCTCCTCATCCTATCCTCATCCTCGTCCTCCTCCTCATCCTATCCTCATCCTCGTCCTCCTCCTCATCCTATCCTCATCCTCGTCCTCCTCCTCATCCTATCCTCATCCTCGTCCTCCTCCTCATCCTATCCTCATCCTCGTCCTCCTCCTCATCCTATCCTCATCCTCGTCCTCCTCCTCATCCTATCCTCATCCTCGTCCTCCTCCTCATCCTATCCTCATCCTCGTCCTCCTCCTCATCCTATCCTCATCCTCGTCCTCCTCCTCATCCTATCCTCATCCTCGTCCTCCTCCTCATCCTATCCTCATCCTCGTCCTCCTCCTCATCCTATCCTCATCCTCGTCCTCCTCCTCATCCTATCCTCATCCTCGTCCTCCTCCTCATCCTATCCTCATCCTCGTCCTCCTCCTCATCCTATCCTCATCCTCGTCCTCCTCCTCATCCTATCCTCATCCTCGTCCTCCTCCTCATCCTATCCTCATCCTCGTCCTCCTCCTCATCCTATCCTCATCCTCGTCCTCCTCCTCATCCTATCCTCATCCTCGTCCTCCTCCTCATCCTATCCTCATCCTCGTCCTCCTCCTCATCCTATCCTCATCCTCGTCCTCCTCCTCATCCTATCCTCATCCTCGTCCTCCTCCTCATCCTATCCTCATCCTCGTCCTCCTCCTCATCCTATCCTCATCCTCGTCCTCCTCCTCATCCTATCCTCATCCTCGTCCTCCTCCTCATCCTATCCTCATCCTCGTCCTCCTCCTCATCCTATCCTCATCCTCGTCCTCCTCCTCATCCTATCCTTATCCTTATCCTCATCCACATTCTCATCCTCATCCAATTCCTCATCCTAATTCTACTCTTCATCCTATCCTCATTCTCATTCTCGTCCTCATCCTTTCCTCTTCCTCATCCTCATCCTCCTCCTCCTCCTCCTCTTTATCCTATCCTCATTCTCCTCCTCGTCCTATGCTCATCTTCATCCTCCTCCTATCCTCATTGTCATCCTCATCCTCATCCTCATCCTATCCTCCTCCTCATTCTCGTCCTCATCCTATCATCATCCTCCTCTCATCCTATCCTTATTCTCATCCTCCTATCCTCATTCTCATCCTCATCCTCATTCTCATTCTAACCTGATCCTCATCCTCTTCCTCATCCTCATCCCTATCCTCATCCTCATCCTCGTCCTCATCCTCATCCTCATCCTCATCCTCATCCTCATCCTCATCCTCATCCTCATCCTCATCCTCATCCTCATCCTCATCCTCATCCTCATCCTCATCCTCATCCTCATCCTCATCCTCATCCTCATCCTCATCCTCATCCTCATCCTCATCCTCATCCTCATCCTCATCCTCATCCTCATCCTCATCCTCATCCTCATCCTCATCCTCATCCTCATCCTCATCCTCATCCTCATCCTCATCCTCATCCTCATCCTCATCCTCATCCTCATCCTCATCCTCATCCTCATCCTCATCCTCATCCTCATCCTCATCCTCATCCTCATCCTCATCCTCATCCTCATCCTCATCCTCATCCTCATCCTCATCCTCATCCTCATCCTCATCCTCATCCTCATCCTCATCCTCATCCTCATCCTATCCTCATCCTCATCCTCGTCCTCATCCTATCCTCGTCCTCATCCTCATCCTATCATCGTCCTTCTCCTCATCCTATCCTCATTCTCATTCTCGTCCTCCTCCAATCCTCCTCCATATCCCCATTCTCATCCTCATCCTATCCTTATCCTAGTCCTCATCCTCGTCCTCATCCTATCCTCATCCTCTTCCTCTTCCTATCCTCATCCTCATTCTCGTGCTCACCCTATCCTCATTCTCATTCTTTTCGTCATCCTATCCTCATCCTAATGCTCGTCCTCATCCTATCATCATCCTCTTCCTCATCCTCATCCTTGTCCTCATCCTATCCTCATCATCATCCTCATCCTCGTCCTCATCCTATCCTCATCCTCGTCCTCATCCACATCCTATCCTCATCCTCATTCTCGTCCTCATCCTCGTCCTCATCCTATCCTCATCCTCGTCCTCATCCACATCCTATCCTCATCCTCATTCTCGTCCTCATCCTATCCTCATCCTCGTCCTCATCCACATCCTATCCTCATCCTCATTCTCGTCCTCATCCTTTCCTCTTCCTCTTCCTCATCCTCATCCTCATCCTCCTCCTCTTCATCCTATCCTCATTCTCATCCTCCTCCTATCCTCATCCTCCTCCTCATCCAACTCTTCATCCTGTCCTCATCATATCCTCATCCTCATTCTCGTCCTCATCCTCGTCCTATCCTCATTC
>NC_032019.1:9968647-9969013 GCF_001865875.1 Lupinus angustifolius | reverse complement strand
ATCCTCATCCTCATTCTCGTTGTCATCCTATCCTCACCCTCATCCTCATCCTATCCTCATTCTCAAGCTCTTCCTCATCCTATCCTCATCCTCATTCTCGTCCTCATCCTATCATCATCCTCTTCCTCATCCTCATCCTCGTCCTCATCCTAATCCTCATGCTATTCTCATCTTCATCCTCGTCCTCATTCTATCCTCATGCGCATTCTCCTCCTCATCCTATCCTCATCCTCCTCCTCATACTATCCTCATCCTCATCCTCTTCCTCATCCTATCCTAATTCTCGTACTCATCCTATCCTGGTCCTCATCCTCATCCTCTTCTTCATCCACATCCTCATCCCATCCTTATCCTCATCCTCATCCT
>NC_032019.1:9968124-9968547 GCF_001865875.1 Lupinus angustifolius | reverse complement strand
TTATCCTCATTGTCATCCTCATACTATCCTCGTCCTCATCCTCATCCTATCCTCATTCTCATTCTCGTCCTCATCCTATCCTCCTCCTTATCGTGATTCTCTTCCTCATCTTATTCTCATCCTCGTCCTCATCCTCCTCCTCATCCTATCCTCATCATCATCCTATCCTCATCCTCATCCTCATTCTCGTCAACATCCTCATCCTATCCCCATCCTCATTCTCGTCCTCATCGTATCCTCATCCTCTTCCTCATCCTCATCCTTGTCCTTGTCCTCATCCTAATCCTCATCCTATTCTCATCCTCGTCCTCATCATATCCTCATCCCCATTCTGGTCCTCATCCTATCCTCATCCTATCCTCAAACTCATACTCGTCCTCATCCTATCCTCGTCCTCATCCTCATCCTATTCCTCATCCTCAT
>NC_032019.1:9967718-9968024 GCF_001865875.1 Lupinus angustifolius | reverse complement strand
TCCTCCTCGAATCCTCATCCTCATCCTATCCTCATCCTCATGCTCATCCTATCCTCATCCTCATCCACATCCTTATCCTATCCTCATCCTCATCATCATCCTCATCCTCTTCCTCATCCTCATCCTCATCCTCATCCTAATCCACTTCCTCATCCTCATCCTATTCTCATCCGCATCCCATCCTAATCCACATCCTCATCCTCATCCACATCCTCTTCCTCATCTTCATCCTCCTCGTATCCTCATCCTATCCTCATCATATCCTCATCCTCATCCACATCCTATTCCTCATCCTATCCTCATCCT
>NC_032019.1:9966458-9967618 GCF_001865875.1 Lupinus angustifolius | reverse complement strand
ATCCTCATCCTATCCTCATCCTCATTCTCGTCCTCATCCTATCCTCGTCCTCATCCTCATCCTCTTCCCCGTCCTCATCCTCCTCCTCATCCTATCCTTATCCTCATCATCATCCTATCCCCATCCTCGTCGTATGCTCATTCTAGTCGTCAATATATCCTCATCCTCATCCTATCCTCATTCTCATTCTTGTCCTTATCCTCATTGTCATCCTCATACTATCCTCGTCCTCATCCTCATCCTATCCTCATCCTCCTCCTCATCCTATCCTCATTCTACTCCTCATCCTATCCTCGTCCTCATCCTCATCATATCCTCATTCTCATTCTCCTCCTCCTCCTATCCTCCTCCATATACTCATTCTCATCCTCATCCTATCCTCATCCTAGTCCTCATCCTCATCCTCATTCTCGTCCTCATCCTATCCTCATTGTCATTCTTTTCCTCATCCTATCCACATCCTCCTGCTCGTCCTCATGCTATCATCATCCTCTTCCTCATCCTATCCTCATCATCATCCCCATCCCATCCTCATCCTAATCCATTTCCTCATTCACGTCCTCATCCTCATTCTCATCCTCATCCTCAACCTATCCTCATCCTCATTCTCATCCTCATCCTATCCACATCCTCCTGCTCGTCCTCATCCTATCATCATCCTATCCTCATCATCATCCCCAACCCATCCTCATCCTAATCCATTTCCTCATTCACGTCCTCATCCTCATTCTCATCCTCGTCCTCAACCTATCCTCATCCTCATTCTCATCCTCATCCTATCCTCATCCTCCTCCTCATCCTATCCTTATACTCATTCTCGTCCTCATCCTCATCCTCTTCCTCATCCTCATCCTATCCTCATTCTCGTCCTCATCCTATCCTCGTCCTCAACCTCATCCTCATCCTCATCCTATCCTTCTCCCCATCCTCATCCTATCCTCGTCCTCATCCTCATCCTCATGCTATCCTCATCCTCATTCTCGTCCTCATTCTCGTCCTCATCCTATACTCATTCTCATTCTAGTCCTCATCATACCTCATCCTCATGCTCCTCCTCATCCTATCATCATCCTCTTCCTCATCCTCATCCTCCTCCTCATCCTATCCTCATCCTCATCCTCATCCTCATCCTCATCCTCATCCTCATCCTCATCCTCCTC
>NC_032019.1:9965942-9966358 GCF_001865875.1 Lupinus angustifolius | reverse complement strand
TCGTTGTCATCCTATCCTCATCCTCATCCTCATCCTATCCTCATTCTCAAGCTCATCCTCATCATATCCTCATCCTCATTCTCGTCCTCATCCTATCATCATCCTCTTCCTCATCCTCATCCTCGTCCTCATCCTATTCTCATCTTCATCCTCGTCCTCATTCTATTCTCATCTGCAATCTCGTCCTCATCCTATCCTCATCTTCCTCCTCATACTATCCTCATCCTCCTCCTCATACTATCCTCATCCTCATCCTCTTCCTTATCCTATCCTCATTCTCGTACTCATCCTATCCTGGTCCTCATCCTCATTCTCTTCCTCATCCTTATCCTCATCCTATACTTATCCTCATCCTCATCCTATCCTCATCCTCATCCTCATCCTCATTCTCCTCCTCATCCTATCCTCATCCTCAT
>NC_032019.1:9964936-9965842 GCF_001865875.1 Lupinus angustifolius | reverse complement strand
ATCCTCATCCTCATCCTCATCCTCATCCTATGCTCATCCTCATCCTATCCTTATCCTCGTCCTCGTCCTATCCTCATCCTCATTCTCGTCGTCATCCTATCCTCATCCTCATTCACTTCCTTATCCTATCCTCATCCCCATCCTCTTCCTCATCCTCCTCCTCATCGTATCGTCATCCTATCCTCATCCTCATCCTCCTCCTCATCCTATCTTCATTCTCACTCTCGTCCTCATCCTCATCCTCATTCTTATCCTCATCCTATCCTCGTCCTCATCCTCACCCTATCCTCATTCTCATTCTCGTCCTCATCCTATCCTCCTCCTTATCGTGATTCTCATCCTCATCTTATCCTCATCCTCGTCCTCATCCTTGTCCTCATCCTCGTCCTCATCCTATCCTCATCATCATTCTATCCTCATCCTCATCCTCATTCTTGTCCTCATCCTCATCCTATCCTCATGCTTATTCTCGTCCTCATCCTTTCCTCATCCTCTTCCTCGTCCTATTCCTCATCCTGATCCTCGTCCTGGTCCTCATCCTAATCCTCATCCTATTCTCATCCTCGTCCTCATCATATCCTCATCCTCATTCTGGTCCTCATCCTATCCTCATTCTCGTCATCATCCTATCCTCCTCCTTATCGTGATTCTCATCCTCATCTTATCCTCATCCTCGTCCTCATCCTCGTCCTCATCCTATCCTCATCATCATTCTATCCTCATCCTCATCCTCATTCTCGTCCTCATCCTCATCCTATCCTCATGCTCATTGTCGTCCTCATCCTATCCTCATCCTCTTCCTCGTCCTCTTCCTCATCCTGATCCTCGTCCTTGTCCTCATCCTAATCCTCATCCTATTCTCATCCTCGTCCTCATCCTCATCCTCATCCTCGTCCTCATCCTAAT
>NC_032019.1:9964291-9964836 GCF_001865875.1 Lupinus angustifolius | reverse complement strand
ATTCTCATCCTCATCCTCATCCTAATCCACTTCCTCATCCTCATCCTATTCTCATCCTCATGCTATCCTAATCCTTGTCCTCATCCTCATCCTCCTCCTCATCCTACTCTCATCCTCATCCT
The DNA here is from genome assembly GCF_001865875.1 of Lupinus angustifolius. Lineage (NCBI taxonomy): Eukaryota > Viridiplantae > Streptophyta > Magnoliopsida > Fabales > Fabaceae > Lupinus > Lupinus angustifolius. Next base: position 9,964,714 of record NC_032019.1, on the reverse strand, counting down.
CATCCTCTTCCTCGTCCTCATTCTACTCCTCATCCTATCCTCAACCTATCCTCATCCTCATGCTCGTCCTCATCCTATCCTCATCCTCGTCCTCATCCTATCCTCATCCAATCCTCATTCTCATTCTCGTCCTCATCCTATCCTCATCCTCATTCTCATTCTCTTCCTCATCCTCGTCGTCATCCTATCCTCATCCCCAAACTCTTCCTCATCCTCATCCTATCCTCATCCTAATTCTCGTCCTCATCCTATCCTCGTCCTCATCCTCATCCTCTTCCCCGTCGTCATCCACCTCCTCATCCTCTTCCCCGTCCTCATCCTCCTCCTCATCCTATCCTTATCCTCATCATCATCCTATCCTCATCCTCGTCGTATTCTCATTCTATTCCTCATCCTATCCTCATCCTCATCCTATCCTCATCC
>NC_032019.1:9963263-9964191 GCF_001865875.1 Lupinus angustifolius | reverse complement strand
GATTCTCAACCTCATCCTATCGTCATCCTAGTCTTCATCCTCATCCTCATCCTCATCCTCATCATCATCCTATCCTCATCCTCATCCTCATTCTCGTCCTCATCCTCATCCTGTCCTCATCGTCATTCTCGTCCTCATCCTATTCTCATCCTCTTACTCATCCTCCTCCTCGTCGTCGTCCTCATCCGAATCCTCATCCTATTCTCATCCTTGTCCTCATCATATCCTCATCCTCATTCTAGTCCTCATCCTATCCTCATCCTCATGCTCGTCTCATCCTCATCCTCTTCCTCATCCTCATCCTATCCTCATTCTCGTCCTCATCCTATCCTCGTCCTCATCCTCATCCTATTCCTCATCCTCCTCCTCATCCTATCCTTATCCTTATCCTCTGACCTCATCGCACTGTCATCCTCATCCTCATCCTATCCTCATTATCATTCTCGACCTCAGCCTATCCTCTTGCTCATCTTCATCCTTATCCTCATCCTCATCCTCCTCCTCCTCCTCATCCCATCCTCATCCTCATCCTCATTCTACTCCTCATCATATTCTCTTTCTCATCCTCATCCTATCCTCATCCTAATTCTCATCCTATCCTCATCCCCAAACTCTTCCTCATCCTCTACCTATCCTCATCCTCATTCTCGTCTTCATCTTATCCTCGTCCTCATCCTCATCCTCTTCCCTGTCCTCATCCCCGTCCTCATCCTATCCTCATTCTCATCCTCGTCCTATCCTCATCCTCATCGTATCCTCATTCTAGTCCTCATCCTATCCTCATCCTCATCCTATCCTCATCCTCTTCCTCATCCTCCTCCTCATCCTATCCTTATCATTATCCTCATCCTCATCCTCATCCTCATCCTAATCCACATCCTCATCCTCATCCTATCCTCATCCTCGTCCTCATCCTATCGTCATCCTC
>NC_032019.1:9962418-9963163 GCF_001865875.1 Lupinus angustifolius | reverse complement strand
CCACATTCTCATCCTCATCATATCATCATTCTCGTCCTCATTCACATCCACATCCTCATCCTCATCCTCATCCTCATTCTCATCCTCATCCTAATCCACATCCTCATCCTCATCCTCTTCCGCATCTTCATCCTCCTCCTATCCTCATCCTATCCTCATCCTCATCCGATCCTCATCCTCATCCTCATCCTCATCCTCATCCTCATCCTCATCCTCATCCTAATCCTCATCCTATTCTCATCATCATCCTATTCTCGTCCTCATCCTATCCTCATCCTCCTCCTCATCCTATTGTCATCCTCATCCTCATTCTACTTTTCATCCTCATCCTTAGCCTATCCTCATTCTCATTCTCGTCCTCATCCTATCCTCCTCCTTATCATCATCCTGTTCCTCATCCTCATCACTATTCTCGTCCTATTCCTATCCTTATCCTCACCCTCATCCTCGTCCTCATCCTATCCTCATTCTCATTCTCGTCCTCATCCTATCCTCATCCTCATCCTCATGCTCATCCTCATCCTATCCTCATCTGCCACCTCATCCTCATCTGCCTCCTCATCCTCATCCTCATCCTCCTCCTCATCCTATCCTCATCCTCATCATCGCCTTCATCCTATCCTCATCCTCATCCTCTTCCTCATCCTTATTATACTCCTCATCCTATCCTCAACCTATCCTCATCCTCATGCTCGTCCTCATCCTATCCTCATCCTCATCCTCATCCTATCCTCATCCTATCCTC
>NC_032019.1:9962112-9962318 GCF_001865875.1 Lupinus angustifolius | reverse complement strand
TCCTCTTCCACATTCTCATCCTCATCCTATCCTCATCCTCATCCTCATTCTCGTCCTCATCGTATCGTCCTCCTCATCCTCATCCTATCCTCATTCTCATTCTCATATTCATCCTTTCGTCTTCCTCATCCTCATCCTCCTCGTTATCCTATCCTCATTCTTATCCGCATCCTCATCCTCATCCTCATCCTCATCCTCTTCCTCAT
>NC_032019.1:9961469-9962012 GCF_001865875.1 Lupinus angustifolius | reverse complement strand
CATCCTCATCCTCATCCTTATCCTCATCACAAGCTCATTCTCGTCCTCATCCTCATCCTCATCCTCATCCTCATCATCATCCTCATCCTCATCCTCATCCTCCTCCTCATCCTATCCTTATCCTCATCCACATTATCATCCTCATCCTATCCTCATCCTAGTCCTAATCCACATCCTATCCTCATCCTCATTATCGTCTAATCATATCCTCATCCTCGTCCTCATCCTATCCTTATCCTCATTCTCTTCCTCTTCCTATCCTCATCCTCATCCTCTTCCTCATCCCCATCGTATCCTCACCCTCATCCTCATCCTCGTTCTCATCCTCTTGCTCATCCTCATTCTCATCCTATCCTAATCCTAATTCTCGTCTTCTTCTTATCCTAATCCTCGTCCTCATCCTCATCCTCATCCTCATCCTCTTCCTCATCCTATCCTAATCCTCATCCTACCATCATCCTCATCCTCGTCCTCATCCTATCCTCATCCACATCCTCATCCTATCCTCATCCTCATTCTCATTCTCATCCTCATCCTCATCCT
>NC_032019.1:9960895-9961369 GCF_001865875.1 Lupinus angustifolius | reverse complement strand
CCTCATCCTATCCTGATCCTCATCCTCATCCTATCCTCATCCTCATCGTATCCTCATCTTCATCCTCATTCTCGTCCTCATCCTCATCCTCCTCCTCCTCCTCCTCCTAATCCTATCCTCGTCCTCATCCTCATCCACATCCCGATCCCATCCTCATCCTCATCCTAATCCTCATCCTAATCCTCATCCTCATCCTCATTCTCGTCCTCCTCTTATCCTCATCCTCGTCTCATCCTCGTCTCATCCTCGTCTCATCCTCTTGCTCATCCTCATCCTCATTCTATCCTCATCCTCATCCTATCCTCATCCTCATTCTCGTCCTCCTCTTATCCCCATCCTCGTCCTTTTCCTCTTCCTCTTCCTCATCGTCATCCTCATCCTCTTCCTCGTCCTCATCCTCTTCCACATTATTATCCTCATCCTATCCTCATCCTCATCCTCATCCTCTGCCACATGCTCATCCTCATCCTATCC
>NC_032019.1:9960322-9960795 GCF_001865875.1 Lupinus angustifolius | reverse complement strand
TATCCTCATCCTTATCCTCATCGTATCCTCATCCTCATCCTCATTCTAGTCCTCATCCTCATCCTCATCCTCCTCATCCTCCTCCTCCTCATCCTGTCCTCGTCCTCATCCTCATCCACATCTCGATCCCATCCTCATCCTCATCCTCATCCTAGTCCTCATCCTAATCTTCATCCTCATCCTCATTCTCATCCTCCTCTGATCCTCATCCTCGTCTCATCCTCGTCTCATCCTCGTCTCATCCTAATCCTCCTCTTATCCTCATCCTCGTCCTGATCCTCTTCGTCTTCCTCATCCACATCCTCATCCTCATCCTCTTCCACATGCTCATCCTCATCCTCGTCCTCATCCTCGTCCTCATCCTCGTCCTCATCCTCGTCCTCATCCTCGTCCTCATCCTCGTCCTCATCCTCATCTTATCCTCATCCTCATCCTCGTCCTCATCCTCATCCTCATCCTCTTCCTCATCTTCA
>NC_032019.1:9960017-9960222 GCF_001865875.1 Lupinus angustifolius | reverse complement strand
TCCTCCTCTTCATCCTATCCTCATTCTCATCCTCCTCCTATCCTCATCCTCATCCGCATACTCATCCTAACCTCATTCTCATCCTCATCCTCCTCTTTATCCTCATCCCCATCCTCCTCCTCATCCTCATCCTCATCTTCATTATCCTCTTCATCCTATCCTCATTCTCGTCTTCATCCTCATCCTCATCCTCATCCTCATCCTC
>NC_032019.1:9959657-9959917 GCF_001865875.1 Lupinus angustifolius | reverse complement strand
TCCTATCCTCATCCTCGTCCTAATCCACATCCTATCCTCATCCTCATTATCGTTCTACTCCTATCCTGATCCTCATCCTCATCCTTATCCTATCCTCATTCTCATTCTCGTCGTCATCCTCAGCCTCATCCTCCTCCTCATCCTATCCTCATTCTCATTCTCGCCTCATCCTATCCTCATCCTCATCCTCATTCTCGTCCTTATCCAATCCTCATCCTATCCTCATCCTTATTCTCGTGCTCATCCTATCCTCATCCTCT
>NC_032019.1:9955391-9959557 GCF_001865875.1 Lupinus angustifolius | reverse complement strand
ATCCTCATCCTCAGACCCATCCTCATCCTCATCCTCATCCTCATCCTAATCCTCATCCTCATCCTCGTCCTCATCCTCATCCTCGTCCTCATCCTCATCCTCGTCCTCATCCTCATCCTCGTCCTCATCCTCATCCTCGTCCTCATCCTCATCCTCGTCCTCATCCTCATCCTCGTCCTCATCCTCATCCTCGTCCTCATCCTCATCCTCGTCCTCATCCTCATCCTCGTCCTCATCCTCATCCTCGTCCTCATCCTCATCCTCGTCCTCATCCTCATCCTCGTCCTCATCCTCATCCTCGTCCTCATCCTCATCCTCGTCCTCATCCTCATCCTCGTCCTCATCCTCATCCTCGTCCTCATCCTCATCCTCGTCCTCATCCTCATCCTCGTCCTCATCCTCATCCTCGTCCTCATCCTCATCCTCGTCCTCATCCTCATCCTCGTCCTCATCCTCATCCTCGTCCTCATCCTCATCCTCGTCCTCATCCTCATCCTCGTCCTCATCCTCATCCTCGTCCTCATCCTCATCCTCGTCCTCATCCTCATCCTCGTCCTCATCCTCATCCTCGTCCTCATCCTCATCCTCGTCCTCATCCTCATCCTCGTCCTCATCCTCATCCTCGTCCTCATCCTCATCCTCGTCCTCATCCTCATCCTCGTCCTCATCCTCATCCTCGTCCTCATCCTCATCCTCGTCCTCATCCTCATCCTCGTCCTCATCCTCATCCTCGTCCTCATCCTCATCCTCGTCCTCATCCTCATCCTCGTCCTCATCCTCATCCTCGTCCTCATCCTCATCCTCGTCCTCATCCTCATCCTCGTCCTCATCCTCATCCTCGTCCTCATCCTCATCCTCGTCCTCATCCTCATCCTCGTCCTCATCCTCATCCTCGTCCTCATCCTCATCCTCGTCCTCATCCTCATCCTCGTCCTCATCCTCATCCTCGTCCTCATCCTCATCCTCGTCCTCATCCTCATCCTCGTCCTCATCCTCATCCTCGTCCTCATCCTCATCCTCGTCCTCATCCTCATCCTCGTCCTCATCCTCATCCTCGTCCTCATCCTCATCCTCGTCCTCATCCTCATCCTCGTCCTCATCCTCATCCTCGTCCTCATCCTCATCCTCGTCCTCATCCTCATCCTCGTCCTCATCCTCATCCTCGTCCTCATCCTCATCCTCGTCCTCATCCTCATCCTCGTCCTCATCCTCATCCTCGTCCTCATCCTCATCCTCGTCCTCATCCTCATCCTCGTCCTCATCCTCATCCTCGTCCTCATCCTCATCCTCGTCCTCATCCTCATCCTCGTCCTCATCCTCATCCTCGTCCTCATCCTCATCCTCGTCCTCATCCTCATCCTCGTCCTCATCCTCATCCTCGTCCTCATCCTCATCCTCGTCCTCATCCTCATCCTCGTCCTCATCCTCATCCTCGTCCTCATCCTCATCCTCGTCCTCATCCTCATCCTCGTCCTCATCCTCATCCTCGTCCTCATCCTCATCCTCGTCCTCATCCTCATCCTCGTCCTCATCCTCATCCTCGTCCTCATCCTCATCCTCGTCCTCATCCTCATCCTCGTCCTCATCCTCATCCTCGTCCTCATCCTCATCCTCGTCCTCATCCTCATCCTCGTCCTCATCCTCATCCTCGTCCTCATCCTCATCCTCGTCCTCATCCTCATCCTCGTCCTCATCCTCATCCTCGTCCTCATCCTCATCCTCGTCCTCATCCTCATCCTCGTCCTCATCCTCATCCTCGTCCTCATCCTCATCCTCGTCCTCATCCTCATCCTCGTCCTCATCCTCATCCTCGTCCTCATCCTCATCCTCGTCCTCATCCTCATCCTCGTCCTCATCCTCATCCTCGTCCTCATCCTCATCCTCGTCCTCATCCTCATCCTCGTCCTCATCCTCATCCTCGTCCTCATCCTCATCCTCGTCCTCATCCTCATCCTCGTCCTCATCCTCATCCTCGTCCTCATCCTCATCCTCGTCCTCATCCTCATCCTCGTCCTCATCCTCATCCTCGTCCTCATCCTCATCCTCGTCCTCATCCTCATCCTCGTCCTCATCCTCATCCTCGTCCTCATCCTCATCCTCGTCCTCATCCTCATCCTCGTCCTCATCCTCATCCTCGTCCTCATCCTCATCCTCGTCCTCATCCTCATCCTCGTCCTCATCCTCATCCTCGTCCTCATCCTCATCCTCGTCCTCATCCTCATCCTCGTCCTCATCCTCATCCTCGTCCTCATCCTCATCCTCGTCCTCATCCTCATCCTCGTCCTCATCCTCATCCTCGTCCTCATCCTCATCCTCGTCCTCATCCTCATCCTCGTCCTCATCCTCATCCTCGTCCTCATCCTCATCCTCGTCCTCATCCTCATCCTCGTCCTCATCCTCATCCTCGTCCTCATCCTCATCCTCGTCCTCATCCTCATCCTCGTCCTCATCCTCATCCTCGTCCTCATCCTCATCCTCGTCCTCATCCTCATCCTCGTCCTCATCCTCATCCTCGTCCTCATCCTCATCCTCGTCCTCATCCTCATCCTCGTCCTCATCCTCATCCTCGTCCTCATCCTCATCCTCGTCCTCATCCTCATCCTCGTCCTCATCCTCATCCTCGTCCTCATCCTCATCCTCGTCCTCATCCTCATCCTCGTCCTCATCCTCATCCTCGTCCTCATCCTCATCCTCGTCCTCATCCTCATCCTCGTCCTCATCCTCATCCTCGTCCTCATCCTCATCCTCGTCCTCATCCTCATCCTCGTCCTCATCCTCATCCTCGTCCTCATCCTCATCCTCGTCCTCATCCTCATCCTCGTCCTCATCCTCATCCTCGTCCTCATCCTCATCCTCGTCCTCATCCTCATCCTCGTCCTCATCCTCATCCTCGTCCTCATCCTCATCCTCGTCCTCATCCTCATCCTCGTCCTCATCCTCATCCTCGTCCTCATCCTCATCCTCGTCCTCATCCTCATCCTCGTCCTCATCCTCATCCTCGTCCTCATCCTCATCCTCGTCCTCATCCTCATCCTCGTCCTCATCCTCATCCTCGTCCTCATCCTCATCCTCGTCCTCATCCTCATCCTCGTCCTCATCCTCATCCTCGTCCTCATCCTCATCCTCGTCCTCATCCTCATCCTCGTCCTCATCCTCATCCTCGTCCTCATCCTCATCCTCGTCCTCATCCTCATCCTCGTCCTCATCCTCATCCTCGTCCTCATCCTCATCCTCGTCCTCATCCTCATCCTCGTCCTCATCCTCATCCTCGTCCTCATCCTCATCCTCGTCCTCATCCTCATCCTCGTCCTCATCCTCATCCTCGTCCTCATCCTCATCCTCGTCCTCATCCTCATCCTCGTCCTCATCCTCATCCTCGTCCTCATCCTCATCCTCGTCCTCATCCTCATCCTCGTCCTCATCCTCATCCTCGTCCTCATCCTCATCCTCGTCCTCATCCTCATCCTCGTCCTCATCCTCATCCTCGTCCTCATCCTCATCCTCGTCCTCATCCTCATCCTCGTCCTCATCCTCATCCTCGTCCTCATCCTCATCCTCGTCCTCATCCTCATCCTCGTCCTCATCCTCATCCTCGTCCTCATCCTCATCCTCGTCCTCATCCTCATCCTCGTCCTCATCCTCATCCTCGTCCTCATCCTCATCCTCATCCTATCCTTATCCTCATTGTCGTCCTCATCCTATCCTCATCGTCATCGTCAACCTCATCCTTATCCTCCTCCTCTTCCTCATCCTCATCCTCATCCTCATCCTCATCCTCATCCTCATCCACTTCCTCATCCTCATCCTCATTCTCGTCCTCATCCTATCCTCATCCTCGTCCTCACCCTATCCTGTTCCTCATCCTCATCCTCATCCTATCCTCATCCTCATTCCAGTCCTCATCCTGTCTACATCCTCGTCCTCATCCACATCCTATCCTCATCCTCATTCTCGTCTTCATCCTTTCCTCTTCATCCTCATCCTATCCTCATCCTCCTCTTCATCCTATCGTCATTCTCATATTTATCCTCATCCTCACCCTCATCCTATTCCTCCTCCTCATCCTCCTCTTCATCGTGTCCTCATTCTCATCATCCTCCTATCCTCATCCTCCTCTTCATCCTGTCCTCATTCTCATCCTCCTCCTATCCTCATCCTCATCCTAA
>NC_032019.1:9953735-9955291 GCF_001865875.1 Lupinus angustifolius | reverse complement strand
CATCCTTTCCTCATCCTCATCCTCCTCCTCAGGGTCCTCTTCATCCTATCCTCATTCTCATCCTATCTTCATCCTCCTCATCCTCCTCTTCCTCATCCTCATCCTCCTCATCCTCATCCTATCCTCATCCTCCTCATCCTCCTCTTCCTCATCCTCATCGTATCCTCATCCCCATCCTCATTCTCGTTCTCATCTTATTCTCTTCTTCATCCCTATCCTATCCTCGTGCTCACTCTCGTCCTCATCCTATACTTTCTCTCATCCTCATCCTCATCCTCATCCTCCTTCTCTTCCTATCCGCATGTTCATCCTATCCTCATCCTCATCCTCATTCAACTCCTCATCCTATCCTCGTCTTCATTCTCGTTCTCATCCTATCCTCCTCCTTTTCCTCTTCCTCTTCCAATCCTCATCCTCGTCCTCATGCACATCCTATTCTTCTCCTCGTCCTCATCCTCGTCCTCATCCTCGTCCTCCTTGTTCTCTTCCTCATCCTCATCCTCGTCCTCATCCTACTCATCTTATCTTCATCCTCATCCTCATCCTATCCTATCCTAAACCTTATCCTCATCCTCATTCTTATCCTCATCCTATCTTCATCCTCTTCCTATCCTCATCCTCGTCCTCATCCTCATCCTCATCCTTATCCTCATCCCCATCCTAAGCCTCATCCTCTTCCTCACCTTCATCCTCATCCTAAGCCTCATCCTCTTCCTCACCTTCATCCTCATCCTATGCTTATCCTATCCCCATCCTCATCCTCATCCTATCGTCATTCATATTCTTGCCCTCATCCTATCCTCATCCTCATGCTTGTACTCATCGTATCCTCATCCTCGTCCTCATCATCATCCTCATCCTAATCCACTTCCTCATCCAGATCTTATTCTAATCCTCATCCTATCCTCATCCTCCTCCTCATCCTATCCTCATCCTCATTCTCGTCCTCATCCTATCCTCTTCCTCTTCCTCATCCTCATCGTATCCTCATCCTCATTCTCATTCTCATCCTATTTTCATCCTCATCCCCATCCTATCCTCGTGCTCACTCTCGTCCTCATCCTATCCTCTTTCTCATCCTCATCCTCATCCTCATCCTCATCCTTATCCTCATCCTCATCCTCCTCCTCTTCCAATCCGCATGTTCATCCTATCCTCATCCTCATCCTCATTCTACTCCTCATCCTATCCTCGTCCTCATCCTCATCCTCATCCTTATCCTCATCCTCATCCTCCTCCTCTTCCAATCCGCATGTTCATCCTATCCTCATCCTCATCCTCATCCTATCCTCTTCCTTATCCTCATCCTCTTCCTCATCCTCGTCCTTTTCCAATCCTCATCCTCATCCTCATCCACATCCTATTCTCTTCCTCGTCCTCATTCACATCCTATTCTCATCCTCGTCCTCATTCTCGTCCTAATCCTATCATCTTCCTCATCCTCATCCTTAATCTCGTCCTCATCCTATCCTCATCCTCTTCCTCCTCCTCTTCATATCCCCATCCTCATCCTCATCCTCATTCTCGTTCTAATCCTATCCTCATCCTCAACCTCT
>NC_032019.1:9952621-9953635 GCF_001865875.1 Lupinus angustifolius | reverse complement strand
TCATCCTCATCCTCATCCTCATCCTATCATTATCGTCATGCTAATTCTCGTCCTCATCATCATCCTCTTCCTCATCCTCATTCTACTCCTCATCCTATCCTCATCCTCGTCCTAATTCACATCCTCATCCTAACCTCATCCTCTTCCTCATCCTTTTCCTCATCCTCATCCATATACTCATTCAGGTCCTCATCCTCATCCTTCTCCTCATCCTATCCTCATCCTCATTCTCGTCCTCATCCTATCCTTATCCTCATTCTCGTCCTCATCTAATCCTCTTCCTCGTCCTCTTCCTCATCCTATCCTCATCCTGTCCTCATCCTCCTCCTCATCCAATCCTCAAACTCATCCTCATTCTACTCCTCATCCTATCCTCGTCTCATCCTCATCCTATCCTTATCCTTATTCTCATTCTCATCCTATCCTCTTCCTTATCCTCATCCACTTCCACATCCTCGTCCTCATCCTATCCTCATCCTCATCCACATACTATCCTCTTCCTCATCTTCATCCTCTCCTCATCCTCATCCTCATTCTCGTCCTCATCCTATCCTCATCCTCATCCTCTACCTCTTCCTCATCCTATCCTTATCCTCATCCTCATCCTCTTCCACATTCTCATCCTCATCTTATCCTCATCCTAATCCTCATTCACGTCCTCATCATATCCTCCTCCTCAACCTATCATCGTCCTCATTCTCGTTCTCATCCTATCCTCCTCCTTTAACTCTTCCTCTTCCTCATCATCATCCTCATCCTTATCCTATTCTCATCCTCATCCTCATCCTTATCCTTATCCTATCCTCTTCCTTATCCTCAACCTCTTCCTCATCCTCGTCCTCATCCAATCCTCATCCTCGTCCTCATCCACATCCTATCCTCATCCTCATTATCGTCCTAATCCTATCCTCATCCTCATCCTCATACTTGTCCTCATCCTATCCTCATCCTTATCCTAACCTCATCCTCATCCTCGTCCTCCTCCTATCCACATCTTCATCCTCATTCTCGTCC
>NC_032019.1:9950495-9952521 GCF_001865875.1 Lupinus angustifolius | reverse complement strand
TCCTCTTCCTCATCCTCATCCACATTCTCATTTTCATCATCCTCATCCTCTTCCTCATCCTCATCCTCATTCTATCCTCCTCCTCATCCTATCCTCATTTTCCTTCTCGTCCTCATCCTTTCCTCTTCATCATCCCCATCCTCCTCATCCACATTCTCATCCTCATCCTATCCTCATCCTCATCCTTTCCTCATCTTCATTCTACTCCTCATCCTCATTCTTGTCCTCATCCTATCCTCATCCTCATCCTAATCGATGTCCTATCGTCATCCTCATTATTGTCCTAATCCTATCCTCTACCTCATCCTCGTCCTCATCCCATCCTTATCCTCATTCTCGTCGTCATCCTCATCCCCATCCTATCCTCATCCTCATTTTATCCTCATCCTCGTCCTCATTTTATCCTCAACCTCATCCTCGTCCTCATCCCATCCTTATCCTCTTACTCGTCGTCATCCTCATACCCATCCTATCCTCATCCTCATCCTCGTCCTCATCCCATCCTTATCCTCATACTCGTCGTCATCCTCATACCCATCCTATCTTCATCCTCATTTTATCCTCATCCTCATCCTCATCCTCATTCTCGTCCTCATCCTCATCCTCTTCCTCATCCTTATCCTATCCTCATCCTCATCCTCTTCCTCATCCTTATCCTATCCTCATCCTCATCCTCTTCCTCATCCTTATCCTATCCTCATCCTCATCCTCTTCCTCATCCTTATCCTATCCTCATCCTCATCCTCTTCCTCATCCTTATCCTATCCTCATCCTCATCCTCTTCCTCATCCTTATCCTATCCTCATCCTCATCCTCTTCCTCATCCTTATCCTATCCTCATCCTCATCCTCTTCCTCATCCTTATCCTATCCTCATCCTCATCCTCTTCCTCATCCTTATCCTATCCTCATCCTCATCCTCTTCCTCATCCTTATCCTATCCTCATCCTCATCCTCTTCCTCATCCTTATCCTATCCTCATCCTCATCCTCTTCCTCATCCTTATCCTATCCTCATCCTCATCCTCTTCCTCATCCTTATCCTATCCTCATCCTCATCCTCTTCCTCATCCTTATCCTATCCTCATCCTCATCCTCTTCCTCATCCTTATCCTATCCTCATCCTCATCCTCTTCCTCATCCTTATCCTATCCTCATCCTCATCCTCTTCCTCATCCTTATCCTATCCTCATCCTCATCCTCTTCCTCATCCTTATCCTATCCTCATCCTCATCCTCTTCCTCATCCTTATCCTATCCTCATCCTCATCCTCTTCCTCATCCTTATCCTATCCTCATCCTCATCCTCTTCCTCATCCTTATCCTATCCTCATCCTCATCCTCTTCCTCATCCTTATCCTATCCTCATCCTCATCCTCTTCCTCATCCTTATCCTATCCTCATCCTCATCCTCTTCCTCATCCTTATCCTATCCTCATCCTCATCCTCTTCCTCATCCTTATCCTATCCTCATCCTCATCCTCTTCCTCATCCTTATCCTATCCTCATCCTCATCCTCTTCCTCATCCTTATCCTATCCTCATCCTCATCCTCTTCCTCATCCTTATCCTATCCTCATCCTCATCCTCTTCCTCATCCTTATCCTATCCTCATCCTCATCCTCTTCCTCATCCTTATCCTATCCTCATCCTCATCCTCTTCCTCATCCTTATCCTATCCTCATCCTCATCCTCTTCCTCTTCCTCTTCCTCCTCCTCTTCCTCATCCTATCCTATCCTCATCCTCATTCTACACCTCATCCTATCGCCATCCTTATTCTCATTCTCGTCCTCATCCTAACCTCATCCTTTTCCTCATCCTCATCCTCATCCTCTTCCTCATCGTCAACCTCATCCTCTTCCTCATCCTCATCCTCATTCACGTCGTCATCCTATCCTCAACCTCATCCTCATCCTCCTCCTTATCCTATCCTCATCCTCATTCGCGTCCCCATCCTATCCTCATCCTCTACCTCATCCACATCCCGATCCTATCCTCATCCTCATCCTATTCTCATCCTCATCCTATC
>NC_032019.1:9948249-9950395 GCF_001865875.1 Lupinus angustifolius | reverse complement strand
TCCTCATCCAATCCCCATCCTCATCCTCATCCTATCCTTATTCTCATTCTCGTCCTCATCCTATCCTCCTCCATATCTTCATCCTCTTCCTCATCCTTATCCTCATTCTTGTCCTATTCCTATCCTCATCCTCGTCCTCAGTCTCGTCCTCATCGTATCCACATCCTCATCCTCCTCCTCATCCATAACCTATCCTCATCCTCATTATCGTCCTAATCCTATCCTCATCCTCATCCTCGTCCTCATCCTCTTCCTCATCCTCATCCTCATCCTCGTCCTCATCCTCTTCCTCATCCTCATCCTCATCCTCGTCCTCATCCTCTTCCTCATCCTCATCCTCATCCTCGTCCTCATCCTCTTCCTCATCCTCATCCTCATCCTCGTCCTCATCCTCTTCCTCATCCTCATCCTCATCCTCGTCCTCATCCTCTTCCTCATCCTCATCCTCATCCTCGTCCTCATCCTCTTCCTCATCCTCATCCTCATCCTCGTCCTCATCCTCTTCCTCATCCTCATCCTCATCCTCGTCCTCATCCTCTTCCTCATCCTCATCCTCATCCTCGTCCTCATCCTCTTCCTCATCCTCATCCTCATCCTCGTCCTCATCCTCTTCCTCATCCTCATCCTCATCCTCGTCCTCATCCTCTTCCTCATCCTCATCCTCATCCTCGTCCTCATCCTCTTCCTCATCCTCATCCTCATCCTCGTCCTCATCCTCTTCCTCATCCTCATCCTCATCCTCGTCCTCATCCTCTTCCTCATCCTCATCCTCATCCTCGTCCTCATCCTCTTCCTCATCCTCATCCTCATCCTCGTCCTCATCCTCTTCCTCATCCTCATCCTCATCCTCGTCCTCATCCTCTTCCTCATCCTCATCCTCATCCTCGTCCTCATCCTCTTCCTCATCCTCATCCTCATCCTCGTCCTCATCCTCTTCCTCATCCTCATCCTCATCCTCGTCCTCATCCTCTTCCTCATCCTCATCCTCATCCTCGTCCTCATCCTCTTCCTCATCCTCATCCTCATCCTCGTCCTCATCCTCTTCCTCATCCTCATCCTCATCCTCGTCCTCATCCTCTTCCTCATCCTCATCCTCATCCTCGTCCTCATCCTCTTCCTCATCCTCATCCTCATCCTCGTCCTCATCCTCTTCCTCATCCTCATCCTCATCCTCGTCCTCATCCTCTTCCTCATCCTCATCCTCATCCTCGTCCTCATCCTCTTCCTCATCCTCATCCTCATCCTCGTCCTCATCCTCTTCCTCATCCTCATCCTCATCCTCGTCCTCATCCTCTTCCTCATCCTCATCCTCATCCTCGTCCTCATCCTCTTCCTCATCCTCATCCTCATCCTCGTCCTCATCCTCTTCCTCATCCTCATCCTCATCCTCGTCCTCATCCTCTTCCTCATCCTCATCCTCATCCTCGTCCTCATCCTCTTCCTCATCCTCATCCTCATCCTCGTCCTCATCCTCTTCCTCATCCTCATCCTCATCCTCGTCCTCATCCTCTTCCTCATCCTCATCCTCATCCTCGTCCTCATCCTCTTCCTCATCCTCATCCTCATCCTCGTCCTCATCCTCTTCCTCATCCTCATCCTCATCCTCGTCCTCATCCTCTTCCTCATCCTCATCCTCATCCTCGTCCTCATCCTCTTCCTCATCCTCATCCTCATCCTCGTCCTCATCCTCTTCCTCATCCTCATCCTCATCCTCGTCCTCATCCTCTTCCTCATCCTCATCCTCATCCTCGTCCTCATCCTCTTCCTCATCCTCATCCTCATCCTCGTCCTCATCCTCTTCCTCATCCTCATCCTCATCCTCGTCCTCATCCTCTTCCTCATCCTCATCCTCATCCTCGTCCTCATCCTCTTCCTCATCCTCATCCTCATCCTCGTCCTCATCCTCTTCCTCATCCTCATCCTCATCCTCGTCCTCATCCTCTTCCTCATCCTCATCCTCATCCTCGTCCTCATCCTATCCTCATCCTCATTCTCGTCCTCATCCTATCGTCATTCTCATTCTTTTCCTCATCCTATCATCATCGTCGTCCTCATCCTCTTCCTCATCCTCATCCTATCCTGATCCTTATCCTCATCCTCTTCCACATTCACATCCTCATCCTATCCTCATCCTATCCTCATCCTC
>NC_032019.1:9947615-9948149 GCF_001865875.1 Lupinus angustifolius | reverse complement strand
ATCCTCATCGTATCCTCATTCTAGTCCTCATCCTATCCTCATCCTCATCCTATCCTCATTCTCATTTTTGTCCTCATCCTCATCCTATCCTCGTCCTCATCCTCATTGACATTCTACTCCTAATCCTATCCTCGTCCTCATCCTCATCCTATCCTCATTCTCATTCTCCTCCTCCTCCTATCCTCCTCCATATCCTCATTCTCATCCTCATCCTATCCTCTTCCCAGTCCTCGTCCTCGTCCTCATTCTCGTCCTCATCCTATCCTCATTCTTTTCCTCATCCTATCCACATCCTCATGCTCGTCCTCATCCTATCATCATCCTCTTCCTCATCCTATCCTCATCATCATGCCCATCCTATCCTCATCCTCCTCCTCATCCTAAGCTCATACTCATTCTCGTCCTCATCCTCTTCCTCATCCTATCCTCATTCTCGTCCTCATCCTATCCTCATCATCATCCTCATCCTCATCCTCATCCTAATCCTCATTCTCGTCGTCATCCTATCCTCATCCTCATCCTCATCCTATCCTC
>NC_032019.1:9946204-9947515 GCF_001865875.1 Lupinus angustifolius | reverse complement strand
CATTCTCATTCTCGTCCTCATCCTATCCTCAACCTCTTCCTCATCCTCATCCTCGTCCTCATCCTAATCCTCTTCCTATTCTCATCCTCGTCCTCATCCTAATCCTCTTCCTATTCTCATCCTCGTCCTCATCCTAATCCTCTTCCTATTCTCATCCTCGTCCTCATCCTATCGTCATCCTTATTCTCGTCCTCATTCTATCCTCATCCTCCTCCCCATACTATCCCCATACTCATTCTCGTCCTCATCCACATCCTCTTCCTCATCCTCATCCTATCCTCATTCTCGTCCTCATCCTATCCTCATTCTCATTCTCGTCCTCATCCTATCCTCCTCCTTATCGTCATTCTCATCGTCATCTTCTCCTCATCCTCGTCCTCATCCTATCCTCATCCTTATCCTCATTCTCGTCCTCATCCTATCCTCATTCTCATTCTCGTCCTCATCCTATCCTCCTCCTTATCGTCATTCTCATCGTCATCTTCTCCTCATCCTCGTCCTCATCCTATCCTCATCCTTATCCTCATTCTCGTCCTCATCCTATCCTCATTCTCATTCTCGTCCTCATCCTATCCTCCTCCTTATCGTCATTCTCATCGTCATCTTCTCCTCATCCTCGTCCTCATCCTATCCTCATCCTTATCCTCATTCTCGTCCTCATCCTATCCTCATTCTCATTCTCGTCCTCATCCTATCCTCCTCCTTATCGTCATTCTCATCGTCATCTTCTCCTCATCCTCGTCCTCATCCTATCCTCATCCTTATCCTCATTCTCGTCCTCATCCTATCCTCATTCTCATTCTCGTCCTCATCCTATCCTCCTCCTTATCGTCATTCTCATCGTCATCTTCTCCTCATCCTCGTCCTCATCCTATCCTCATCCTTATCCTCATTCTCGTCCTCATCCTATCCTCATTCTCATTCTCGTCCTCATCCTATCCTCCTCCTTATCGTCATTCTCATCGTCATCTTCTCCTCATCCTCGTCCTCATCCTATCCTCATCCTTATCCTCATTCTCGTCCTCATCCTATCCTCATTCTCATTCTCGTCCTCATCCTATCCTCCTCCTTATCGTCATTCTCATCGTCATCTTCTCCTCATCCTCGTCCTCATCCTATCCTCATCCTTATCCTCATTCTCGTCCTCATCCTATCCTCATTCTCATTCTCTTCCTCATCCTATCGTCATCCATTTTCTCGTCCTCATCCTATCATCAGCCTCTTCCTCATCCTCATCCTCGTCCTCATCCTAATCCTCTTCCTATCCCATCCTCATCCTTATCCTCACTCACGTCCTCATCCTATCCTCAT
>NC_032019.1:9945464-9946104 GCF_001865875.1 Lupinus angustifolius | reverse complement strand
CTCATCCTCATCCTCATCCTCATCCTCATCCTCATCCTATCCTCATTCTCATTCTCTTCCTAATCCTATCCGCATCCATATTCTCTTCCTCATCCTATCATCATCCCCTTCCTCATCCTCTTCCTCATCCTCATCCTCGTCCTCATCCTAATCCTATTCCTATTCTCATCCTAGTCCTCATCCTATCCTCATCCTCATTTTCGTCCTCATCCTATCCTCATCCTCCTCCCCATACTATCCTCATACTCATTCTCATCGTCATCCTCGTACTCTTCCTCATCCTCTTCCTATCCTCATTCTCGTTTTCATCCTATCCTCGTCCTCATCCTCATCCTCTTCCTCATCCTCATCTTCATCGTATCCTATCCTTATCCTCGTCCTCATCCTATCCTCGTCCTCATCCTTGTCCTCATCCTATCCTCGTCCTCTTCCTCATCATCATCCTCGTCCTAATCCTATCCTCATCATCATCCTATCCTCATCCTCATCCTCATCCTATCCTTATCCTCGTCCTCATCCTTATTCTCGTCATCATCCTATCCTCATTCTATCCTCATCCTCATTCTCCTCCTCATCCTATCCTTATCCTAATCCTAATCCTCTTCCACAATCTCATCCTAATCCTATCCTCATCCTCATC
>NC_032019.1:9944333-9945364 GCF_001865875.1 Lupinus angustifolius | reverse complement strand
TCATCCTCATTCTAATCCTCATCCTATCCTCGTCCTCATCTTCATCCTCTCTTCATTCTCATTGTCGTCCTCATCCAATTCTCCTCCTTATCGTCATTCTCATCCTCATCTTATCCTCATCCTCGTCCTCATCCTATCCTCATCCTTATCCTCATTCTCGTCCTCATCCTATCCTCATTCTCATTCTCTACCTCAACCTATCCTCATCCATATTCTCGTCCTCATTCTATCATCATCCTCTTCCTCATCCTCATCCTCGTCCTCATCCTAATCCAGTTCCTCATCCTATTCTAATCCTCATCTTATCCTCATCCACGTCCTCATTCTCGTCCCCATCCTCTTCCTCTTCCTCATCCTCATCCTCATCCTCGTCATCCTATCCTCATTCTCGTCCTCATGCTATCCTCGTCCTCATCGTCATCCTCTTCCTCATCCTCATCCTCCTCATCCTCCTATCCTTATCCTTATCCTCATCCTATCCTCATTCTCATTCTCCTCCTCAGCCTATCCTTTTGCTCATCTTCATCCTCATCTTCATCCTCACCCCCATCCTCATCCTGAACCTCATCCTCCTCCTCATCCTATCCTCATCCTCATCCTATCCTCATCCTCACTCATTCTTGTCCTCATCCTATCCTTATCCTCTTCCTCTTCCTCTTCCTCATCCTATCCTTATCCCTATCCTCATTCTCATCCTCATCCTCATCCTCATCCTCATCCTCATCCTCATCCTCATCCTATCCTCTTCCTTAGTCTCATCGTCATTCCATCTTATCCTCCTCCTCTTCCTCATCCGCTGTCTCCATCTCCTCCAATCCTCATCCTCGTCCTCATCCTCAGCCACAACCTCTTCCACATTCTCACACTCATCCTATCCTCATCCTCATCCTCGACCTTATCCTATCCTCCTCATATGCTCATCATCAACCTCATCCTATCTTTATCCTCATCCTCATCCTCATCCTCATCCTGATCCTCATCCTGATCCTCATCCTGATCCTCATCCTGATCCTCATCCTGATCCTCATCCT
>NC_032019.1:9943255-9944233 GCF_001865875.1 Lupinus angustifolius | reverse complement strand
CATCCACATCCTCCTCCTCATCCTCATCCTCGTCCTCATCTTCATCCTCATCCTCATCTTCATCCTCATCCTACACTCATCCTATCCTCATCCTAATCCTCCTTCTCTTCCTCATCCTCCTCCCCATCCTATCCTTATGCTGATCCACATTGTCATCCTGATCCTATCCTCATCCTCATCCGCATCCTGATCCTTATCTTCTTCCTCATCCTCATTATACTTCTCATCCTATCCTCATCCTATACTCATCCTATCCTCATCCTCATGCTCATCCTCATCCTCATCTTCATCCTCATCCTCATGCTCATCCTCATCCTCATCTTCATCCTCATCCTCATGCTCATCCTCATCCTCATCTTCATCCTCATCCTCATGCTCATCCTCATCCTCATCTTCATCCTCATCCTCATGCTCATCCTCATCCTCATCTTCATCCTCATCCTATACTCATCCTATCCTCATCCTATCCTAATCCTCATCCTTATCCTCTTCCTCATCCTCATCCTCCTCTTGTCCCCATCCTCATCCTCCTCCTATCTTCATCCTCGTCCTCATCCTCATCCTCATCTTCATCCTCATCCTCATGCTCATCCTCATCCTCATCCTCTTCCTCATCCTATCCTCATCCTCCTCCTCATCCTATCCTCATCCACATTCTCGTCCTCATTCTATCCTAATCCCGATCCTCTTCCTCTTCCTCATGCTATTCTCATCCTCATTCTCTTCCTCATCCTATCCTCGTCCTCGTCCTCATCATCTTCCTCCTCCTCATCCTATCCTTATCCTCATCCACATTCTCATCCTCATCCTTCATCCTAGCCTCATCCTCATCCTCATCCTCTTCCTCATTCTTGTCCTAATCCTATCCTCGTCCACATCCTAATCCTCATCCTAACCTCATTCTCATCCTATCCTCATCCTCATTCTTGTCCTCATCCTATCCTCGTCCTCATCCTCGTCCTCATCCTATCCTCACCC
>NC_032019.1:9942887-9943155 GCF_001865875.1 Lupinus angustifolius | reverse complement strand
TCCTCATTCTCATCATATCCTCATCCTCATTCTTGTCCTCATCCTATCCTCGTCCTCATCCTCGTCCTCATCCTATCCTCATCCTCATCCTCATCCTATCCTCATCCTCATCCTCATTCTCCTCCGCATCCTATCCTCATCCTCATCCGATCCTCATTCCCATTCTTATTCTCGTCCTCATCCTCTCCTCATGCTATCCTCATCCTCATTCTCGTCCTCATCCTATCCTCGTCCTCTTCTTCATCCTCATCCTCATCCTCATCCTATC
>NC_032019.1:9942523-9942787 GCF_001865875.1 Lupinus angustifolius | reverse complement strand
CTCATTCTCGTCCTTATCCTATCCTCGACCTTATTCTCGTCCTCCTCCTCATCATATCCTCATTCTCATTCTCGTCCTCATCCTCATCCTCATCCTCATCCCCCTCCTCATCCTCCTCTTCATCCTATCCTCATTCTCATCCTCCTCCTATCCTCATCCTTATCCACGTGCTCATCCTATCCTCATCCTCATCCTCATCCTCATGCCGATCCTATCCTCATCCTCATCCTACTCTCATCCTCATCCTATCCTCATCCTCGTCCT
>NC_032019.1:9941304-9942423 GCF_001865875.1 Lupinus angustifolius | reverse complement strand
CCTCGTCCTCATCCTATCCTCATCCTGATCCTATCCTCGTCCTCCTCCTCATCCACATTCTCGTCCACATCCTATCCTCATCCTCCTCCTCATCCACATCCTTCCCTCATCCTCGTTATCGTCCTAATCCTATCCTCATCTCATCCTCATCCTGTCATCATCCTCATTCTCGTGCTCATGCTATCCTCGTCCTCTTCCTCATCCCCATCCTATCCTCATCCTCATCCTATCCTCATTTTCGTCCTCATCCTATCCTCATTCTCATTCTCGTCCTAATCTGGTCCTGATCCTCATCCTCATCCTCGTTCTCATCCTATCCTCTTCCTCATTCTCGTCCTCATCCTATCCTCATCCTCTTCCTCATGCTCGACCTATCCTCATTCTCGTCCTCCTCCAATCCTCATTCTCATTCTCGTCCTCATCCTATCCACTTCCTCATCCTCATCCTCATCCTCTTCCTCATCTTCATCCTCATCCTCATCCTATCCTCATCCTCATCCTATCCTCATCCTCATCCTATCCTCATCCTCATCCTATCCTCATCCTCATCCTATCCTCATCCTCATCCTATCCTCATCCTCATCCTATCCTCATCCTCATCCTATCCTCATCCTCATCCTATCCTCATCCTCATCCTATCCTCATCCTCATCCTATCCTCATCCTCATCCTATCCTCATCCTCATCCTATCCTCATCCTCATCCTATCCTCATCCTCATCCTATCCTCATCCTCATCCTATCCTCATCCTCATCCTATCCTCATCCTCATCCTATCCTCATCCTCATCCTATCCTCATCCTCATCCTATCCTCATCCTCATCCTATCCTCATCCTCATCCTATCCTCATCCTCATCCTATCCTCATCCTCATCCTATCCTCATCCTCATCCTATCCTCATCCTCATCCTATCCTCATCCTCATCCTATCCTCATCCTCATCCTATCCTCATCCTCATCCTATCCTCATCCTCATCCTCATTCTCCTCCTCATCCTATCATCATCCTCGTCCTATCCTCATGCTCTTCTTCATCCTCATCCTCGTCCTCATCTTATCCTCATCATCATCCTCATCCTCATCCTTATCCTATTCTCATCCTCATCCTATCCTCATCCTCAT
>NC_032019.1:9940977-9941204 GCF_001865875.1 Lupinus angustifolius | reverse complement strand
ATCCTCCTCCTATCCTCATTCTCATCCTCGTGCTCATCCTATCCTCATCCTCATCCCAATCCTCTTCCTCAACCTCATCCTATCCTTATCCCCATCCACATTCTCATCCTCATCCTATCCTCATCCTCTTCCTCATCCTCATTCTACTCCACATCCTATCCTCATCCTCATTCTCGTCCTCATCCTCCTCCTCATCCTATCCTCATCCAAATTCTCGTCCTCATCCT
>NC_032019.1:9940001-9940384 GCF_001865875.1 Lupinus angustifolius | reverse complement strand
TACCCCTCATCCTATCCTCATCCTCATTCTCGTCCTCATCCTATCCTCATCCCCATCCTCTTCCTCTTCCTAATCCTATCCTCATCCCCATCCTCATCCTCCTCCTCCTCCTATCTATATCCTCATCCATATTCTCATCCTCAATCTACCCTTCATCCTATCCTCATCCTCATTCTCGTCCTCATCCTATCCTCATCCTCTTCCTCTTCCTCATCCTATCCTCATTCTCATCCTCATTCGTGTCCTCATCTTATCCTCATCCTCATCCTCAACCTCATCCTCTTCCTCATCCTTATCTTATCCTTATCCTCATCCACATTCTCATCCTCATCCTATCCTCCTCCTCATCCTCATCCTCAATCTACTCCTCATCCTATTCTCAT
>NC_032019.1:9939433-9939901 GCF_001865875.1 Lupinus angustifolius | reverse complement strand
ATCCACATCCTCATCCTCATCCTATCCTCATTCTCATTCTCGCCATCATCCTTTCCTCATCCTCATCCTCCTCCTCGTGCTCCTCATGCTCCTCTTCATCCTATCCTCATTCTCATCCTCCTCCTATCCTCATCCTCCTCCTATCCTCATCCTCATCCTCATCCTAAAATCATCCTCATCCTCATCCTCATCCTCATTCACGTCCTCCGCCTATCCTCATCCTCGTCCTCATCCTCATGGTCATCATCATCCTATCCTCATCCTCATCCTCTTCCACATTCTATTCCTCATCCTATCCTCACCCTCATCCGCATCCTCATCCTATCCTCACCCTCATCCTCATCCTCATCCTATCCTCATCCTCATCCTCATCCTACTCTCATCCTCATCCTATCCTCATCCTCATCCACGTCCTCATCCTATCCTCATCCTCATCTTCGTCCTCATCCTATCCTCATCCTCATCCTC
>NC_032019.1:9939072-9939333 GCF_001865875.1 Lupinus angustifolius | reverse complement strand
TCATTCTCGTCCTCATCCTTTCCTCATCCTCATCCTCATCCTCCTGCTCCTCCTCCTCTTCATCCTATCCTCATTCTCATCCTCCTCCAATCTTCATCCTCATCCTCATCCTCATCCTATCCTCGTCCTCGTCCTCGTCCTCATCCTCATCTTATCCTCTTCCTTATTCTCATCCTCATCCAGATCCTATCCTCATCCTCATCCTCAGTCTATTCTCATCCTCATCCTATCCTCATCCTCGTTCTCATCCTATCCTCATTC
>NC_032019.1:9938136-9938972 GCF_001865875.1 Lupinus angustifolius | reverse complement strand
TCATCCTATCCTCATCCTATCCTCATTCTCATTCTCGTCCTCATCCTATCCACTTCCTCATCCACATCCTCTTCCTCGTCCTCATCCTGATCCTCATCCTATCCTCATCCTCGTCCTATCCTCATCTTCATTCTCGTTCGCATCCTCCTCCTCTTCCTCCTCCTCATCCTATCCTCATTCTCCTCCTCCTATCCTCATCCTCATCCTCATCCTCCTCCTCATCCTAATCTCAACCTCATCCTCATCCTCATTCTCCTCCTCTTCCTATCCTCAGCCTCGTCCTCATCCTCATCGTATCCTCATACTCATCCTGATCCTCATCCTCATCCTATCCTCAACCTCTTCCTCATCCTCATTCTACTCATCATCCTATCCTCATTCTCGTCCTCATCCTATCCTCATCTTATCCTCATTCTCATTCTAGTCCTCATCCTATCCACTTCCTCATCCACATCCTCTTCCTCATCCTCATCGTCTTCCTCATCCTCATCCTATCGTCATCCTCATTCTCGTCCTCATCCTATCCTCATCTTATCCTCATTCTCATTCTAGTCCTCATCCTATCCACTTCCTCATCCACATCCTCTTCCTCATCCTCATCGTCTTCCTCATCCTCATCCTATCGTCATCCTCATTCTCGTCCTCAACATATCTTTATCCTCGTCCGTGTTCTATCCTTGTCCTCATCCTCATCCTCTTCCTCCTCCTCATCCTATCCTCATCTTATCCTCATTCTCATTCTAGTCCTCATCCTATCCACTTCCTCATCCACATCCTCTTCCTCATCCTCATCGTCTTCCTCATCCTCATCCTCATCCTATCCTCATCCTCATCCT
>NC_032019.1:9937758-9938036 GCF_001865875.1 Lupinus angustifolius | reverse complement strand
TCATCCTCCTCCTATCCTCATACTCATCCTCATCCTCATCCTCATCCTAATCCTCATCCTCATCCTCATCTTCATCCTCATTTTATGCTCATCCTATCCCCATCCTCATCCTCATCCTATCCTCGTCCTCATCCTCATCCTCATCCTCCTCCTTTTCCTCATCCTAATCCACTTCCTCCTCCGCATCCTATCCTTATCCTAATTCTCATTCTCATCCTATCCTCATCCTCATCGTCTTACTCTTCCTCATCCTATCCTCATCCTCTTACTCTTCCTCA
>NC_032019.1:9937160-9937658 GCF_001865875.1 Lupinus angustifolius | reverse complement strand
ATCCTATCCTCATTTTCCTCCTCCTCCTATCCTCTTCCTCAGCCTCATCCTCATCCCGATCTTATCCTCATCCTCATCCTAATCCTCTTCCACATCCTCATCCTCATCCTTATCCTTATCTTCATTCTCGTCCTCCTCCTATCCTCATCATCGTCCTCATCCTCTTGGTAATCCTCATTCTATCCTCATCCTCATCCTTTTCCACATTCTCATCCTCATTCTTATCCTCATCCTATATTCATCGTCTTCCTATACTCTTCCTCGTGCTCCTCCTATCCTCATCCTAATCCTCCTCCTCTTCCTCATCCTCCTCCTATCCTCGTCCTCCTCCTCATCTACATTCTCGTCCTCATTCTATCCTCATCCCCATCCTCTTCCTCTTCCTCTTCCTCTTCCTCTTCCTATCCTTATCCTCATCCTATCCTTATCCTCATCCTCATCCTCATCCTCATCCTCATCCTCATACTATCCTCTTCCTCATCCTCATCCTCATCCCGA
>NC_032019.1:9936687-9937060 GCF_001865875.1 Lupinus angustifolius | reverse complement strand
CTATTCTCATCCTCATCCTATCCTCATCCTTGTCCTCATCCTATCCTCATCCTCACTCTCGTCCTCATCCTAACCTCATCCTCCTCCTCATCCTATCCTCTTCCTCTTCCTCATCCTATCCTCCTCCTCATACTCGTCCTAACCTCATCCTCATCCTCATCTTCATTCTCATCCTCATCCTCATCCTCATCCTAATGCTCATCCTATCCTCTTCCTGACCTCATCCTATCCTCTTTCTCGTCCTCATTCTTGTGCTCGACCTATCCTCATCCTCATCATGTTCTGCTTCCTATCGTCATCCTTGTCCTCCTCCTGTCCTCATCCTCCTTCTCATCCTGATCGTCATCCTCATCCTCATTCTCGTCCTCATCCT
>NC_032019.1:9935836-9936587 GCF_001865875.1 Lupinus angustifolius | reverse complement strand
TCATCCTCCTCATCCTATCCTCATCCTATCCCCATCCTCATCCTATCCTCATCCTATACCCATCCTCATCCTCATCCTCTTCCTCATCCTATCCTCCTCCTCATTCTTGTCCTCATCCTATCCTCGTCCTCTTCCTCGTCCTCATCCTCATCCTCCTCCACATCCTATCCTTATCCTCATCCACATTCTCATCCTCATCCTATCCTCATCCACTTCCTCTACCTCATTCTACCCCACATGGTATCCTCATCCTTATTCTACCACTCATAGTCATCCTCTTCCTCATCCTCATCCTATCCTCATCCTCATTTTTGTCCTCATCCTATGCTCATCCTCATCCTCGTCCTCATCCTATCTGCATCATCATCCTCATCCTCATCCTATTCTCATCCTCATCCCATCCTCACTCTCGTCCTCATCCTATCCTCATGCTCATTCTCGTCCTAATCCTATCATCTTCCTCATCCTCATCCTATCCTCATCCTCATCCTATTCTCATCCTCATCCTCATGCTCGTCCTCATCCTATCCTCATCCTATCCTCATCCTCATCCTATCCTCATTCTCATTCTCGTCCTCATCCTTTCCTCTTCCTCATCCTCATCCTCAACCTCATCCTCATCCTATCCTCATTCTCATCCTCCTCCTGTCCTCATCCTCATCCTTACCTCATCCTCATCGTCATCCACATCCCGATCCTATCCTCATCCTCATCCTATCCTAGTCCTCATCCTCATCCTATCCTCATCTTC
>NC_032019.1:9933557-9935736 GCF_001865875.1 Lupinus angustifolius | reverse complement strand
TCATCCTAATCCTCTTCCATATCCTCATCCTCATCCTCATCCTCATTCTCGTCCTCATCTTATCCTCGTCCTCATCCTCAACCTCATCCTCATCCTCATCCTCATCCTATCCTTATCCTCATCCTCATCCTATCCTCCTCCTCATCCTCATCCTCTTTCTCATCCTCAATCTAATCCTCATTCTCTCCTCGTCCTTATTGTCGTCCTCATTCTCTCCTCATCCTCGTCCACATCCTATCCTCATCCTCATTCTCGTCCTCATCCTATCCTCATCCTCTTCCTCCTCCCCATCCTATCCTTATTCTCGTCCTCAGCCTAACCTCATCCTCATTCTCGTCCTAATCCTGTCCTCATCCTCATCCTCATCCTCGTCCTCATCCTATCCTCACCATCATTCTCGTCCTCATCCTATCCTCATCCTCATCCCCATCCTATCCACATGCTCATCCTATCCTCATTCCCATCCTCATCCTATCCTCATTCTCGTCCTCATGTTATCCTCATCCTCATTGTTGTCCTCATCCTAATCTCATCATCATTCTCGTCGTCATCCTATCTTCATTCTCGTCCTCATCCTATCTTCATCCTCATCCTCAATCTATCCTCGTCCTCAACCTATCCTCGTCGTCATCCTCGTCATCATCCTATCCTCATTATCCTTCTCCTCCTATACTCATCCTCATCCACATCCTATCCTCTTCCTCAGCCTCATCCTCATCCTGATCTTATCCTCATCCTCATACTAATCCTCTTCCACATCCTCATCCTCATCCTTATCCTCATCCTCATCCTCATCCTCATCCTCATCCTCATCCTCTTTCCCGTCCTCCTCCTATCCTCATCATCGTCCTCATCCTCCGCTTATTGTCGTCCTCATCCTAATCCTATCATCATCCTCATCGTATCCTCATCCTCATCCTTATTCTCGTCCTCATCCTATTCTCATCCTCGTACTCATCCACATCCTATCCTAATCGTCATTCTCGTCCTCATCTTGTCCTCATCCTCATCCTCTTCCTCTTCCTCATCCTATCCTCATCCTCGTCCTCATTCTTGTCCTTATCCTATCCTCATCTTCTTCCTCATCCTCCTCCTATCCTCATTCTCATTCTCGTCCTCATCCTATCCTCATCCTCATTCTCGTCCTCATCCTCTCCTAATCCTCTTCATCATCCTCCTCCTCGTCCTCATCCTCATCCTCATACTAACCTCATTCTAATCCTCATCCTATCTTGTTCCTCAGCCTCATCCTCATCCCGATCTTATCCTCATCCTCATCCTAATTCTCATCCACATCCTCATCCTCATTCTCGTCCTCCTCCTATCCGCATCCTTGTCCTCATCCTCATCCCTATGCTATCCTCATCTTCATCCTCTTCCACATTCTCATCCTCATCATATCCTCATCATCAGCCTCATCCTCATCCTATCCTCATCCTATCCTCATCCTCATCCTCTTTCTCGTCCTCATCCTATCCTCCTCCTCATCCTCATCCTCATCCTCATCCTCCTCCTCATCCTATCCTCATCCTCATTCTCGTCCTCATCCTATCCTCATCCTCTTCCTCTTCCTCATCCTATCCTCATCCTCATCCTCTTTCTCGTCCTCATCCTATCCTCCTCCTCATCCTCATCCTCATCCTCATCCTCCTCCTCATCCTATCCTCATCCTCATTCTCGTCCTCATCCTATCCTCATCCTCTTCCTCTTCCTCATCCTATCCTCATCCTCATCCTCTTTCTCGTCCTCATCCTATCCTCCTCCTCATCCTCATCCTCATCCTCATCCTCCTCCTCATCCTATCCTCATCCTCATTCTCGTCCTCATCCTATCCTCATCCTCTTCCTCTTCCTCATCCTATCCTCATCCTCATCCTCTTTCTCGTCCTCATCCTATCCTCCTCCTCATCCTCATCCTCATCCTCATCCTCCTCCTCATCCTATCCTCATCCTCATTCTCGTCCTCATCCTATCCTCATCCTCTTCCTCTTCCTCATCCTATCCTCATCCTCATCCTCTTTCTCGTCCTCATCCTATCCTCCTCCTCATCCTCATCCTCATCCTCATCCTCCTCCTCATCCTCATTCGCGTCCTCCTCCTATCCTCTTCCTCATTGTCGTCCTCCTCCTCCTGTCCTCATCCTCCTCCTCATCCTCATCCTATCCTCATCCTAATCCTAT
>NC_032019.1:9933235-9933457 GCF_001865875.1 Lupinus angustifolius | reverse complement strand
CCTATCCTCATCCTATCCTCATTCACATTCTCGTCCTCATCCTCATCCTCATCCTCACTCTCATCCTCATCCTATCCTTATCCTCATCCTCATTCTACTACTCATCCTATCGTCGTCCTCATCCTCATGCTATCCTCATTGTCATTCTCGTCCTCATCCTTTTCTCCTCCTTATCCTCATCCTCTCCCTAATCATATCCTCATCCTATCCTCATCCTCTTCC
>NC_032019.1:9914803-9933135 GCF_001865875.1 Lupinus angustifolius | reverse complement strand
CAATATATAGCCCTCTACCCCAACCCCTTTACATCAGCCCAAGCCAATAACTTGCATTGCTGTTATCTAGAGATATGAGTCATTGCACAACATAATGGATTCAAAGAAGCTTTACAAGAAGTTTGTAATGGATGCAAAGAAGCTTTAAACAACAACGTGAGCACAAGCTAATAATGGATAGCTTAAACTTAAAGAACAAAGAGGGCGAAATGATCCCATTTATAAAGGATTCAAAGAAAAAGGGAGAGACATCCAAACCGACTTCTAAACCACTCAAAAAGCCTAAATATCAGTCATATTCTACATCCCTGAAAGATAGATCAACATGTTTTTAAAATGGACAACCTAGATAAAGCCGCAAAATAAAGTTGACATGCAAAAAGTTAGATTAATTGGCAATGGAGCTTGATCATCCATGCACCAAGGAATTTGTTGATTAAAGAGACTCATAATTTGTTACGTTTGTATTCATTAGGTAATAAAGAGTTTACATGACCGTTAGAAATATTTCACATACTATGTTAGATCACTTATGTGACTCATTATGCTATTTATGTAGGAATTTTTTTGCATGAATTTTCTTTTTCGTGCTGTATAAATTATGTGTCTTGTTAATGAATAAAATTATGCCTTCTACATAACATATTTCTTCTCTGCACTTTTTCTTGCTACATAACCAACAAATTGATATCTAGAGTGATCTGGAAGAACAAACACAAACCAAACCAAACACAACCCACACACTTCATATTACCTTCTATTACCTAAAATTGCACAAAATGAGCTGAGAAGTAGTGTTTGTTGTATTTACACCTCCAATGTTTAATGAAAAGAATTATCATGTATGAACTGTTAGAATGAAAGCTTTCTTGAACGCTAATGAATTGTGGGATACCATTATACAAGATTATATCATTCCAACTCTTCCACACAATCCAACTATTGCACACATTAAAAATGAGAAGGAGATGAAGCAAAGAAAGTCCAAAGCAAGTGCATGTCTATGTGCAACTATTTCACCCACCATTTTTAACAGAATAATGACACTGAAAACAACCAGTGAAATCTAGAATGTTTTGTAGCAAGAATATGAGGGAGATGAAAGGTCAAAAGAATGCAAGTAATGAATTTGATATGAGAATTCGAGATGCAAAGGATGAGAGATTCATAAACAATTAAGGAGTACTTTGATAAACTTCTAGCCATTGCCAATAATTTAAGACTCCTTGATACTGAATTTTCCAATTCTAGAATAGTTCAAAAAAAATCTAGTTATACTTCTTGAAAAATATGAAGCTGCAATTTCATATCTGGAAATGTCTAAGATATGTCAAGCATCACCTTGGTAGAAGTGTTGAATGCTTTACATGCACAAGATCAAAAGAGACTTATGAGGCAAGAAGGATTAGTGGAGAGGGATTTCCAAACCAAATTACAAAACAACAATAGTTGGAATGACAAAGAAAGAGGCAAAATAACAACTACAAAACTGCAGGTTCTACAAACAACAAATATGATAACCCAAGTAGTAACAATAAAGTCTTTCAACCTTGTTCCTACTGTAAAAAAACTAATCATCCACAAAACAAATGTTGGTGGAGGCATGATGCAAAATGTTATAAGTGTGGTCAGTTAGGGCTAAGATTGTTGATAATCAACTAGAAGAAGCACAATTGTTCGCAGTATCATGCTTTGACGCCAACAGTTCTATAGAAAGTTGGCTCATTGATAGTGGTTGTACAAACCACAAAACTTATGATCGAGAGCTCTTTAGAGAGCTTGAAAAAACTGCTATTTCCAAAGTTAGAATTGGAAATGGGACATACATTGTAGCAAAAGGCAAAGGAATAGTGGCAATTGAAGGTTACATAGGTTTGAGTTTAATTCATGATGTCTTATATGTTCCTGAAATTAAGAAAATTTTATTAAGTGTTCTCAGTTGATGGAGAAAGGCTATAAAGTTTTGTTTGAAAACAAAAACTGCATGATTAAAGATTCAGAAGGCATAGAGGTGTTCAAAGTTCAAATGAAAGACAAAAATTTTGTCTTGGATTTGATGAAAAATGAGCAGATTATAGTACACAAAGAAGACACAAAAACAAAGTCTCCTACACACATTGTCTGTCGATATGGGAAGCATACAAGGCTTCTTTTTCCGCCAAGAAAGACATGGAAGGCTACATAGAAGCTGCAACTGATACTCACAAATGTTGGAGGACCTATGAGTACACCATTAAATGTTGCAGGATATGAAGAAGCTAAAACTGACTAGAAATTGATATATGCAATGAAGGAGGAGCTCATGGTGATTGAAAAAATAAGACAAGTGAGTTGGTAGAGATGCTGAAACACAAGAAGAGTATATGAATTAAATGGACTTAGATAACGAAGTTCAATCTTGACGGTTATGAGAATAAATATATGGCAAAAGTTTGAAGTTTACAGCTCTAGAGTCAAAGAGGAGTGTTGATTAAGATGACTCAAAGTATGTTACGTTCGTATTCATTAGGCAATAAAGAGTCAATATGGTTGTTAAGAATATTTTATTTACTATGTTAGAGCACTTATGTGACTCATTATGCTATTCATGAAGGAATTTTTTTTTGCATCAGTTTTATTTTTCATGCTCTAAAAATTATGTGTCTTGTTGATGAATAAAATTATATATTCTACATAACACATTTCATTTCTGTACTTTTGTTTGATACATAACCAACAGTGTTGTACACAACTGCACACATGGAAGGATAATGCCTAAAATCGGCTATCAGCTAACCAATAATGCCTAAAATTGGCTATCAGCTAACCAATAATGCCTAAAATCTGACCATAAGGTCAAAGATAGATCCACTATCTCACAAAAATATACACCACTAGACAAGCAAGGAAGACCATATAAGGACACTTACAAATTCAAAATATACATTCTCTTATCTCATTCTCTAGCATACAAGACACAAGTGATCAAATAAGAACATTTAGATCTTCCAAATGCATCTCAACATGTTTGGTGTTACAATCATATATGAATTAGTATGTGAGGTAACTTACAAGAGATGACTCCTCTAGAGGGCATCTCAGAATCTCCATCAGCTTATACTATATATAAGGCTGACATAATGACTAATTGAAAAACACATGTTCATGACCTTAGTCATGACATCACTTGACTATCCTTTAGCAAAAGATAAGCTCGTCACATTTAATATAAAAAGAGGAGACTATTTATACAAGAAGTGTCATCATTTTTCTCTACCTTACTCTCTCTACCATACGCATGTCGTATATAAATATTTATTTGACCATCAGAGTCTCTTTTTAGGTATTCGCCCAAAGACAGTTTGAGGCCAATCCTCAATGTAATTCAACATTGTCCAGATGCTCCAAGGCCAATCCCTAACCCAATTAAAGCTCAATACAACACATCCAAGGCTAACATCAACTCCGTTCAACCCAAAAACATCATTGCTATGCCATGCCATTCCACAACCCCATCGATAACACATGTTAAACATGCTTCATGGTCATGTTATCATATTTACTAAACATTGAAACACAAACCCAAGATTTTCTTTGGTACCAATTGCTTGGAAGCATCGTAGCAATAGCAAAGCAAGTAAAATTGGGACAACGTGGGCATCAAGTGATTTAGGGACCAAAACTTGACACGTTAACAATTTATCTTGCCGTCCCACAAGGGCTTTTCCTCTCTCCCTACCCTTAAAATTTAAGTGTCCACAGCCTACAGCTATATTCATCAGTTAATGTGCCTTAACTATCTTGGTCTAGCCACTCCCATAGTCAACTTTACTCTATCTAGAATACAGTCCAAATACCGGCCAAAAAGTCCATTTTAAAGTCAGTACCTTTCTTTATGTATTACAAGTTTTAATGAAAAACTATATAAGGCAATTTATGACAACCGACAAAAGGAAAATATGTTTCAAATTGTAAAATTATCGTTACGTAAATTAAAGAAGATTATATTTTCACTTCATTCTTTGTTTATTTATATATATAATAGTGTTTATACTAAAAGTTTGCATGGATATTAGTAGTCATGCATAGTTATATACCAATGATGCCGATAACAAAGAAAAATAGTATCGTGATTTTTTCTTTTGTATTGATAATTATGTGAATGAGAGGAATACAAAAATTCAGACAATTAGATGGAAGCGAAAATAATAGTTTAGTTTGGTTTCGTTTTATGATTGCATCTCAAATAATTTAAATTTGTATATTGTTGAAGAATTTAAAATAGATAGATACAATATAAAACATTTTATTAAATTGATAGTGGAGTTGATTAAATTAAAATCTTGGTCCTTGTATTCGGCAAAATTTGGCCATCAGTTTCTTTTTACATTTCTTGGTAAATTAAAATCTTTTTACATTTCTTAAGGATGTTTGTAGTTAAATTTTCATTGACTTTTTATTATATTAGATTAGCACCTCTTATGCTATTCTAATACAAGTTTAGTACATTTTTATTGCCCTGGACTTGTTTCTCTGTACTTTTATTTCCCATGCTGCATTAATGGTTTATTTACTTATGAAAGTTGAGAGTGCTTTTGATTTTGCCCTGATAAACTTTTTTATTGATTAGTAGTTAAATGCTGATTTTTTTAGTCTCTGACATTAGACAATAGCTATAGCATTATCAAAACACACTGAACTTTTAGATATTAATAGTATTACCAAACACGCAAAATTTTAGATACCAATAGATTAAATACCGATTTTAAGTTTTGCTTTTCCACTAGACACAAGTAGTTAGGAATGGGTAATGCTAGTTGCACATTAAAAGGACCATTGCACTTTTTGTAAACTAATCTTGATTAAGGTTTTTATTTTATAAAGTCCCATGTCCATTCAAAAATTAGAGGGACAACTTTACCCTATAAAGAAACTTCGGGCTGCACAAAAATTCCCACTATATTTATTAATTTCTTGCTAAACTAGTTATATGAATGAACTAATACCTAACATATTTACAACTAGTTAGTTTTCTGTATGAAATCTTTTCTTTTCTGTTAAGCACCACTTTTCCTTAATAACAAGATCACATGTCTCCAATAGTGTCACATTTATTGCTTCGGGGTTAATCATATATTATTATAGGAATGAAAGAAAAAATTTAAAAACAAAAAAGTAACAAAAGAAACATTCAGATTGAAATGTGTGTCCTCTCCTCACACGTGGTGATCACCTCATGGAATCATAAGAATGCACGCAACAATTCGCGTTTGACCAATAGACACACAAGTCCATTATTCCATTGCTTATTTCTTTTTCTTTCAGTCTTCATAGGTTATGAAGTTTGATTTCTCTTTTGCATGTGTTCTATACCATAACTCTATATCCAGTGCCTATAAATACTAACTATCTTCTCCCATTTTCTCTGAACACGATCTACATCCTTTGTTACTCAAAGAAGAAAAACCTTTTAAGTTATAACTTCCAAGCAAGTATTTAACATGGGTTTGGGGTCTAAGAGTAACCAACTTCTCTCCAAGATTGCAACCAATGACAAGCATGGGGAAAATTCTCCTTACTTTGATGGGTGGAAAGCTTATGATAAGAATCCATTCCACCCTTCAAAGAATCCTCAAGGTGTTATCCAAATGGGTCTTGCAGAGAATCAGGTAAACATGCAAGATTCACACACACACACATAAAAACCATTATATATTAAATATATATTATGAAGTTTTGTAGCATAGTGAGATACACTTGTTTGATAAGTTGAGTAGAATGCTTATGCATAATTTCTCATATTTGTTTTTATCCCAGCTCTGCTTTGATCTGATTGAAGAATGGATAAAGAATAATCCCAAGGCTTCCATTTGCACCCCTGAAGGAGTGCATAAGTTCAGAGACATTGCTAACTTTCAGGACTATCATGGGCTTCCAGAGTTCAGAACTGTAAGCAACAAGAAAACTTACCATTTCTCTGCAATGATAATTGAGCACTTTATATATATCGATTAAGGAATAGAGAGATAAGAATATTGAAAGTTCAAGTCTCATATATTCACTATAAATATTAATATTTGCCTGTAAAAAAGTATATAGATAGATCGATAATAAGATATCAATTAATGGTTTTCTATTATCCAAATTTTGTTTTCAGGCTGTGGCAAATTTTATGTCTAAAGTAAGAGGTGGTAGGGTCAGATTTGATCCAAACCGTATAGTGATGAGTGGAGGGGCTACAGGTGCAAATGAACTAATAATGTTCTGCTTGGCTGATCCTGGAGATGCTTTTCTTGTTCCTACTCCTTACTATCCAGCGTATGTACCCTCTCTTAATATCTGTGTTCATTCAATGTATGTCACTGTTTCTTTCACATGAATAGATATTTGTTAGTCACAAACCTTATCTCATAGGTTGTTTTATATAAATAAAAATTAAGCAAAAATAACTTTAATAATAATGAGTTAAAATTTTGAATTGATATGACATAATTTATTATTGGCAACAACATATAAGATAAGAGGTGGATAATTCTAGTTTTTCACACCCATCATATGTTCAAAGTCGGAAAAGAAAAGGACGCATACATAAAGTGTTACAATTATATGCTTTGTTTTGATCAAAAAGAGAGAGAGCTTCAATGTATTTACATGCTATTTGAAAAAGGTTAAAAAACTAAGCCATTTGGTACTGGATTGACATTATTTTATTCTTGGAAAGATAATGGAAGATCAATTTAAGTTATATTTGAAAGATGAAAAGTGGTATCAATTTAATTTAATAAAAGAGATGTCATCATCAATTTAATTTCTTATGAATAAAAATATGTGTTTAATATATCAATCATAGATAGTTGACACCAATTTAATATTTCAATAATAATAAATAACGTTAGGTTAGTTGCTAGCTCAATCTCACGATTTATGCACAAAATGGTTTTGATTGTCAAAATTAATGCCAATCTAATTCTTTCAAAGAATAAAACAAATCCCCCGTATTTCTTCATTATGATAAGTAATTTAAAGATGTTACGAAAATAAAGTTATATATATATATATATATATATATATATGTGGTTTCTATTATAATGTGGAATTAACATATTGAAAGATTACGTTATCTAAGATGCCACGTTTGAAATTTAAGCATGAAATCTATGTGGCGTGGTAGTGAAGGATTTTGGTTGCAAAATCAAATTAGATGAAGCTTGCGTTCATATTAATCAAACTAATGAGGTCCAACTAAAAAATTAAAAGAATTGACTCTTTAAGATGCATTCTTCATAGGTTTTATTATTAAGATGAAATGTTTTGTATTGTTCTGAGTCAATTATAAAGTTTCACTTTCATTATATTATAGGAGTAAACAATTAATTTTTTTTAATTGCTCTCCTAACATGTATTATCATTTAAAAATTTAACATTTGACCTAATATAATCTAATATAATACTTAATAATCAAGTGCAATTTTATACCATTTGATCATTAATTTGAAATAAATTAATGAATAATAGTAAATAAATAATCAACCATCCGTACGATGTCTTAGTAGTCAACAAGCATGCTGTTCCTCATGTGTGTAACAACAGTGACCATTGACCTTGTGTGACAACTCACACCATGAGCCTGAAAATTTTATACCGAGAGGTGTAGTTATTTAAACAATTCAAATTTATTAATTTTTATAATAAATTATTTATTATTTTTTAATTTTCATTATTTTTTATTTCTACATACATCTTCAAAAACTTATTTCAAAATCAAAGGGCATGCAACTTAAACTTATCCATATTTGATTAAGAAAATATCATTATTCATACTCAAATTGTAATGTCAGCACAACCAAAACGTTACATAGTCACCATATATATTCAAATGTTGAAGATGTTATAATTTCTAACTTATCAACAGTGTTCAAAGGGTTGGTCTTCAAAAAATATTCTCAGTATTAAACATGACTCACATCGTACTCTGTGAAATTTTGCATGGTCAGAGATGTTGAAAGCTAATTTCAAAGTTTGATAACGAGATTTCCAGGCATTTTATCGTGGGTAGTGTTTGAAATAAAGGATCTTTCTAAGCAATTTCCTAAGAAGTATATATGCATAAATTCTCCTGTCTCAAAGCTTTGTTTTACCACCTCGTATTTAATGCATGGAGACCTTATAGACAATGACTAATCAATTGGTCAAAAGAGAAACTTGATTAGTTGCTCAAATCATGACTCCATTGAGAAGTGACAAACTTGATTTATAAGTCTTGTCAATCTTTTCATCGTGTTATACAAGAATGACATGCATGCTTTATTTATTTAAGTAGTATTGATTTACAAATGATGTGATACTTTTGCCACATTTTTATATTGAGAATAAAATATATCTTGGTATAAGGAGATAAATTATCTTTTATAGTCTTTAAAATCTTGACATATGTCATATTTAATCATTTTTTATAAAAATATTTCTAAAACTAAACAAAATAATACATGTCTCATATCTTATTCTCTTTTATATATTATATTTAAGGACATATAATCCTGAAATATACATATAAACTATATATCTTTACAATAAGTAATATGTTTCATATTTTATTTTATTGCAGATTCCTCCGTGATTTGTGTTGGAGAACTGGGTTGCAACTAATTCCTGTTCAATGTGATAGCTCCAACAATTTCAAGATAACAAGATCAGCTCTTGAAGAAGCTTACAATAAAGCCAAAGAGAACAACATCAATGTGAAGGGTTTGATCATAACAAACCCATCAAACCCTTTAGGAACAACCTTAGACAGAGACACATTGAAGAGCCTAGTAAGCTTCATCAATGAGAACAACATTCATCTAGTTTGTGATGAAATCTATGCAGCTACAGTGTTCAGTTCCCCTAGCTATGTTAGTGTCTCTGAAGTGATACAAGAAATGGAATCATGCAAAAAGGACCTCATTCACATTATATATAGTTTATCTAAGGACATGGGGTTCCCTGGTTTTAGGGTTGGTATAGTTTATTCATTCAATGATGTAGTTGTGAACTGTGGAAGGAAAATGTCAAGCTTTGGATTAGTCTCATCACAAACTCAACACATGCTTGCTTCAATGCTCTCAGATGATAGATTTGTTGATAAGTTTCTTGCTGAGAGTTCAAAAAGGCTAGCAAAGAGACATAACATATTCTCAAAAGTGCTTGAAGAGGTTAACATTACAAGGTTTCCAAGCAATGCAGGACTTTTCTGCTGGATGAACTTGAAGAGTTTGTTAAAGGAACAAACATTTGAAGCTGAAATGATGCTGTGGCATGTGATTATCAATGAGGTGAAGCTCAATGTTTCACCAGGATCTTCCTTCAGTTGTTCTGAGCCTGGTTGGTTTAGGGTTTGTTTTGCTAACATGGATGATGAAACAGTAGAAGTTGCATTGGGAAGAATCAGAACATTCGTTGGGAAAGAAACAAAGAAGCCTGCAATGCAAGTCAAAAGTTGGCAACGAAATCTCAGGCTCAGCTTCTCTTCAAGTAGAAGGTTTGATCATGAAACTGCTATGTCGCCTCATTCACCAATTCCTCAATCACCCCTTGTTAAAGCAACTTGAGGGGATCATATTTACTATCTAATTTCAACCTAGTCAAAAAATAATTTCGAATAAATTAATAATTTGATTCCTCAAAAATAGTGTGTTGAACGGTTTAATCTCTTATCCTTTAAAATGATATTTTTATCTCTCGTTCAAAATATCGATTAAGTTATTCCTTTATATAGTAAATTACTCGATTGCCATTTTTACTACTAAGGAAATAACTTTATCTGAATTTTAAACATTTAGGGATGTAAAACATCATTTTAAAAAATTGAATATTAGATTACTCGTTATACTATCTTTCAGGGAACTGAGTGATGATTTACTTGAATAATTTCGAATTGTAACTTTGTGTGTTTTCTGTTGTAATCTACCTATTGTTTGTTTTTCTCCTGATGGGAGTTTGAACTTGCTACCAGATAGTGTTCTAGTTTAATTAAGATATTTAGGGTGTAGGTTGTCCTATATACGAACAGCTAACTGTGGTGTATAGTAGGGTAACTAAAATGTATCTTGTGAATGAAGTGATTTGATTAAGAAAGATGTTGCATTATTCTATGGTTAAACTTTGGCTACATTATATTTAGTTATTCATTATGAAAAACATACGAAGTTTCCTTTTTTGGAAAGAATAATATATGCGAATACATGCTTATATGGTATAATTTTAAGACTATTGAATTATCAAAAGTTGGTAACTATGTGACATCAAATATATGAGTAGTTCCGTGACATGGAGCACGTTTACAATATTCGGTTCATACCTTGCCATGTAGCTTTCACATTAGTCACAGTTCATGACTTTTATATATATATATATATATGTGTGTGTGTGTGTGTGTGTATAGGTGTGTGGAAAATTCCAAGTCACTCTTTTGTGTCGTAGCTCGTCAGTATAAATAATGAAAGGAGATCATTTGTTCTTTTTTGTGACTTAGTTTAACTAAAAAGTGTCTCATAATTAAACAAAAAAATAATGAAAATAAAAATAAGTTTTTTATATTACTCTGAAATTTAATTGATTTAACATATAAAGATATGAATTCCTTGGGAGATGAAATCTTTTTTCATAATTATAAGAAGGGATAATAACTATAAGTAGTGGATATCTACTTAGTTGAATTATAATTCTCAAGTGATTATTATTGAACCAACCATTCGCCATATTATCATATATCATCATAATGCACTTGTACCCGTTATTTTTGGAGATAATTCTGCTCGAGACGATGGAATCACTAAGGATAGAAAATCTATCATTACTAAGTATTCAACTCAAATGCATTATGAGAGACTCAAATCCCAAATCTCGACCTATATAAGTTTAGATTACTAGAAAGTTGAAACTATACTATAACCTTTAAATATTTCAAATTTAATGTTATTTATTCTTATTTTTATTCTTATCAATTGGTGAATAATTGGGTATACGTGATTGCATGAACCATGAAATGCTGAATGAATTTCCGTAGTGACCATAGCTTTCCACTTCTTGTATAGTGAGTTACTCAACTCGATACCTTTTTTATTTGGTCGGATGCGAAAATAAAATGTTCTATTACCTTTCATCGGTAAGGGGACACAATGACCCACACCATTGACATATTTTTGTGCTTCCATTGAGTTTGCATATCCAAAATCACTTCTATGTCTTATCGTGTAACCAATCAATTGTTTTGTTATTAATCCATAATTGGTACACATTTGCAAACAAAATCTAAGCTCAATTATTCTGATGGGACCTCTACTTGCCGTATGGGACATATTTGTTATATATTGTTCTTCCTTGAAAGTGATCTCACACAGCTATACCATGTAATTTCTGCTATGTATTGACATTTTTGTGTGTATTATTATTATTGTTGTTATTAAAGTTGATAGCGGAAATTGACTTAAATTGGTGTAACAATCACTACTTGATTTGAAATTTATGTATACGTATAAGTATTAAGCATATGGACAAATTTTAGACGACTTTTCATATACATTATATTATTTAACATAGTGTCAGTGGATTCTGCTTTATCATTCAAGAGTTGTCATTTGAGTTGTAAATTCAAATAGTTGTATATATCATATTATATGTGATAAATATATAATATTGGATGGTGGTTTAACTAATATGGTCAGAATTGTGTCTCCATTCATTCATACTGTCATTTTAGTGGCAATATGAAAAAAAAAGGTTCATAAAAATTATAAGGGTTTATTTTTTAAAAGGAATGAAGAAAAATGTTAAAATTTCATATTGTCATTTCATAAGTATATTAATGACTTTCACACCTACTTTTTTTTCTTTATTTTCTCTCAAACACACAACTCAGACTTTGAGGCCTGCGGAAAAATGTTTAACATGTTCCTCAAAATAATATTGTAAATAATTTAGAATATGGACTTCATTGATTAAGTGAAGCTTATTAATTTGTATATTCTATTATGCCATCTCTCCTTAAATTTCATTAAATACATATAACTTATGAGCAAGAATTGAATGCATATCCTACAGAATCAAACATTCATTTAAAGCAATCACCCATTGGTATATATTGGATTGATTTGATGACTCAATTTAATTCCTAGATCTTTAAGCTACTAAGTTAATCATCATCTTTTAATATCTTTAATTCTCTTATATACATTGAGTTGAGCTTACCAAGATTTTTCAACATTTACTTGGACATAATCCAAATTTACATCAACAAAGTAGAAATTCTAAATTCCAATTTCCAGATCCAACTAGTGTTGGGTACAAGTGTAGCACACTATTGGATAAGAATTCTACGTGCTTGTGCATCAGCATGCTCTTGACATGTGTATACGCAAGTTAGTTCCATTTATATCTTGCACGTATATTCAACAGTGACAACCTTCATTTACCACTAATGTTCCATTCAACCAGAAAGGTAAGTCATAATCCCTCTAAATTTTCATTTTTTCCAAATTTTTTATGATAATGTTTATTGTTTAATTTGGAACTCTGCTTCGCGCCTCTCTTTTCTCTTTTTTCTCTTCCAACCGAAAAGGTTCTGATTGATTAGTATGATCTGCCTTTAGACTTGGTTATAGTATCCGCATTACTTCTAATGATTATACTAACAATGAAGTTAATCACCCACACTTATATTTAGGGATGAGTATCAACGAGATTGGGCGGTAAGGTTTATTCCTTATTTAATCTTAAATATTGATGAATCACCTTTTAAACTCAAACCAAGTTATAGATCTGAAGGCTAATCTAATCCTAAATATCAATTGAGCTAACTTTTGAACCTGAACTCGATTCTAGAATTGATTAAATATAACGTATTCCTCTTTTAGATAAAATATTATTAATATTATATATTATTATATAAATTGACATATGGGATGATATATATACTGTTAATTATTTACAAATATGTGTATATATTATGAAAATATTAGAGAATCAATAGCATACGAAATGATATATATATATATTGTAACAATAAATCATTTGCATAAGAATATCTTAAATAACTATATAAAGCAATTAAAAAACATTATGAAAATATATGATTAGATAGGTTGTACAACAAAATCAATTATATATTATTTAGCCTAAAGAGATGTCATTACTATGTATAAATTAAATAAGTACGTCCATGCAAAAATCATGAGTAACTATGGGACTAGTTGGTAAGAATAATATTTGTCTATGCTCCAACCCTAAAAATATTAATCATATTTAATTTTTCAACTTAACTTAGTCCTAAATCTCATAAAACCAATCATATTTAAATCCAATTGTAATCACGTCAAACCCAATGAATAAGTAGAGTAGGGTGGTGCTTACCCAGCATAAGTGACTAGGTTTGATATAAAAAGGGTAGAAATGAGGGTCTCTCCTTGTCAAGATTAAATTATAAAATGGTAAAAACCTACCAATTATGGTAAGCCCGTATAGAAAGCCCATTAAAAGAACCCAGATAACGAGCAATGTTTAATAAGAATAGGCTTCACAACACAATATTAAAATAACCCAGATCTATCTAATCACTTTTGAACACACTTTTAAGTCGGATTTAGCTAGACTAACAAGTTGAGTATAAAGATCCAAATAGCATTAGTTGTTCATGAGATCTCCTTAATCATAGCTTAAGTGGACACTTGTCTCTTAATGAAAGAAATGATTATGAAATAATTTCAAGACTTTAGAAGACTATCGTTGAATGTATTCAATGGGTCATCTATCACAGTTCAATGACCACGTGCTCATATGCAATTGATCATATACAAAGTTCAATGATTATGTTCTCCCATAAATTTTGAATTGATCACGTGGGTATGTTGAAAATGTTGATGATGTTAATTGGATAAGTGTGATTGATGTGAATTGTATTTAAAGAAATAAAGTAATGAAATGGAACTTTGAATCATATAGCTTTGTTGTAAAAGTCCTTGTTTTCTGCATTTTGCTTGGTGTCTATCGATTAACACATGTTTTGTTGGCTGGTAGTTGATGTATGAAAATTCTGTAATCGATTATCTGTCATAATTGATTACAACTGTATCATAATCGATCATGACATGTGCTTCTTCCAGATTAAGTTGTTTTCTTAAATTTAATTCACTTTTAAGTCCTGATACTATTCTTTAACATATATGATTCGAGGTATCATAAATACAAGGTCATGAAACAGTAATCTAGATCTCATGAATGAATTTAGATGTCATATATTTATATTATTGTCACTAGATTATGTAGTGCTCGTAAAATCATATGTGTTGTGAACATTTTGTTGTAACCTTAATCAAAGTAGAAATGGTAGTAATGTGGGATACCATATGGAAGGACCATTGAGATAATTGTTGATTGAATGAATGCCATAAGTATACTGTTGTGATGAGTTTGTGGGGAAAGGAAGCTCTAACGAATCTGCATTAAACCTTAAGGACTAATTGAGATATTAATTAAGACATAATTAAATGTACATTTTTATCCATCTTGAATATCAAAGGAGTGCAAGGAAAGATACATTGAGTTGATCATAAGTATCACATAATAACACATAAAAGACAACATGTAATAATATATTTATCTTTTTATTTATCATGAAATTACATTTTTATCCTTAAAAACATGAAGAAAAATAAATATGGTTTGGTTCGGTACAAGTTGAGATTCATTCATTCACAACAACATAACCATTATTCCTAGCCGCTTCCTCTGAGAAAGTTGTGATTGTTGAGATTAAGATGGCCAACGAGGGCCATATGGATTAAGAATAACAATTTTAATTAATGAATTATATTGAGTATGTGTCATGTGCATAAGTTTGTACTTATATTAGATATGCTTTCATACCTGATTCATTATTGTTCTATATGGTTATTTGTGCTTAATCCGTACTTGTTGCTATATACAGATGACTTCATGGAAGAGAGATCTTATGTTAGAGCAGAAGAAGGAAAGTACATTCCCACTTTTGCTAGTAATTAGTTTAAACTTATTTACCTTGTATAACAATCAATTATTATAAATTTAATTCTCATGATTAAAGCATATATAAAATAGAATAGTTGGTTAGTTAAAAAGTATATAAAGTTAGGTGTCTTATAGTTTTTTATATAATAGGTTGGATAATTTTTTTATAATTCAATCCATTCAATACAATTCATTCAATGAATGAAATATACATTTTTCTCTTTCATTTTAATATGAAAGCATAAGGTTGTCCATTTCAAAATTTAATTTGTAAATGTTGTGAATTTTGTTGTACAATTACTAGTTTTGAAATAACTAAGTAAATTTATGGTTTTATTCACTAGTATCTATTAAAAGGAAAATTTTATTTCTAATCTTTATTCATATTTTATTTCGTCGCAAACTATTTTATGAAACTATA
This sequence comes from Lupinus angustifolius, assembly GCF_001865875.1. Classification (NCBI taxonomy): domain Eukaryota; kingdom Viridiplantae; phylum Streptophyta; class Magnoliopsida; order Fabales; family Fabaceae; genus Lupinus; species Lupinus angustifolius. Next base: position 9,917,714 of record NC_032019.1, on the reverse strand, counting down.
TAATTTCCATGTATATTTGAGTTAGAGTGTTACAAATGATGTTGAATAATAGTGATGAACAAAGGTTGTATTAACTAATCCAACCTTATGATCCAATCCAACTAATTAAAATCTAACTATAGTTTTAATGATCACAAGACCTCAAGTTTTGATTGATATCACAACTTCTATGTTTTCATGAATATGTTTTAGTGTTCTAATGAATTTATTTATTTGCGAAGTGTAATATCTATGTATTTTCAGTGTAAAATTTATAAACATTTAGTACATCATTCATTATTCATCTGTATTACTTTTTTTGAATAGTCAATGATGATAAAATATAAATAATAGATGATACAATGATAATATATAAAACTTATACATTGTCAGCACATACATTATTTTCTCTTAATTGTGCAGTATTACTACATAAAGATATATTCAAGTGTAATTGACGATCAAGCGAAATGTCAAGTGAATATAGCTCAATGGAGAAATAACTAAGAAATCATGGTTAAAGCTATTTGTTTGTGTTAAATAATGTGTTTTTCCATCCCTGACATGCTTTTGTACATTGTTGATCTATGTTGGCCGAGATGTGACCATGAGCCCTCACTAACTAACTAACCCTACTTACTTACCATGATCGTATTGCTTTGGTTCATATTTTTGCATTAGTGTGTAAGGGAGCTTTTTTGTTGTGAATGGGCCTTCGTGGCTCAAGGCCCATTTCCCCTTTTTAGTTGGTATTACCATCTTATTGTTAAAATCGTTTAACTTTTTCCTTCTTTAGTAACTTCCGTTTTCTTTTCCTTTTTGTATAAAATTCCATTGTATCATCTTGGCAAATTATGAAAGCAATGCAATTTGACTATTTATCTTCTTCAACCTTTCTCTTTTCTTTCATTCTATGATTTTATGATGGTATTAGAGATTCATCTCCAACTCTCTCTTCTTTTTCTTCTTTTTTCGCTGCTACTCACATCCTCCCTCTCCTATATATATTCTTATAAAAATGGAAAAAAGCATTATGGTAGACTACCATAACAATCCTTCAAATCCATATTTTCTCCATTCAAATGAAAACTCAGCCCTTGTTCTTGTGGCTCCTCTATTGAATGGGAAAAGCTATCATTCTTGGGCAAGGGTAATGAAACTCGCCTGCAATCCAAGAACAAACTCCAATTTATTAATGGAAGTGCCTCTCAGCCCCTTTGGGTGATCCTTCACATGGCGCTTGGCTAAGATGCAACACCATGATACTTTCTTGGATCACGCACTCAATTGAAGAAGGGATTGTCAAGTTTGTCTTGTGGATAGATCTTGCAGCAAATGTGTGGAAAGATTTACAAGAAAGGTTCTCACAACGTGATATTTTCAGAATTGTAGGAGGAGTTCTATCATCTTAATCAAGGAAATCATAGTATTTCAGATTATTTCACCCAATTGAAAACATTATGGGAAGAGATAGAAAACTTCAGTCCCATCAAAACATGCCAATGTGACATACCTTGTTCTTGTGGTGATGTTGAATCATTGGGAGCCTATCATGATCAGGATTATGTTATACGATTTCTCAAAGGGCTGAATGATCAATTTGCTTAGGTAAGATCACGAATAATGTTAATTGATCCTCTACCTAGAATTGTAAAGGTGTTTTCCATGCTTGTTCAGCAAGAAAGGCAGTTCAACAATAGCATTGCCTCAGCCTTAGATCTTGAGCCTAGGATCCTAAGCCTCAACTCCCAACATAACTCCCAATTTAGAAACAACAGTAAACTGAACACATACTCTATGTGAAGAAGATATTTGCTCCTAACCTTGGCAAGGTTTTGATGAAGACACCAACATCACCAAAAAGAAGAAAAGGAAGAATACTTATGAAGACAAAGAAGATTAAAACTTCAAGAAAATTAGATTAAGTCTCTATAGGTACTTCTATCCTAAAACTCTTTGATATACAAAGTAGTAATGCTCAAACTAATTTCAAAGAAAGTTGAAACACTTTAAAAAATACTTAAAAAAAATTTCAAAATGGTGTGTAATGGGTTACTTCATCTAAATAACAGGTTACAAGCGTGAGAAAAGAGTTATCCAACTTAAAACTGATCAGAGTAATCCATTACTGTATTTGAGTAACAGATTACCAGTGTTATTAAAGTTGAGTAACAGATTACTCAAATTGTTGTAATCGATTACTGTGAGTGAATTTTAAATTCACTGTTGGACAGAACATTTGGGTAATCGATTACTCAATGCTGTAATCGATTATTGAGAGCTGTTATATCAGTTTTTCAGATTTGAAACTCAAGAGTTTTCATCCCAAACGAGATGTCTTCATTCCAAACAATTTCTACTCTTTCATAATGGGTGATTGGAAAGCCTATTTAAAGGCATTAGAACTCACAATGAAAATAACTCTTTGAACAACTCTTTCACACTTTTCTCACAACTTTCCTACACTTTCCTACTCAAACTTTCAAAGTCATTTTTAGAGTTGCTTGAAGTAAAGTGTTTCAAAGTTTTATAAACTTAAAGAACATTATTACTAAGTATACAAAAGAGTTGATTGGATTGCAAGTGTTATTATATTTTATACTTGTAAAGGCAATCCAAAGCCATCATTCAAATTCTTCATTCACTATGATAACTTTCTTTCACAAGGTGTGAATAGAAAGGGGATAGAGTTACTTGGAAAGGTGTTTTCCAAATGTATAAGTATTAGTGAGTGTGTAAGGTACATAGAGATCTCGGGGTGAGATATTGTAATTACAACTCAAAATATTTAATGGAAAATCTCTTGTGCTACAAGAGTACTGGACGTAGCCTTCGGTGGACAAAAGATGAATCAATATAAAATCCTTGTGTACTCTCTTCTCCCTTACCTCTTTGATTTTATCTTGATTATTTTTCTGCATATATTTTCCGC
>NC_032019.1:9907093-9914703 GCF_001865875.1 Lupinus angustifolius | reverse complement strand
CCCCCCCTCTTAGTTGCAATCTCATTCTTACACTCTAGAGGCAAGGGATGACCAAGTTTTAGAGGAAGAAACAACAATAGTGGCAAAGGTCAAGGAAATAAATTTTGTACCTTTTGTGAAAGGACAAATCATACAATTGAAACCTGCTTCCTTAAGCATGGATACCCTTCAAGTTTTCAATCAAGTAGATCAATCAAGATGGCAAATAACACCATAGTTTCCCCTTTTGATTGTGAAGGTAGTACTCTCACTTTTGATATGAATAAAGAAACACATACCACTTCAAGGGGTTTTACTTGAAAGGAGGTGCAAGGAATTCTAGCACCTTTGAATCAAAACAAGGGAAACTCAAGTCACATGGCAAATTTTGTTGCTAAGACTACCATGCCCATTGATATGCACTCCTCATCTCCAAGTATCATTAATCACCAATAGCTCTTAGATTCGGGTGCCATAGATCACATCACCTATGACCTTAGTCTTTTTAGTACCCATAAAAATATTCCTCCTATATTGATAACTTTACCAAATGGCCAAAAAATAAACACAATCAAATCTAGAACTATTATAATCGCCAATAATCTAGAGCTTAAGGATGTATTATATGTGCCTCATTTCCAAGTCAATCTTGTTTCTGTGTGTAAGTTGGTTAAAACATTACCATGTCATTTGATTTTCTCTCAAAATCAATGTCTTATCTTGGAGGATATCTCCAAGAAGATGCTTGGTTCAACTAATCTCTAACAAGGATTATATGTGCTCAATCCTGGTCCAGCAAAACACTCACTATTTAGCTCTTTTGTTTTTCAAAACTTTAGTAATAAGCATGTAGACACTACTCTATGGCATATGCGATTTGGGCATGTTTCCTAACCTATTTTACAATTGCTTAGGAAACATTTCTCTTTTAATTTGAATAAAGGTATTTTACTCTGTGATGTTTGCCATATCTCTAAACAAAATAAACTCTCTTTTTCACTTAGTGCAACATACACAAGTAAACCTTTTGACATTTGGGGACCATATGCTATCCCATCTATTTTTGGCCAAAATTACTTTCTAACTATAGTAGATGATTATACTAGATTCACTTGGATTATCCTCATGATATCCAAGGCAGAAACAAGATTGCATTTAATCAACTTTATATCTTATATTGTAACTCAGTTTTGCACAAAACTGAAATGTCTTAGGAGTGACAATGGTGTTGAGTTCTTGATAAATGACTTTCTAACTTCTAAGGAAATCATTCATCAAAGAACTTGTGCAGAAACCCCTCAACAAAATGGGATTGTTGAGAGGAAACATCAACACATACTAAATGTTGTTAGATCCTTGGTTTTCCAATCTGATATTCAATCCAAGCTTTGGAATTATTAAATCCATCATGTTGTACATATCATTAATAGATTACCAAGTCCTCTTCTCCAAGATAAAAGTCCATATCAATGTTTATATAATGAATTGCCCATCATAAACCACTTGAAAGTTTTTGGATGTTTAGCATTTGCCAACACTATTTTATCAAACAGGACCAAATTTGATCTAAGGGCTAGAAAATTGTGTTCATGGGTTACAAAGAGGGTTCAAAGAGATATATCCTATATGTTCTCAAATCTCACACCATATTGCTTTCTAGAAATATAATCTTCTATGAAAATGTCTTTCCCTTCCAATCCATTACCTCTTATCTCATTGTTGTCCAAACTGAAAGTCCTAATACAATCTCTTCTCTCACTTGTCCATCCCATAGTTACATAGAACCACCATCACCTATTTCTGCTATGCATCAAACCAGACCAAATGAAAACATCCAACCTTCTCTACCCAACCATGACCATCTACTACCCACTAAACAATCTCTTAGACCAAAAAGATCACCTTCACACCTTCGGGACTACTATTGCAACACTGTTAAAAATAACCTTGATGTGAAACATCCTTCATCTTATGTCATATGTTATACAAATTGTTCTCCTAACCATATATGTTTCTACTTATCTATTTCTTCCTCTCAATAGCCTTCTTCATATGCTAAAGCCTCTAATATCCCTTGCTGGGAAGAAGCAATGAATAATGAACTTCAAGCTTTAGCTCTTAATGATACTTAGAGCCTAGTTGAACTCCCTTTAAACAAGTACCCAATTGGCTGCAAGTGGGTTTATAAAGCTAAATACCATGTTTATGGTTCTTTAGAGAGACACATGGCCAGACTAGTTGCTAAGGGCTACACACAGATGGAAAGGGTTGACTACTTTGACACCTTTTCCCATGTGGTGAAAATCACCACTGTTAGAGTAGTGTTAGCATTGGCAGCTGCAAAAACCTGGCATCTTGAACAACTTAACATCAATAAGTTCTTCTTACATGGTGATCTTCATGAAGAATTCTATATGGTACCACCACCTAATTTATCTCTTCCTCAACCCAACCTAGTATGCAAGCTACACGAATCTTTGTATGGTTGCAAACAAGTCAGTAGAGAATGACACACTACCCTATCTGGCAAACTCATATCTTTGGGATACTCAAAATCATAGAATGATCAAGCCTTGTTCACTAAAGGACCTCCCTCCTCCTTCACAACAATCCTTGTTTATGTCGATGATTTAGTTCTCATAATGAACAATTTACTTAAGATCAAGCATGTTAAGGATGTTATGCATCAATCCTTTAGAATCAAGGACCTAGGGCCCCTCGGATATTTCCTAGGCCTTGAAATATCTAAGTATAAGCATGGCATCCATCTTAATCAAAGGAAGTATACACTTTCTCTCCTAGAGGAATCAGGCTGCCTTAGATTTAGACCTGTTAAAACCTCTTTTGACCCATTTGTTAAGCTTCAATTGAACCAGAGTACACCATTCAAAGATCCTTCTTGCTATAGAATATTGGTGGGTAGATTGTTATACTTAACCATTTCTAGACTAGATATTTCATACTTTGTGCAACACCTCAATCTCTTCATGGCCAAACCCATGGAAACACATTATAAAGAAGTTCATCGTGTACTGCATTATCTTAAAACCTCCCCTTCCCAAGGACTTATCTTTTCTAGCAGATCCACTCTTAAACTATCAGCTTTTGCAGACTTAGATTGGGCTTGTTGCTTGGACACAAGAAAATCCTTGACTAGTTTTTGTATTTTTCTTGGGGATTCCCTTATATCATGGAAAACCAAAAAGCAAAACACTATAAGTAGATCTTCTTCTAAAGCTGAGTATAGGGCCCTTGAAAGCCTTGTTTGTGACATCCAATGGTTAAACTATTTGTTTGTTGATCTACAAATTCCAATTCAGAATCCTACTACAGTTTATTGTGATAATAGGTATGCCATCTATCTAGCTTAAGACCATGTCTTTCATGAACGAGCTAAGCATATCGAGATTGATTGCCATGTAGTTCGTGAGAAGATCTAGAAAAGAATAATTCACCTCTTACCTATCTCTTCCTCTCAACAGTTTGCAGATGTTTTCACAAAGTCATTGCATTCTACTTCCTTCAATGGTTTTCTTTCTAAGTTGGGACTATTGGATATTCATCGTCCCACTTGAGGGGGTGTTAACTGATGTGTTTTTCCATCCCTGACATGCCTTTGTACATTGTTGATCTATGTTGGCCAAGACGTGACCATGTGGCCTCACTAACTGACCCTACTTGCTTACCATGATTGTATTACTTTGGCTCATATTTTTCCATTGGTGTGTAAGGGAGTTTTTCGTTGTGAATGGGCCTTCGTGGCTTAAGGCCCATTTTCCCCTTTTTAGTTGGTATAACCAACTTTACTGTTAAAATTGTTTCACTTTTTCCTTCTTTAGTAACTTCCATTTTCTTTTCCTTTTTGTATAAAATTTCATTGTATCATCTTGGCAATTATGAAAGCAATACAATTTGACTACTCATCTTCTTCAACCTTTCTCTTTTCTTTCATTCTATGATTTTATGAGTTTGTTCTTGAATATTTATCTATCTGTCTTCATCTACATGTATTAGTACATCTATTTGTGCATTGTAGTCTATTTGTCTGAGGCGTCTCCATGAAGCTGAACTTCTTTTCAAAAAGAAGAAGGTGAAAAAAATCATTAAGTTCAGTTACTCAAGGTGAAAATATGCCTTAAAAAATATTTTTCATGTCAAATAGCCTCCAACAAACTCAATTTTACTACCAACATATTAAGAATTAAGTCTAATACTCATTTTTAACATTGTTAGTACTTTTAAAATAATTGTAAATATTAATTCGTAGTTTTTTAAAATAATTTGGGCTTAAAATGAATTAATTTCAGTTATTATAAGTTTGCCGAAATAACTTAAAATATTATTAGTCGATTGAAAAATATAGAATGTCAAAACATCATCTTCGTTTAGTCAATTTTACTTTAGTTCAATTTTTGTGTGCGACATTTGTTGGAAAAAACAACTATGAACTAAAAAGATTAGTTCAAAAGGGTATGGGGATATCAAAAAAACTATAAGCTGGGTCCAATTGATTTTTGCTGATAAATTTGAATGGATTAATTTTTAGTTATATGTTGGAGTAAAAAAATGTTGCTACTAAGTTTTGGGTAGACACCTTAAAATATATAGTACTATTTTTTTAGGAGATGGAGAGTAGCTTAGACAGAGTTCAAATGTTAAATAATGATACCAAATTTGAATTAGATAATTTATTAATAATCACATGCTTCTGTGTTGTAGATTACAAAATTAAAATAGTGAGTGTTGAGAGAGGATACCATGTGGTTTGAGTAGAACAAAAGCTAGGATGAGCTGCCACCTAATTAGAGTAGTGATACATATTTAAACATATTCTTTTGTATATTCTCATATCATTTTTTTAAGGTAATAAAATATATATTCCAGCATACACTTTGTACTTTTTATTTCCTAAATAAGAAACATATAAATAAGATATATCATAACTATTTTAATATATAAGTAAGATGTAGGTTCAAGTCCTAGATGTAGGTTCAAATCCTCATATATATACATCAAAAGGTTGAAACTTCAATTCCGAATAACGACACTTATTATAATAGACAATCATACACCCTAAAAATGATTAATTCTTTATTAATAGAGATAGAAGATAGTCTGAATTATGCAAAAAACATCTCATAGATCTATTTTGAACATTTTTAAAAAAAATCTTCTTTTACTTTGTACAAAACTCTTATAAACCTATCACATAAACTAAAAGAACGCATAGATATATAAATAACATTCATTTTACAATTAAGGTAGTTTATGTATGTCTTTATGGACCAACAAGAACAAAAAATATATCATTGAAAAAGAGACTAGAGAATCACTTTAATTGTACACCACAAAGTAATCTATTGGAAAATGAGTATTCATCTGATATATAATGCATGGACATGACTACATGAGCACATTTTCAAATAACAATAAAGAATGATTCTATCATTCTATGATCAGAAAACTCCATTAGCTACTCCTATATATGATGACGTGAAGGTCAACAGCTCATGAACACCATTAGAAAAAGTAACCGACCTATTATGCTTTTAGGGGTCATGACTCTACAATCATGCATTATTGGTGAACCAAATGGGGCCAATAAATCCCATTAATAATATGGTTGTACACCATATTTATCATAGACAGAGACAAATCTATAAGAAAAAATAACAACCCCATGCTGAGGTACTATGCTTTCTAGCCTCTATGTCCCACATGATGAAGGACAAGACAATGCTACAGAAATATAATTAACAAATTAATACCATTTTATATACAAAAATGTATTTTGTACTGAGTTTGTTCTTCAAATTTGTATTAAAAAAATTTGATAAGAAAGATAGGTACTACTTTCTCTTCCTATGGAGAAAATTGTAGAAATTTTATGTGCAAATCTATACATTATCTACTTTGGAGGTTGTCGGGCTTAGATGCTGGAATCCAAGCAAGATGACTAAAAATGGTCTAAGAGCGCTTGAGTAGGTACTTGAAAAGATAATTTGATTCTCATTCCTATATATGAAGATATGTGTACACAGAGAACAAAATGCAAAAGTATAACAAAGTAAGATATATTAACTTACTTATGAGGGTGTATGAACGAGGTTGCAATTAAGATGGGGTGTATCATGATTATCATTAGTTACTAAACATATTATAGGTAAAGCAAAATCCATGTCAATCATTTATATATTATTTATTCTTTTACCAATAAGTTTAGAATTATTAGAATTCCTACTTTCAATGATGCACTTATCTGAGTAGAACGCCACATGAAATCCTTTGTCGCATAATTGACTTATGCTTAGAAGGTTGTGCTTGAGTCCTTCAACATATAGTACACCTTCTATAGTTGTTGAGGGTGGCTTTCCAATTCTACCAACTCCAAGAATTTTTCCCTTGTTGTTATCACCATATGTGACATATCCTTTGTCCCTTGGAGTAAGGATAGAGAATTTACTTTTATCGCCCATCATGTGTTTTAAGCAGCCGCTATCCAAGTACCATAAATTGCAGGCGGCTCTCAAATTTTCCTACAAAACAAATTAAGTTTTGTTAGGTATCCAATATTCTTTGGATCCTAGATGGTTAGTACCTTTCTCAATCCATCTAAATTTTCCTAAGGGTACACCATATTTTCTAATCATGCTCGTGTTTGGTGTATGCCCTTAAAATTTACAGTATGTGCATATAGGTTGATGAATGTGTATCCTAGATTTTTCAAATGCATGGATACTTTTCTTTTGAAAGATTATTTTCTTTTGGACACTTGTTTCTTAAAATCATGGCTTTTTGAATAGCCAAGACCTCTTCGGTCTGTTGAGTGTCTTTGATCATTAATAATCTTTTCTACCCTTTTACTACTCTTGTTTAGCTTATTAAGTTCAAGACTTAATGTTGATACTTTGTTTTCAAGAGTGATGCAGTTTTGACAAGATGATGATGAAGGTATGTTTCTAAATGCATTTAACTCAAACTTTTCTTTTAGAAACATTTTTGTTAATTTGACATATTCATCATGCAAGTCATTAAATGCATATTGAAGTTCAGAAGAAGAAAATAGATTAGAGTCGTTTACCTCTTCATCATCAGAATGATGAGATGCCATAAGTGATAGATGTACTTGCTCTTCGTTTCTATTTCAGATGCAGAACTGGTATCATTATCTTCCCAAGCAACGTATGCTCTTCGTCCAGTCTTCGTATCATTCTTTCCTTTGAAATAACTCTTTTTCAAATTTGGACAGTCCATCTTCATGTGACCAGGTTTGCCACATTAAAAACATGTAAAGTTTTTATTTGAGGTGGAGGCATCATTGTTCTTGGTGAATTTCCTTGTTTGACCAGTCTTTGCGTCTTTGTTGCTTTTTAGGAACTTGCTAAATTTCTTCACGAATAGACTCATATCTTTCGTATCATCTTTTTCTGATTCATCTCTAGATGAGTCATATCTATCCACTTTTGCTTTTAGATAAATATTCTTCTTCTTCTTTTCTTGCTACTCATGTTGATCAAGTTGGCTAAGTTCTAGTTCATCGTTCCATGAAGATTTTGACTTTATTTCCCTTATACTGTTGAAAGTTAAGGACTAGTTGCAAAAAGTGTAGAGAAATAACTTCAGAATAAGTT